>NC_065511.1:13494357-13671769 GCF_006386435.1 Epinephelus moara | reverse complement strand
TGTGTTTTCCAGAAAAATCGTCGAGTGAAAGTTGAGCTGCTGCTTTTCTCTCCGACAGAAAGTTCGTTCTGATTGAAATGTTTAAACATGTGAACAGATGCACTTAGATACCACATAGCAACCATGGAACCATCAGGTCCGTCCAAACAACACGTCTGACCTCAGAGTTCTCATTACGTCATCATCAGCCAGTCCTCCACTGCAGGAACAATACCATCTGTTAGTGTGTGGCGATTTATGAAACCCGCACTTTATTTGCTGAACGCGCTGTGTGTGTTTTGTTTTCCGCTCTTTTCTGTATTCACGTGAACATTTTTCCTCAATCAGCAGCCTAACTGAAAATCGGTTTACTCAGCCGGCTTTTGGTTCTTCTTGATGAGGATATCACCATGTGAATTAATTAAGGTGTATTCATTAAACGCGTCCTAGTCAGCTCGAGGCTGTCATCGTCACCGTCTGAATCACACTGGTTATGTGGTGTACAGACTCTGTCTCTAAACATTGGAAAAAATAAGATAAATGCAACTGAGTGAAAACAGCAATGTTGCAAAAATCATAATATAGAAATTATTAGTTTTGGGTTCCGCTGGGCGCTCCCTCCCTCTTTCAGCACTTTTCAATAAAGGCGCACTGCGCTTTTACGCACGACTAGTGCCAGTGTGGAGGAGATCAGAGAGCCATGAAGACCGTCAGTGAGCGTTTTGCTGCCACCACTGCAAGACTTTGATCCCAGTGCCTGGTCTGTTGTTCTCTGTCTGGGGAGAAGAGGGTCGGTGCCTGGAGGAGGATGGTGGCTTCACTTTTGATGGAGACCTCCGCCACTTTGTGGCATCGCTACAGAGGAGAGTCTGTACCAGCTGAGCCATCACCTGACTCTGGTCCAGAGTCTGACCCAGAGAGAGTTTTACCGGNTCGGTGCCTGGAGGAGGATGGTGGCTTCACTTTTGATGGAGACCTCCGCCACTTTGTGGCATCGCTACAGAGGAGAGTCTGTACCAGCTGAGCCATCACCTGACTCTGGTCCAGAGTCTGACCCAGAGAGAGTTTTACCGGGTTTCTGAGATGGATGAGTGAAACGCAACTTTCAGCGTCAACATCTTTCTGCCGTTTGTTGCGAATGAAACTCTGAGCAGCTGTGCTGAGATGCAGGGCCGTAATCACCTATTTAACATTGGGGGGACCATTGTAAATCACCAGTAACCCCCCAGGTGAATTTTTTAGAAAGTCAACAGCTAAACTGACCATTTAACAGCAATTTGAAATAAACATCTTGGATCAGGAGATTTCAGAGTTCAGATGGCTGAGTGGCTGATCACTTTTTATTACATTTGAAAGTAATGAAAGAGATAGCATAATAATGTACCAATCACCTCAAACTGGAAAAAAATTAATTAACTGGATATTAAATTGCTTTAACTAAATCTACACTCTTGGAAGTTTTTTGTTGTCTTTGGTATTCATATAAAAGTATTAGTGTTATCACAATCGCCTCTGCATGTGGGGGCAGATGTAACATTTGACCTCTACTGTTTCAATAATGAGACTCTAACATCGCTTGTAAAACTGATGACTGTCAACAAGTTGAGCGCAGATTAATGATTGACAATATTTCCACCATGTTTAATATCTTAAAATACAACCACATTTTAAAACCCTTGTGTGACCCCTGGACATTTTTGTCCATTTCCAAAATTCAAAACTCCCTCACAGACAAATTTTAAGGTCACAGGGGGGTGATTTTTTGCATGGGGGTTTCATTCTGGGTGAAATTTCAAAATCCCAACTTTCAGCATGAAAATCCGTTATTTGACCCTGTAATGCATTTTTATCCCAGCAACAATAACAAATGGCTAAATGACAGGTGGACATTTTTGTCCACTTGAAGGGTCATGGATAGGATAAAAATGCATTACAGGGTCAAATAATGGATTTTCATGCTGAAAGTTGGGATTTTGAAATTTCGCCCAGAATAACAACCCCATGCAAAAAAATCACCCACCTGTGACCTTTTGTTGGACACTACAAAAGTTTCTAGAAAATGGACATTTTTGTCCACTTGAAGGGTCATGGATGTAACTTTTTTGAAGGGGAACACAAGGGTTAAAGGTCAGAAGGTCATATCATGATGTCATCCATCTCCTCCCAACATACTGACAGAAAGTCAAGTGTGAAAACCACTCATTAAGACTGAACAGCAATGGTCTTGGGAGAGGAGACGTTTAAGGACTGTTTTGACACTGCAGATTGGCAGATGTTGACAGATGACACATACTCTGATCCACACGAACTGACAGATGCAATGACAAGCTATATTAAGTTCTGTGAGGACACTGTCATCACCACAAAGACAGTTAAGGTGTTCAGTAATGACAAACCATGGCTCTCTTGCTGAACCTCTTGCCAATATTGGCTTTGATAAAATAGAGTAACAGCCAGCAGGCGGTCCAGAAGCAGACTCTGCTGTGGTTTCCACTCCACCAGCTCCTGTGGTCCCTGCAGATGAAGCTGTAGTCATCTCTACAGTGCAGGATGAGCTGATCATCATAGAGCAGCCAGTCAGGGTGGATGAATCCTTCAACACCACAACAGGTAGGAATTATTAGTCATGTCAACCTGTGTCTGAACCATCAGGACCATTCACACTGTGGTTCACTGTTACTTCTGCTGTGATGAATTCGAGCACTTATTCTCCTCCTTTGCTTTTTCAGAGGTCAAAAAGGAAAAGATAAGAGGATTCTTCAGTTGGCTGCAAAGAAACATCTGCTGCTGATTCCTGGCTGAAGATGATTCAGAGATGGAATGAAATTCCCTCTGTGAAATATAATTTTATTTTCATATTCATTTGTTGTGACGTAATAAACAGTATTAACATTAAGACATAATAGGTCTGTGTTGCATACTGCATATTGTAGCTACGTTTAATACTGCATATACTGTGTATGTTTAGTTTTAAGAAAAGTGCATCTGAAGGTATATGAAAAAGAATAAGTACTTTTTAATTAGCTGACAGAGACAGCCAAGGAATGTAACAGAAAAGATTTAAGCAAAAAACAAACCATTTCAGTACACACAACAGACAACATGCTTCTGTTAATATTGTTTACATTTTCATTTTTTAATATAGAGGGAATTTTCTTAGCATAGTGAGATGCTTAATCTTGGCAGGAGATAAATGTACAGTTGTTAATGTGAAATACTTAAATGAACCTGAATACAGAACATCAACTTTAATGACAAGTTGAAGCTGTCAATGTGTTAGTATGACTGAGAGTGTAACTTGTATGCTGCTAGTGGGCTATAGTTGTCATTGTAAAGCCAGAACCACTTTAACAGTGAGCATTATGAGGTTTAAAAGGCGTTTAAAAAACAGTGACAATGAAAAGACATTCAGAATATGTTCAAAAGTGAAAGTTTTTTTTACCGACTATTCAAGACGTTGATTGAATGGTTACATGTAGACCATATTTCTAAGATTTGCAATGCTGACTTTCAACTGAGAAACTTGGATATGACATATATTAGGGTCCAAAATGAGGATAGGGTTTTATTTGGATTCTTTTCACATTAAAAATCTCACTGTTGCAAATCAAGGTGAAATACGATCTAAATTTTGGAACCAGTACTGAACATCTTTTCACCAATGAAGCCAGCTGTTTTTTTATGTCTCTTAAATGCAAAAATGCTAACACTAAGTTAGCATGCCAGAACAGCAGCTGAGGACACATCATGAGTTGCATAAACTTAAACTAATAGAGCTAATTTCTAGTTTGCTTTATTGAAATACAGCAGTACGGGTACGTACAAAGTATGTAGGTAGCATGAAGACTGTTAATTTCGTTAGCTCCTCCACCTCAATCCGTAAGTCCTGGTTGGCCTCAAGACATCCATACATTTGAAGCCAACACTTTTGCAAATAGCGACCCTGCAAGATCCCCAGACTTTGCAAAATCTTATTATGTGACTAAAAACTCTGTGACTCATGTCACATAGTCTTAAGATGTGAGAGGGTGACAGACTTGAGTCTTTTAAAAGTATTTTCAAAGCATTCTAGTTTATGGCAGGCATTAATCACTTACGCTGCAGCATTGATTCTTTTAAATGCATGAAAATGCATCACACTTAGCACCAACAATTAAACCTTATGATAAAGCATGACGTCTTATAGGTGTATCAGTATGTATCTCACTTTACTTAACACATACAGTGATAACTTATAATACTGTATGGACTGTTATAGCATTCTATGAGTCCTTATTACAGTTGCTTGTTGAGGTGGGTATAGGTGAGTATAGGTATTCATAATGCATCATAAGTCACATCTAGTCAAGAGCATCCATAAGACACTGGACATTTGTAATCTATTTTAAGTCACATCTATAATGTTGTATGACTGTTGATAAAGTGCTGTCCAGGAAGCATTATGTGTATTTATGAGTGTAGTCAAAGAGCGTTATAAATGCATTATAATTCACTATGAATGCCCTCATAGCGCATTATAGATGTGGTCTTCATAGAGAGTGTTACCAAATAGTAAAACACATTTGTATTTGAGACATGTTGATGTTGTAGCTGCATTTTAGCTGGATGAAAAGAGGGTGAAAAGAGGGCATGTTTTGGTGCTGAAGTTAAAGTGTGACTTAATCTGTGTCTCAAATCGCGAACTTCTGTACTTCCACTTAATATTTGAGTGCATAAGTGCATTCACACTGAGAAGTATGGAAAAATGCAGTGCACTATGACTACCCGGATGGTGCACTCAAAACGGTCAAGAAGTTGAGTGTGGAACTATGGACACTTCTCGCCCTCAATGGTTGCCATCTTGGCTACGTAGCGGAAGGGGAGGGACCACTTTCCAAACTGGAAATGGCGGCCATGTTGCGCTGACAGATTTCTCTTACCAGTCTGTGGTTTGCATCGTTTTAACTCTACCATCTAGTGTTGGCTCAGCTCACATGAAACCTCAACCGAGGAGCTACCAAAAAAATACCAGGTGCCAGGCACTGCACTGCTTGCAAGACGTACAGCCTTGTGTTTGGCAAGTAAATCTATTGTTCCTATTGAGTGAAAGACATCCTCGCTCTCAGACCTGTGACTTTCCAACGTGATTGTTAGCTTGATTGACGGTGGACTTGAGGGAGGCCAGACTGTGGAGGGAAAATCCAAAGAGTAGTGCCTCTGTGACACGGCATGTAGCCTACTTGTCTTGAGTGCTTCGATGGGGAGAGATGACATGCACCAAGTACAAGGAGGCATGGTACGAGAGCACCAAGAGAACTATTTGACATGAACACAAAATGAAAAACAGTGCTCTGTTGCCCTGAAACAGCTGCTACTTTATGCTCTGTGTGATGTTGAACTGCAAGGTCGTGACATTGTTATCAGCCTATTTGAAATTCTACAGATGGATCAGAAGCTTAGTTTTAAACACCACGTGCAGAGAGTTGAAGAAAATACTGCTATGTGATCTTTGCTGTTCTTTAACAGCAGTATCACTTCAGCGTTGTTTTAGGAATAATATTTAAGCATCCAGTGCACATAAAGCTAAGCAGTGCAGAAACCTACTTCAGTGGGTAGCTCAAAAAAGTCCAGATCAAATATAAAATGCATTAAAAGACCACCTGTAACAAAACAAATGACGAATGTATGAATGATGAATGTAATCAGGCTCCGAGCAGAGTAAAATAACAACACATATGCCAATACACGCATTTTATAAAAAATGTGATGTTAAAGCAGCTATAATTGATGGCGACAATGTATCAAATACAAATGTGAAAACAATGTGACAGTGTAAGGGGTCGTAGTGAATCTTCATCTGAATCTTCAGCTCCCATCGGATTTAGTTTCATAGCAAGTTTCAGCAACTATTTGTGTAGCCTTTAAGGGGGATGATAGTTTGTCAGTGTTGTGTTCATAACTTTTTTTTTAAAACATTTATTGACATTTTAATTCAGAGTGTACTTAGATACAACTCGTACATAAACATACAATATGAACTATAACAACCCCACCCCCAACCCACCCAAGCATCTCATCTATCAAGGTTTACAGAGAGGAAAAAAAAACAAAACAAAAAAAAAAACAGTAAGTAAATGAAAAAAAAAGAAATAAGAATACATAGTGCAGTGCCATTAAAATGTATACAGACAACAGAGCGACACTACCCAGAGGACTATAGAGCCAGTGTAGAGCAAGGCATACAAGTATTATTGCGATACACCTAATAGCAGATAAATTTATAGCATAAAAAAAGAATCAATTTTTCAAATTAACAGAGAGTGCCTATGTTTTGAGTACTTACAGGACGCGTTAGGAGGGAGTTACAGGATCAAGAGTATATTGCAGATCTGTTTTTTCAAGAAAACTTAAGAGAAGCCCCCAGATTTCATAAAATTCACAAAGCCTATGTTTAAGACTATAAGTCAGCTTCTCTAATGCCAGACATGATGATAATTCTTTAAGCCAATGACTAATGGGGGGACATGACATATTTTTCCAGTACATGGCAATGAGACGTTTTGAATGGACAAGGCAAAGATTAATCAATTTGATTTCATGCGATTTTAAGGAAAGATTTTCAGGGTAGAGGCCTAAGATGCAGTATTTAGGAGCGATAGGAATAGGTTTGGAAATTATTTAGGAAATTATATGTATTACTGTTTTCCGAAATTGTTGCATCTTCTCACATTCCCAGATGCAATGGAAGAGAGTGCCTTTATAAGTTTGACATTTCACACAAGTGTCTGGAATATCTGGATTAAATTTATACAGCTTTACTGGGGTAAAATAGGTCATCATTATCCAATTATATTGTATCAATTTAAGTCTAGAGTTAATTGAAAGGCTCTGGGCCCTTGAGCATATCTGACTCCACTCACCGTCCAGCACACATTCATGTAAATCCTCACTCCATGACCTCCTTTTTGAGTCAGATGAGTCTTTAGAATGAGATGAGAATATATTGTAAAGTGTAGAGATCTGGCCTTTGCTTCGCTGATGCTGCATTGCAAACCGTTCTAACACTGTTAAAGGGGGACAGTTAGATGAATGATTTAACTTAGAGTGTACAAAACTTCGCAGCTGTAGGTATTTAAAAAAGTGAGACTGTGGAACGTTGAATTTATCTTTGATTTCGTTAAAGGACATCAGTGTATCACCATTATAAAGGTCTATGATCCTTCTAATCCCTTTGTGTGACCATTGTTTACATCCTAACTCATTCTTACCAGGTTTGAACTCAGTGTTTCCTCAGATAGGTGCAAGGCAAGACAAAGGTGGGATGTCACCTACAGCATTATGAGCTTCATGCCATACTATCAAGGTGTTTCTAACAAATGGATTTAGTGTGTTTTTCTTCAAGTTCTTAAAATGTGTTCATAACTTGCTTCTGCTGCCCAAGAGTGGCCAAAAACATCAGCTTAGCAGGTTTAAAGCAAACCCCCTTTTCTGTGTCCTAAAGAGTAACTTGATTTGGTGGATATTTTATAGGGTATTTTCATTTAGAAGTCGGCACTGAAAATACTAAAAAGTGATGTGACATGCACCAGGAAAAAAAGAGGAGCTCCCTGTTAAGAGTATAAAACGTTAAAGTGACAGTTTACCCAACAATAGAAAATACATATTTTTCCTTTTACCTGTAGTGCTATTTGTCTAGATTGTTTTGTGTGAGTTGTAGAGTGTTGGAGATATCAGCCATAGATGTCTGCCTCCTCTCAAATATAATGGATCTAGATAGCACTCGGCTTGTGGTGCTCAAAGCAAAACAAAATAAACAAAAAAGAAAAATTCAACATGTCTCTTTACAGAAATCATCCACAGACCTTGTTGTGAGCAGTTTCATGTAGGGACTATTTCCTTTCTAAAGAACTACACCTGAACCACACCTGCACATCCGTATCACCATGCAGAAGGAAGCGAGCATCTACTCATGCACAAGAGGCTACTGCTTGTGACAGCGCGAGATGTAAATATTAATGGTGTCCTCCTCATCCGAGCTGTAATGTTAGCTTGCTTTTTGGGGTGAGCAGTAGACACAGGCTTCCTTCTGTGCAGTGATACAGTTGGCTTGTATAGTTCAGTAGAAAGAAAATAGCTCGTATATGAAACTGCTCACAGCAAGGCCAGTGGATTATCTTGAGTAACTGGGTCATGATTTCTGGAAAGAGACTTTGCTGTTGAGTTTCTCAAATGTGTGTTGTTATTATTATGTTTTTTAGGGGCACTTTAAACACAAGCCGAGTGCTTTCTAGTTCAATTATATTTGAGAGACCCTCAAATATAAACCCTTGGCAACTCACACCAAAATAATCAATCTCTGATAAATGACACAACAGGTAAGAGGAAAAATATGTATTTTTGAGCTTTGTTCTTAACTGAAACAGCTGCTCTCAGTTATGATGATATCATATGTACCAGAGTGATTGCTGAGACCTTGGAGCACTGATTTTCCACTGTAATTACTTTACATCTCTGTGCATCTGTACGTACATTCAGCAGTGGGAAACCCAAGACAACAATTTTAACAGTGTTAATTATATGGTTGGCTCAGCGTAAACATTTGCATGTCATTGTCTTGCTTTTAAAACCACCACTTTTCAATAGGAGGGCTCCTTGACTTGGCCTTTTCCAGTGTGTGAGATGCAGTATTTTAGTTTTGCACTCAGCGCATATTTCGCTCATTTGTTTTACGGCAGGTTTGAAGAAAAGCCAGGCACTCTGGGAGAGCAATCATACTGAGCTTTCAGTTCATTTGTTTTCAAGTGCCGTTGGTCTCTTTGAGCACTTGGAGAGAAATAGACTAAGTTCAAAAGTCAATTTAACACTGCTTCACAGCTTTGCAGCACCCCTCACATTTACAGCTTGGCCAATATCAGCACAAAGACTGATATGATTATCATCTATCCCATAATTCCTCTATATGGTGGTGCCATGAGAAACACATCTCCCGCTTTCATATTATTTCATAGTGAAAACAAATGACCTCACTGACCTATCTGTTAGATAGTAAATTACCACAGCTGCAAGATAAGGTCTTATTTTTCAAACCAGTGTGCTCATTGCCTCCAGCACTGAGCTGTATGAGGTCATAGGTTACACAGCAAACACACATCTGCACACATTCAAATGTCACTGTTCCATATAGATTTTAATCATGCTCTATAATGAAATATTGATGAATAATCTTTGACTAATCAGTCTCCCTGACTCCCAGTGTGCAAATTAATAAGGTTAATTACATTTCTTACAGTCTACCTCTGCTGGAGACTTGAATACTGTCTCATTTTATTTTGCTGTCAGATACGAGACTTGCAAACCTGTAATGTTCCGTGTCTTAAGAGCAGGTGTTGTAAGATTGTATTTCAGATTCAATTTTGCAATTTTAACTCAACAAATATAAATCTGATTCATGAAACATTAACTATGAGGTAGCATTTATATACAATCTGAAGCAGTGGAAACACTGATTTTATCTATTTTAAAGTCATTATAGGAATTTAAATTTTGGCGCCCCCCAGAGGTAATATGAAAACAGAAAGCTAACAGATATGAAAGCTGATGCTACTGCAGGGAAGGTCAAGTAAGGTTGCCTCAGGGCAGCCAGGTCCGGACCTCTAAATATAACAAACCACATGTGTAACACTAATGAAGTGTTCGTTCGGGTGTTGAGCAAAAACAATTTATGCTGTTATCCTCCCAAAATATTAGGCTGTACTTGACTTACTATGATGTGAAGCTATGTGTGTATTATTTTTACTAAATAATAAAAAAAATTGACCCGCCAGTATGTGATAGAGACAATACATTTAGATTAATATGCAAAAGAATATAAACACAAACAACTGCAGCAGTGAGTCTCAACAAGCTCTGCAGGCAGCAGGAATGATATCCACATACATACAATGCTGAGAATGTCACCACAGACATTCAGTTTGGAATATTGCAAATACAAGGGCTATTACCAATCATTAGGCTTAGTCAACATGTTGTTACCTCATTTGGCGATAACAGACATTTATTCAAATGAAAATCTTTGAGAGTAATATTTAAAGTAAGCTAAACTGTGTCACACAGAATGCAAGTGAGTTTATAACACTGTTTAAGGCTGTAGGGCTGTGATCATTTGATGGCTGCCTGTTGGTCTGGCAATAGCTGAGAAGGCGGGAGAGGGTTAGAGCCTTTGCAAATTTTTTGGATTTTCATATAAGATACTTGAACATGGAAAGATGGCTTACTCATTCGCTTTGCAAAGAAAATGAAAATACAAAATTGGGCTGTTCAATCCAATCTAAAACTGTGAAGAGCGAATGAGGACCACCCAACTGGGATTTGTCAATGCTACAAATGTGTAGCCTACATATGGCAAGATATTTATAGCCAGTGGTGTTGTGATCATTAACCGTGATCACAAACTCTTCATAATGAGGCGTCGGTGGCTTAGTGGTAGAGCAGGTGCCCCATGTACAAGGCTGTTGCTGCAGTGGCCCGTGTTCGACTCCAGCCTGTGGCCTTTTGCTGCATGTCACTCCCTCTCTCTCCCCCCTTCACACTTGTCTGTCCTATCCATTAAAGGCTAAAAATGCCCCAAAAAATATCTTAAAAAAAAAAACAACTCTTCATAACGTTGTAGAAGACTTACAAAAAACAATTCCATGGACTCACATGTACTGACTGTATACTGACGGCAATTTTCACAGCAATTTAAAAGATGCCAATAGGCTGTCAGATGTGAGATGTAGTTCAAAGCATGTTGAAATCCACAGTTCATTTCCTCTCAGGACACAAAAAATGCCACAAAATGGACTTCGACAGTATGAGTGAAGAGGGAGTGGGAGGAGCCCCCCCCACCACCTCCACACTCTGCCACTGATTCAAGTGATAACCTGGGCTCCCACCACTTAAACATCGCTAGCTTTATACTTAATACTTATATTTGAAAGCGCGGCTGTGATTTTTGTGGAAAGGGTACAGAGCTGATACTGATATATAATCTCATCTGTCAGTCGACATGTTACCAATCCAATTGTCAGCAGGATGCTGACACCAGATATTGAAGTACCATATGTTGCAATAACTGCCTTTATCTTGACATGCACTCTCTTCATGGTTATTTAAGGTATTTCAACACCACAGTCTGGGAGGAAAAATAATAATCACCCCTGAAGCCTGTCTTTAATCTTTCTTGTAATCCAAGAAAGCGAGGTTACTAAATCAAGAATAAGTGAAGAAGAAGAATGACAAAATTACACAGAATAGTGAAGGTGGGGGCGCCCTCTAGCTCACCTGATAGAACAGGTGCCCCATGTACAAAGACTGCGTCCTTACCACAGCGGCAGCAGGCAGCAAACTAAGGCCCTTTGCTACACGTCATACCCCATCTTTCTCCCCCCTTCACACTATATATGTCCTATTAAACAAGACAAGCCCAAAAAAAGCCTATATCTAAAAAAAAAAGAAGAGTGGAGGTGGTGACAATCACATAGTCATATGAGAAACACCACAAACCAAACCTTGATTTTTTAAATATTTAGTGCATAATACCTGATTTTCGATACAACAGACATGAATAAATAGGCCCGTTTCCACCGCAGGAACTTTGGGGTAATTTTACAGGGCCAGGGCCGTTGGTGCGTGTCTCCACCGCAGGAACCACCCCCGAAGGACAGAGTTCCGGAACTTTTACAGGGGCTAAACAAGTCCCTGCCTCGGAGTAGGTACTCAGAACGGCCCCGAAAAACTCCTGGCTGGGGCTTGGGGTTTACTTGGTGCTGACTGGATATACTCAAGGCGGGATGTGACGTCAACAGAAAGCGCCAAAATAGCCGGCATTTTTAAAACTCAGCAGACGAGGGTTAGCTCGTTCATAGCTTCCACCGCCATGTAAACGAAGAGACACGCCAGAAACCCAGCAACCACCTCAGCTCTTTCCATGTTGATTATCGTCTTTCTTATGTCTGCTTTCTTCTTCGTACTTCTGCTTCTTCTTTGTTGTTCTTCTTCTTTGTTTGTTTCTTTGCAGCGTCGCCCCGGTTAAAATGGTCGCGCCACAATTACGTCACATCCAGAGCCCGGTAACTTTACAGGAACCTTCCTCCTACTCCGCCGCACAGTGGAGACACAGCAGTTGAGAGGGCCCAGCGAGAGGACGTTCCTGTAAAGTTCCTGCCCCCCAAATAGTACCAGGAACTTCTTCAGTGGAAACAGGCCTAATGTTTCTGGTCTTTTGACGCTCTCGTGTAAAAAAGCCAGACATTTCTCAGTAAGTAGGCTGTGTTAACATCATAACATCATATTTATATAGAAATACAGTAACAGTTTGACCAAGTTGTCATCCCAGGTCGTTAAATAACAATACTTTCTGATGCCCCTTCAATGGCACCCTTTGGCGTCTGTATGTGACGCACAGCTGTTGTCTGGGTGAAACACGTTCTAGCACGTGGTTGACGATGTCAAATGGTCGCAGTTAGGTTAAGACATAAAAAAGCACTGGTTAAGTTTAGAGAAAACATTATGCTTTGGGTGAAAACAAGTCATGTGAGTGATGGAAGTATTGATGGATGGATGGATGTAAGTTATGTAATGTTATGTTAGAGATGTACCGATACCACTTTTTCCTTCCCGATACCACTTTTTCCTTCCCAATACCGATTCCGATCCCTGAACCTTAGGTATCTGCCGATACCGAGTACCGATCCGATACCTGCGCGTAAAATAAAAATGGATGGGATATGAACTGTTGTATGTCTCAACTCCTAAAATTTTATGTAAAATATTAAGAAATAAATACATAATAGTAGAATGAATGCCATAAAACTTTATTTATTATTATTATTATCCAGTGTTGACACAGATCAAGACACAGGTTAAAGTGCAGCCACACAATTTGGTAAAAAAGACAATTCAACGGCTGCAGTACAATGCTTTTTAAACTCTGCTCTGTTTCGTTTGCCTGTAGCGTGCATATGCGTAATGACATGAGGTATTACGTGGTATCGGATTGGTCATAGGCTGTACTCGCCGATACCCAATACCGCATTTTAGGCAGTATCGGAGGCATTTCCAATACTGGTATTGGTACAGCAGTGACTTATGTATCATTATGTTAAAAAAGCATTAACTCTTTTTTGATCAACAAGCTCTTTTCGATGCTTTTTTCAAATGTACTCTGGCGTCTTATTTATCCTTAATTATTTTTCTGTTTTTAAATTTTCCAGATTAATTATTAATTGTGATGTCACATCCCAGAGGGAAATATTATAATTTTAACTCCGCTACCTTTATCTGTATTCTTTAGTTACTTTGAAGACTCAGATTAATAATACAAAACATAATCAACTTATAAATGATTATTATACATTAAAATACAATATGTAAAGTTAGTAAAATAAGCTTCACCTGTTCTAGCTACAACATTAAAGCGATGAACACATTAATTCATCAATAAGTATAATGCAGTATGTATTACTGGACTATACAGTATGTATTTGACCCTGATGAAGACATTTGGTTGCCACACGGTCATTTTAAATACAAATTGTCATGGAAAGACATTTTAATTTTGCACAAATCAGACAGTGTGCCTCAGATTATTTTGAAAGAGACATCTTGTGAAAGCCCTTCACAAGATGGAATAAGCACAGTAGGCTACACCTGAAGTATCCAAAGAACACCTGTTGTGATGCCCACAAAGGCCCAGCAGAACTTTCACTCTATTGTCTTCACTTAAGTCATTTGATTTTTTTTAGTTTAAGTCAACAAAAACTGAAGACATTTTTGTCTAGTTTCTGTCAGTGTTTTTTTTTTTAAACTCATGTCATGCAATTTCAATTTTTATGTCTTCTTATGTCTTCTTCTTGTGTACAATTACCATGGCTACAGCTGTCTATTGCAAGGTGGAAAAAGCACTGTTTACTTGCCTGCACATAGTGTTCAGGTCAGTCTGCTCTGCAGGAATATACAGACTCTCCTCAGTAAATCCAGATATGGTTTCCAACAGAACCGCTTACTCCTTGTTGTTCCCGCTCACCTAGCATTAGCATTAGCATTGTGCTCTCCCCTAAAATACTGTTTATAATCTGGGTTTTGGTTGTATAAGGTAGTGAAATATCTTTAGTGCACATTTAGGGGAGGGCTATTTTATTTCTGAAGATAGAAATATGAGATAATAGAGGGACTTAAAATAAAGTGTTACCAAAAATACTGGTATATAGAAATAGCTCTCACCCTAGGCTGCAATTTGATGTTGACATCTTTATAAACATTTATATTAATAATACAACACTGGTAATTCCTCTGACAGTTAAAACTTGTCTCATTCCTCAAGAAAGAAAAAGGATGGTCAAATTACTAATTCTGGTGATGTAAGGCTGTGTATCATTCTACCTAACCAGGATTTTGTAATGAGCTATTATAGGGGGAAATGTCCAATTGGTGCAGAAGGGAAATTTCATCAGCTTTAATTCTTCCTGTCCACATGGAACATCATGGAGACCAATTCCTCAGGACTGGCTGACAGAAAGCTCATAACATGAACCGATATGACTGAAGTTCATGACCAGCATATACCTTGTTAGAATATGTGTTGACATACGGGGCACAAATTATGTTTGACGGAACATCAGAGTGGGCAAAGGAACTACATCTAATACCCTCCGGTGGGTGCAAGTGCTGGCACAGTACGTTACTTCCATCAAATACAGTGAAATATACAACACGGTATCTATTTATAATGCTTGTGATGTATAGGTGCAGTGCAGGTATATTGATTATTTAAGTACTCATAATTTGAAAAGACAGAGTGACGGTTGGTTGTACAGATTCACAGGAAAAAAATAGAGCACATGTTTTATGGAAGGCATTACATGTAGAAGTGAGAGAAAGTCATTTTTGGGAAATAATCAACTGATTAACACTTGATCCTCAAGCCTTCACTGAATGCAATGCTGCAATCAGCAGTTAAGCAGCATGTTCAGAGAGGTGAGTCAGAGGCTGCTTTTCAATGTTTAAATACATATCAATATTATATCATCTCGTACTTTTTCTTTAAACTTCAATTTGAACTAAGTGGTGCACTGCCTGATCAAAACATGCCTGTTCAGAATGGGCAGACTGCTCGGCCTTCAATGTTGCTGCTTGCACCTCTCTCGAGTACCGCTCATCCAAACAACTTCACATTGAACACTGTGCATCCTTTGGTCCAGAAGCAAAAGCTTCCCTTGAGATTTATTTCACTGATGCTTGAAATGCTGTTTGTGTTTGCTACAAGGTAACATCTCCGTCTCTCTCACTTCATCTCATTGAATGTACTATATAGCAAGTGATGGAGAGAAAGCTCTACCCAGCATGCCATTTGGTGGTGTATGAGGTACTAAACACACTACTAATAAATATGTCCTGTACAGCAAAAGAGCTCGCACTCGACACTTCTTGGGTCACGTCAAATGTGAGGTCAATTGGATGAGTGGATGTTGAGAAAATCGAAGGACAGACAGACAGACAGACAGACAGAACTCCTTCCATTTTAGATTATACAGGAAACACTTTGCCTTTAGGAAGAGCACTATGGTATTAAGGCTTCAAAATGAAGCATGTTCCTATTTTCTGTTTGAATAATATGTAGAATCAATGAGCTGTTGATCTGTAGGTCACAGTCACGCTGCGTTTTAATGGTGTAGTGTCAGCTGCAGATTTTTTATGAGAAAGATGTGATGAAAAACTGTCCTCTTTTATGGGAACATTTTAGCTATTCAGAATAAATTAGGTCATCCAACTCAGGGAGGAGAGGTGCAAATGCGCAGACCTCCTGCAAAACAGGATTTTAGCCACGTCAAATTGAGGTGACAATCGCATGCACCACTAGAATTCAAAACAAATACTTCAACCATCTACTGCTGCTTTGAGAAGCCCATTTTCATTTTTGACTTTTCTGCCACGCTAGCTGCACAGCTATCAGGTGATTTGTCATGCAATTTTGTACAGACATTCACAACCTCTTGAGAATAATTTGCAATAACCTGTGGTCTTCCAACTTTTCCTCTGGCGCCATCATCAGGTCAAAATTCCAATTGGTGCAATAATTTGTCTTTTGGCCAAATCCCTGCAAAACTGATGACATTTGCCTCAGCTGCACTTCGTGTTAAGTGCTAATACGGAAACAGCATACTAACATGCTCAACTAAGATAATGAAAGTCATAAACATACTTGTTAAACATCACTATGTTAGCATTGTAATTGCAAACATGTTAGCATACTGACTGAAACATTTAGCTAAAAGCTACAGAACTGCTAACACGGCTGCAGACTCATGGTCATGTTTGTGTTGGTTTGAGATTTAACTCTCTTGTTGGTGCCAGTATATTAAGTAATTAAATAATTTTCTCTTTACTGAAACCTATTCATATTCAAATTCATACCTGACAGCTCACTGATATACTGTCTTCCTCAACACATTCATAATCACTAGATGCAACAATTGCACCTGAAAATGATGGATCAAACAATCACAATTATGTTTACATTTAGTCTTTCTCACCAAAACCCATTTTGTTTATCCTCAGTAAACAAGTCGAATGCAGTTTGTCATCATTTGCAAACTGATGTTTTGAATATTTTGAAACCTGCTTTGTCTACATCAGTGGTTACACCAGTAGGCCTATGCATCTTTCTTTCTTGTCTTTTGCTGGTGCTACCAATTATCAGTATGCATTGCATGCATTACTGCCCTTGTGTGTGCCTACATATGCATCCTTGTGTGTATCTTATTCTAGAGCATAAACACAAGTATCTCAGTCTCCTGGCCCTGATCAATCTGGCCGTTATCTTCCAATCTGTAATATCAAACTTCTTTGACCATCAACTGTCCACATGTGAAGTGAAGTGAACAGTCTGATCCTAATGTATCTATTTGATCAGCCCAGTTGCTTAAAGAAAATGTTGTCATTGTACATTTCTGCAAGCCACAGATATGTCACATTTGTACGTTTCATGCGTATCATACTGATGTTTCTAAATTGACATAATTCTGAGAATGACACCTAGGCAAGACGGTTGCCAAATTATTTGAGACTACCAAACAACAAAACCAATTGTGAGATATCACAGTGTTTCCAGTGGCGTTTGTGCCACAAAACCTAGGTGTTTTTTCACGAGACAAAGTTTCCAGCTGCGATTGTGCAGGTATTTCAAGCCAAAACATTATCTTATTAATCGTAACCAAGTGGTTGTTGTGCCTAAACATAACCACATGTTAACCATAGACTTGTTGACACATAAAGTGTCAACATATTAACCACACAATAATGTAAACGCTACATGTCCATGGTTTGCAGAAACTTACCCGACATTTATTCTGGTGATTGATTCGAGGCTGTGCCCATCTGTCATCTTCCCACACATTCCTGCTCTATTAAACCTATTATGTAGAATTAGGCCAATCTTAATTGAAATCCTGCTTTCTTTTTTGTAGATGCTTGTTGTCATGGAGACAGAGCAGCTTTACCTGATCAACATCTGGTCCAGAGTCAAATTAAGTTCATTCGGGCTGGCTGTTTCTTTGTCAGTCTGCAGTCCCTTTCTTTTCTTTCTCTCTGCAGCATGAAAGCAATAGCTTCTATAATCGCTCCTCAGTCCACAGACAGCTCAAAGATCGGCTCTATAGCTGCTTTTATCTGTTTATTGAAGTTGGATTCAGTTTTAATTTTATTATACATCATTAGATACTGCAAATCATATTTATCTCATCTCTTTTGGTTTATGTGTCTGTCTGCGTGATTAATAATATTTGGTCTGAAGTGCTTTGAATCACATTTTTGGAGGTAATTCAACTTTAAAGTAAGTGGAATACAGTGAAGAGCATAGTCCCCTAATGTAGGTAATGGTTTTCCTGCAGTGCTGTGAATCCTGATTTGACAGCTGAATTTACTCTTTCATGGAAACACTTGGACATCATTTCATATTTTCTTCATATTGTTTTACATGAAGGAACAAGATGCCCAGGGGTCCAATTTATAAAACAATGTGTTGGATCCATACTAAAAATGTGTGTGCAGACAAAAGCCAAAAAATATTCTACAGTTTCTACAATCAGGCTTCCATCTCCAAAATGTTAGTAATCATGGGTCAAAGTTTCTTCCATCAGGTCTGTATTTATAGATCACAACTTTTGCATGGGAAGTGGCGTACGCTTCTTTCCGGGCTCCTTTTGTGCGTATGCAGTGTTTATAAATGAAACACCAGGGTGTGAACAGTGAAGGTGGTTTGAGGTGTAGGATCAAATACTGTATTTTCTGATTTATTCTCTTTTAACTAGAGACGTTCAACATTTGATGGCTCCAAAAATACAATTTAAAAAGGAAATGTCTTCATAGTGTGTGATATGACTTACACACAGACCACTGGTAATTTAGGTAGTACCCCATTAATTAGAGCAAAATTAATGTTGTCCTGTGGTGGAACATGAGATCATTGAATATGCATTGGCCCTCTCATGCTCTGGAGATTTTATACACAGTGTTTTGGTGACCTCTGCAGGTTTCACTCTTACAGCTTATTCTGTGGGTAAATTATGCCATGAGGGATGTTCTCACTTAGCAGGATGTGACAGACATACCCAAATACACCACTGTTGAGTTAAAGGGGTAAATCAGGATGCATGTTTCCAATAAGCCCCTCCAGCCCATACCTCAAGACTTGGCCATGACTCTCGATTTTGTATGGAAGGAAGGAGAAGGAGTAGTAATATTTACATCTGATGTAACCTTAGTTGTAACTGCCAACAGGGAGTCGTGGAAAAGGGAATTATTTAACAGAAAAAAAGTTTTCATGCTGAGAAAGCTTTCTTTGAAGTTGCTTTCTTTAACCTCCTGAGACCCTGTGTCCTCATATGAGGACGTCACATTTTGGGTTTACTTGACTTAATACTTCATTCTGCTTAACTTAGACCTGTTGTGCTTGTTCGTGGACACTTTTTATGCCATCTAGTGGTAGTAAGAGCACAATACACTAATCCATGTAAAAACAGGATGGCAGCCATCTCTGCCAAGTCAGTGTGCACCCGATCCCGACACAAAAGTGGACAAGGTCCAAAACCTGATCAAATTGTACGCTTGAAACTTGTTTATTTATGATCGTTAAGGTTTGTAGTTTGATATGACAACAAATTTGACCAATCTTAGCAACAGTAACAAGCTAAGACACCATTAATTAGTGAGTACTCATTTGAAGACGTTGGGACTTTATTATCATTGACAGTGTTTAGTTTTTTATACTTATCAGGTGCTACTCGTCCCAAATAGTTAGGAAAAATGAAAAATGCATACCAACAAGAGTTCGGGTCTCAAGAAGTTAAAGCTTTCTTGAGAGTTGCAAACATGTCCGTAGAATCATTGTGAATCAGCAATTCATAATTAACATCATGTGGACATTGAAGTATTTAAATGTAAACACCTCATGTAAACTTGCTAAATAATAAAACAGACAATAACAGATTTAATTTATAAATTTTACACATAACACAAGAGTTACACTATCATACCTGACTGCAAATTAATTTGAGAAACAGCTGTAATGTTTACAGTCCTCCACTTGATGGCAGCATTGCGACTTGATTGAATATTGTGTGCTTGCACATAAGACTAAACTACAACACATAACCAACAAGAAATGTACATATGTACATTAACACTGCATTATTGATCCATAATTCTGTGTTATTTGAGATGATGGTGAAAAGAGGGAGTAAAAACACACATGCACACACATGAACATTGGCTTTTGCAACATTTAGTTAGCTATTCAGTATTTTTTTTTTCGTGTCTGTTCATTAGTTTAATTGTCTTCCTGTAAATCTCTTTGTCTATCCATCTGCTCAGTCAGTTGGTGTTTGATGAACTCCTTCCTGAGTGTCTTTAGCACATGAACTTGTTTGTTTTTTAGTATTTCTACTGGCAAGGAAAAAAATGTCTTGATGAATTGTGTAATTTCCATTCACTTTTACCTTGGGAAGGCACTGGGGAAATGAACACAAAGAAATATTGTTTCTTATAGCCCCGGTAAAAGCACTGCCACAACTTCTATTCAGACAATCAGACAATAATGCAAAACCGATAAAGAAAGTTCCCAGACTGTTTTTAATCCTCAAGGAGTGCTCGTTTGGTTATTTCCTGTTGACTTGTTTTTGAAGAGTGGTCTTTGTTTTTCCAAGATTAAAATTCAATGAGGAAAAAAACCCAATGGAGTGTAATAAGAAAAACAAAAATCGCCCTGCATAGCCAGCCAGGAGGTATAGAACGCCATTTGTGTTTCATTATTTATAGTGAAGCCATACACTTCTTTTTCTTTTCTTTCTTTTTTTTTTTTAAAGACATGTCCTCTCCCCACATTGCTGGGAATTATGCACTGCCTGTAGTGGAGTTGCTATGCTTCGCTGCTTACTAAATCGACAACTCCCCCCTTAGCCGAGCACTGTTCTCAAGCATATCGTGCCAGGGCCCATTTTGATGACATCATCATTGCTGTCACTCTCATTGTGGACGGACCCCTCTGGGTAAAAGAATGTCACGGGCTGTTGCACACCCATATCTGCTCGTCCACTGCCCGACACAGAAGTATCCCCTATCAGAAGTCCCTGCAGTGTTGCTTCGCGGCAGCAGATTATACTTGATGACTTCATCTTAATCACATTCACTTTAATTTTCTTTTATCTGCAGTGCTATGCCACACTGGCTGCGAAACATTCCACAAGTGGCTGCACACAAGCCTCTTTGAGAGTATGCATTTACACACAGGGACACGGGAACACACACATGTCGACACATAAGTCTGTTTTTGTTCAGTTTGAAAGAAAACTTCCTGCCTGATTGCCACATGCTTAACACTAGTTTTAAATGGGTAAAACTTTGAAACTACCCAGTAACTACAACAGTCACACTCAAACAAGCAAAAAGGAAGAGGTTAATACTGAATGTGTAGAAGCCGTGCAATGCAATGCATCTACAAGACATTATCGATGTCTTTGAAAATGTTTCTTATCATATATAATACATTGAAATTGGGTTTGTTATGTGCTATAAGTTGGTGCCGTTTCATAGAATTGCTTCTTAAATTTTCAAACTGTAAAATGACAAAAATGTTTGCAATTGTCTTTATGCTACTGTAAGCTGACAAACATATTCACCTTTGCAATAATTAACATTAAGCAAATTTTATCAAGTATTGGAGTAACTATACAGTAACTCTGTGGAGACAAAACACACAATTTTTTAACACACCCTCTGAGTGATGATTTTTCTACCAGGTGACACCAAACTTTGTTTAAAAATTTTCTCAAATTCAGTGGTTGAAGACATATTAAGCTTCTTTACTTAAGTAACAGTGGCAATACCACAGTGTGAAAACACACAATGACAAGTAAAAGTCCTACAATTTAAATATTACTTATATAAAAGTTTACAAGTACTGCACGAAAATCGACTTTAAAGTATCCAAAGTAAACATACTGTTCTTACGATGCTGAAAAATGTTGTATTCTATGTGCCTATTCCCACATATAAGCTGGTAAGGGAAGAATGTGCGGTGAGAATGTGCACAGCTCATGCATTCTTTAGACCAGGCGTACACATGGTTTTAGCTTAGATAGCTGTGGGTGAGACAAATAAGGTGAGAGACATTGTTTTCAGGCTGTTGCCAGTTTCACTGATTGTGTTATTATTTTGCAGCTTTCTGTAAAATGTCAGCGGAAGGTGAATTTACGTAGTTCCTGTTAAATTATTTATGACTGATGAACTCATTATTTTAATTCACATTTGTCTTCCTGTTAGTCCAGTGAAGCACTTTGTGAAGTCAGTTTCAACATAAGCCCAATGAATCACTTATCACCCTTCTGATGTAATAATAATGATGATTGGGATTTCATCACCATGATGGTTTCCAGAAATGTAACAAATATCCACAGCTGTGCAAAACAATGGCTGTTCTGGCACCATTGGAAAACAAGACATTGAAACTGCACTTTCTTTACCATATTTCATATTGACAGGTCTGATGAGTGGTTTAGGGGGACAAATACCAATATGTTAATTAATGTTTAAGGCATTTCTACATCTATTTATGGCTGTAGGTGTGGATATTAGGCACATGCACGTGGGCCCAGATCCACAATGATTGTAAATTTATAAACTGAAACCAGGTGCACGCACTGCTTTATAAATCTGACAAAAATAATGTGTATGCATGTTTCTGCCTTTGTACACACACACAGTTTTAGCTGTGCATTAACAGAGTTTAATGCATCTGGGCCCTGGTGTTGACAAGTGTTATGAACCATGAACTTAAAATGCAACTTATATTATTCTAAGAAAGTATTCTAAGGTGTCACACATGCATATTGACAATGGGTCTGTGTTGATATCAATTTATTTTAGCATGAATTTGCTTTTATTCCGGGTGTCATTAAAAAACTTGTCTATTTACTCTACTACTGATTAAGTGTAATGGGCAAAAGCAACAAACTGGAATTTCTTAGTTGCACCAACAACAGTGCAAAAGACTCAGTTGTTTGCACTTCATCTTAAATGTTAATGAATAAATAAACAGATGAGAAATGTATACCGTAGAGGAAAACAACAGGCCACTATGGTGATTGCAGCACTGCAAGTACAGCAGCCTACCCTCTCTTAAAGTAAGCTGGGTCTCTTCACTGCTCTTTGAACACTTTTGACCTTGCTCCATGACTCCAGACACACACTCAGAGAAACATGGTTTTCTCAGACATGGCAGTGGGCCAAAATAAATAACCTGCCCTCAGAGTGTCGGCAGAACCGCAAGAAATCCAAAACCCAAGACCCGGCCCAGCGGCACTCACTCACAGGGCTATCAGCGAATGACTTGCTGAAATTTTAATTGTCCGAATGCATCATGTGGTTTGGAAACAAAATCAAATCAGGACGGATCATCCTTCCTCTCTGACACCCATCCAAAGGAGAGTAGCATTTTTGATTAGGGTTTCATTTATTTATTTTAGGTGGCTCTGATTTCAAGGTCAGGTTACACCAACTTGGGGGACAAACAGATGACATTGTATGGATAGGTAATTCAAGAGTCTGCATGCTTCGATCCTCACAGATAAGAGGGAGATAAGAGACAGGTGTCTTGTAGAATAGAGGACATCCATCTAGAAATTCAATCGCCAAAGCTCCGTCAAAAATGGTTTCCATGAAATAAAGGGGTTGATATCAATACCTTCCTTCAATTAAGGAGATCACACGAACAATGAAAGATTTACTTCTTTTTTTTCACCGCTTTTTATTCAACTTAACATATGCAATTAGTGACACCAACTTTATTAAACATTTTATAGATTACCCATATGAAGTGTAAATATGGTGTGTTGGAAGTGAATGTGTCCGAACGAGTGTTTTACTGTCCTCCCTTCCCCTCCTTTCCGGTCTCACCATTGTATCACTTCTCTGATGTCACTACACCAGTCAGGTATTACAGCTGTAAATGTGATTAAAGAAATGCTAGACAGTAGACGAGACAGCTCCTGTAAGATGGAACTGTGTGTGTGTGTGTCGGTTACAGTGAGTGATCTGGCTGTGAAACCTAAGATGCACTTTTTTTATTGCAAAATGTTTAATTCACCAAACTTTGCTGGATGCTGCAGGATAACTAAATTTAAAAACTAAACCAGCATGCAGTTTTGATGCTTCAGATTCTAACTGTACAAATGCATGACAGTCTCCTTTTTCCTTTTTCCCCGTCTTTCTCCAAAGTAAAAGCTTGCAGTCATCGAGGCGTTCGTCGAGTTGCTGAGGGTGCATTTTTAAATACACTGGAAGACTGTGTGAGTGATGGGACGGCACGACGGTGAGCAAATATTGGAAAAAGGGGTGATGAACATCTCTGACATTCAAGGTAAGGACATATGGTCAGGAAAAGAAAAATCAATGATATTCTACTCAGCAACCAATGAGGGACAAATGGAGTGAGACCTTCTGCAGAGTCACTTGATCTTTTTAGAGCACATGCAGACCCAACTGATTTCTCTACAGCTGTTTGAATGACCACAGCTACACCTTTTCCATGACTCAAATGAAGGTCAAAGAATAAAGAGTAAGCTAAATGATTAAAATGATGCTCAGCATTATTATAATGAAATATATCTATCAATTTATAATCCAACCTTTATCCTGAGAATGAATAGTGTGGTGGAATTTAATGTGCCGGCCTTTCAGGTTATTATTAATTGTCCCAGCCATTAATAATTGGACAGTAAATATTCATTACAAGCCTCCATATCATGACATAAAGGCTATGTCTGGCCAATTAAAAATGCATAAGGAGTAATGGGGCTTTATGAATAACTTAGCAGATGCCTCTCAAATGCTGGAGCATGGGAAAAGCAACAAAGACTTACACAAAATGACAGTTTCTATACAACATATACGTTTAATAGTGCAGACAAAACAAAGAATCTAAATCTAGAAGCTTTAACAAAACACAGGCAACACATGAATTCTTAAAGGTTTTACAAACAAAACAAATAACGCATATTAACTTAAATTATGCACAGTGGTGAATTGCATTCTTAATATGTCCAGCATAAACCAAAATGCTTTACACTGTATATCAAATATTTTTTCAATTGAATTTAATTGAAGTGACTGAAATGTATTGACTGTATTGCATTTTTTATTTTTTGCATTATTTAACTTATTTTTCATGCTTTCTGGTTGTTAATGCAGGTGTACTGTAGTTGCCCAGTAGATGTCAGGTTTGTATAAGAAAAGGTGTTAGTGACACCTTACCTCACTGATACTTCCACAGTCACATCCTTTTTGCACTTGGTACATGCATACACCACAGTGTCCGACATGGAGCCCGACTGGCATGGGATGTCACCGAAGTACATCACTGAGAAATAATAATGTTATATATGACCTGTCTTATATCTCTATCTACAAGTAAAGCTCCAGAAGAAGAGCGGCTGGACAGTGTCATCTGTGGACACTGTGTTAATTTTGCCTGGCAGTTTTTATTCTTTTTTTTTAATGTAGTGTCAGTCTTGTGTCAAATGTCCTTGTTAGCTTTTTATCGTATTTGGTAAAGTTTGTCTAAAGGTCTGGGGATTGTAGTCTTATTTTAATAAAAGAAAACCATATTTAGATTTAGTTGAAGAAAATTGTTGATATTGTAGTCTTTCTCTGTTATTATTTTGTACATTTCAGTCAGTCAAGTCGAGCCAAAACCAATAATTTTGTCATTTTAGACAAAGTTCTTTGACATAAGAATTTATCTTACCATCATCTACTAAAAAAACAGGTTAAATGACCAAGAATGCATCTTTGCAGAAAGTGTTTGGTCTGGTGGTTTGATGGTATCAATTTAAGGGATGCAACCAGACATGGAACATGCTCTAGCTTTCATATTTTTCTAGAACACGATCCGATGCATTCATTTTTTTTCTCAGCCCCACTCCTCATTTGAACTAAAATGGGCCCAAATGTAAACTTGTTTCTTCTCGGCAGCTTTGCTGCTGTCACTTTTTGCTTTACCTCAAGTAAGTAGACTAAGTTACTCCGATTCCTCCTGACTGTGCTCAGTGTGTGCTGCTGGTGTAGTTCTGATATGGCACGAAGCACAGGAAAAAGCTGCATTGATAATACTATGATATTCTGTCTCTTCTGTTTTGTCAATTAAAATAAAGGTTGGTTTTAGTTGTTTTAGTTTAGTTTTTATTTTTTTAACTACATTTTAGTCTTCTTTTTCATCAACAATATTGCATGATGATGTAGACACCGTTAGTGTTCATAGATATCGGGACTGTTTCGCTGTCGACTTATCCTAGTAACAGAAAAAGAGGTTGTTGATGAACATTCAATTCAAATAAACGCAAGAAGTTTGTGTTTAATATTTAATATAACTTAATATGATGAACATATTAAGTCATAGTTTTCATTAATAGAATTAACACTGTTGGACACAAACCTCCTAATAAATACCACTGTTGGTAGGTAATCACCTGATAACCCAAGTGCAAGCAGTAATAATTGTTAGCAAATGAATGTGTGTGAATTACTGGCTATATGTAGAGCTGCTTGTACCTTAAAAAATGTATATTTAGATAATGATTTTCTTGTCAGCAACTGTTTATGAAATGTAATTCATCACATAAAATTAAAATATGTATAACTAGTATAACAGTTGCAGTCTACAGTATGTGTTTGCATCTAAGAAGTCAATATAAGACAAGATCTTAAACTGTTACATCCACCACTGAATGGGTGAGAGTTACTGGCACTTGTCGAAGTACGCTACACTGCTCTGTTACTGTGCCTGTGAGAGTAAAAGCTGTTTTGGGTGGAAAGCTCCTTGTGTTCATACTTTTTTGTACTCTTTAATGCTTGTTTGTTGACAGGAACTTGAGAAAGTCAGCCAAAATCAGCTGAGGTTATGTGAGTGCATTGTATAATTCTGGCAGCAGCATACGTGGACTTAATTAACCTCACTTACCACCTTGGAGGACTGTGTAGATTACAAAAAAAACGTTAATAGATTCAGTAAGCTTCTTGATAAGTTGCTTCTCTTGTATGTAAAAACTTGTATATGAAAACCTACTTGGCAATGAATCCGATTCCTATTCTAAAGTGGTGCTTATGTTGAGCCTGCGTATTCACATTTTAATTTGGATGCACCAGTTACCATTTATCTGTGGAATATGTTGTATTTATCTCAGAAAGCCTTTTGACAAACATGTTTTTTTGACAGGGATTTGTTTATTTTCAGAACACTTAGCTGTCATGCACACATGTCCCTAAACATTATTTTGAAAAGGCATTGCTATGGCCACCTTGACTTGAGTGGCAAGCCTGATGACTGTGATTGAATCCTGAGATTAAAAACCACTCCATTTTTTTTTTTTCTTAAATCTTTTTCCCGCAATTATAATGAGTTCACTCAGAACTGTCTGCTGTGCTGGCAAAGTCCTAAAACTCAACATCTTCCAGTTTCCATTCCCATTGGGTCCAATGCTCTCATACTCAGCTCCTTCACTTTCTTGAATCCTCATTGTATCCACAAGCTGTACGTAAATCTTGCTTATAATGAATACCCAGGTTCTTCTGTGATATTTTCTTCTGGATCATCCTGTTGTAAGTTACCAGCAGGTTTAACTATTTATATTAATTTATTGGCAGAAGTTGTACTTTACTGTATTCTGGCTGCTAAATTCAAATTATAATTTTAATGTCATGTTTTCTTTGCCTCCACCTAAAAGTTATGTTTGTTGTACAACCTATCCTCATACAACACTTCATATTATATCTAACGAATTAGCACCCCACCAATGGTATCATCACGTTGCGTACTCAGTGCAGGTTAGGTTTAGGAAGTATTTTATCTAGGTTAGGTTGAGGGAGTAAAGTTATGTTCTGTAGGTTAGGATTAGGAACTACAGTTACGTAGGTTAGGTTTAGAAAGTAAAGTTACATAGGTTAGGTTTAGGGAGTAAAGTAACGTAGGTTGGGTTTGGAAGTAAAGTTACGTAGGTTAGGTTTAGGGAGTAAAGTAACGTAGGTTGGGTTTGGAAGTAAAGTTACGTAGGTTAGGTTTAGGGAGTAAAGTTATGTAGGTTACGTTTAGGAAGTAGAGTTACGTAGTTTAGGTTTAGGAGGTAAAGCTACGTAGGTTAGGTTTAGGAAGTACAGTTATGTAGGTTAGGTTTTGGGAGTAAAGTCACGTAGGTTAGGTTTAGGAAGTAAAGTTATGTAGGTTAGGTTTAGGAAGTAGAGTTACGTAGTTTAGGTTTAGGAGGTAAAGCTATGTAGGTTAGGTTTAGGAAGTACAGTTATGTAGGTTAGGTTTTGGAAGTAAAATTACGTAGATTAGGTTTAGGAAGTAAAAGTACAATGGTTAGGATTAGGGAGTAAAGTTACATAGGTTAAGTTTAGAAAGTAGAGTTGCATAGGTTTAGGGGGTAAAGTTTTGTAGGCTGGGTTTAGGAAGTACGGTTATGTAGGTTAGGTTTAGGGAGAAAAGTTACTTAGGTTGGGTTTCGGGAGGAAAGTTACGTAGGCTAGGTTTAGGAAGTAAAATTGGGTCCATGTCATTGGTCCGACATCCCATTAGTCCGACGGTCCGCGGTGCTTAATGGCTCCCAGCGGGCGTATTTCTGCCTTGATGGTGCGCCGCGACCAGCTCTGGGTCAGCTGGGAAAGGCTTGAGGCGAAGCAGGCTCACGGCTTATGTGTTTGCCACTTTCTTTTTCATTTTAACCCACACCATGATCTTTTCCTAACCCTAACCAAGTGGTTTTTGTGCCTAAACCTAACCAGACCTTAACCACAGGGCATCATGATGATTTCGGAACGGACTTCGGAACAGTGGGTTTAATATGGTTGGAACAATAGGATGTTGGACCAATGGGCTGTCGAACCAATGGGCAGTTCCCGTAAAATTATGTAGTTTATGAAGTAAAGTCATGTAGGTTAGGTTTAGGAAGTACATTTATATAGGTTAGGTTTAAGGAGTTAAGTTATCTAGGTCAGGTTTAGGAAAAGAAACATGGTGATGACATACCTTAAAACAAGTTTCAACTTCCAAGTTTCACATGAGACATGGACACCACTCTTATAGGAATAGTCCTGGGTTTGTTGGCCCATCCACCTCCCCAACATAACTTCTTACTTGGAGTTTCACTCTTTACACTACTTCAGTCTTTAGTCCTATCAGTACATTGGTCACGTGATTGCAGCCTTTCTAATTATGTGGGTTCTATAAACAAAAAACTGGCTCATGATTATGTGGGCTATCTATGAGTTCTGGTGTATTACTTTTCGCAAGTAAGTGTGAACGGTGCATGAGAAGAGCCTATATGGTTACATGACAAGTACGGAATAATGATTATGACATAGGATAATCTTAAAGGGAAGTCAGTCTCTTTAAATGTTGAGGTGATTGCTACATGTCTTATGCTACCACAGTATATATCACTTAGAGTGTAAAGATATACTAAAGAAATAATGTCCAAAATCTTGCAATGCTGATTAGCTGATGCCCTTCATAGGAAGCACTGAGGATGAATCATCCCCCAGCAGTATCTGTGAGCAGTTCGCCCTGCTGTTTGTTTGAATAAAAGCCAAAGTGGTCTAGACAGAACTAAAAGTAAAGTGAGGTAGTATAGTGTTTCCCAGCCTTCTGCCCAGTGCAGACTAGGACGTACTCAAGCAGCCCAGACATGGAATAAATATTGTGACTGGTGTCGACCCAGCGTGCATGAGGTTTAGTGAGGACCAACTTTACATCTCTCAGTACTGGCACTCATTTGCATAGTAGTTTTTCAACTGAAAACTGTACACTTTTAACTTAAACTTATAACTTATATGCTGCTGTGTATTTGTTATTGTGGATAACATTATAACATACAGTGATGACCTGGCAGCCAATGCAAGGTTCTTGTGTTGTGAGGTTAATGCTGTAACAATACCAGCACATACAGAGGGTGGACAAAACAATACGAACACCTTAAAATGTATTGTAATGCAATATAACAATACAGGCTACTGTCTCAAAAAGGACCCTCACATCTCTCTGAAATCTTAAATGTTTCCAGTAAAAGAAATATTGCAGGTCTGCAGTGTTGGATGCAACAGTTATATTTAAACCTTTTAATAAAGTGCAATAATTAACATTTAAACAGACAGCATGTCTTCAGAGTAAACGGGTGTTATTTTGTGAACCACATGTATGTGTGGATCTGAGAGCAGTCATGTGACAAGTGCTGGCTGAGACTCTTCTCCAAACTGTTGAGTGTTACTTTGGAACAGGTGGTGCATCTACTTAGCTGAACAGCTTGTTTTGCGTGGCTGCTGAAAATAAACATCGACTGATCCAGAAAGTTATTACCAGTATCCGTCCATTCTTGGACTGTTTTGTTGCAACAATGTCCAATTGAACATAACTTGTCTGTAATTGCTTTTTTTCATTCTCTTCTGGTTCTGAGCTTTTTTTCCTATTGCCAGGTGCTACCAGGGCTCAGCAGAGATGTTATAGCTGCGCTGCACACTGTGGACAGTCATGGAGCCCTGGAGCAAACGAGTGGACATATATATCACTTGACTGTGTGTCAGGGCGATTACTGGATAAAGATCACAATATGACACTTTTCCTTTTCTGTGCTGGCTCAGTGAACAGAAGGAAAGCTCCTGCAGCTCAGCATGCCCCTGTCCAGGATATTGATCACACATCTCAGACCTCAGATCTCTCAAGCCTGTTAGGGGAAAATCATTCTGTCTTTTTTCATTTTCAGAATATCACACTAATTTTCATTTTGGGAAGGACCGATTTTTACAAATGATCATCTATTTCTACTCATTTCTGTGTAACATTTCTTTTTTTTTTTCTTTGGTGTCTCTTTTCTTGCAGTGTATTATATAACGTATCAGTAGCTTAACAGCAGTTGTAATCAGGGATATGTCCATTTTATCAATGACCAGCCAAATCTCAAGCACAGCACATTTAATTAAGGCCTTTTAAGAACTTTTTGCTTTCATTAAGTGGAGTCCATTTTGCTCTTAGATTAATGCATTTTATAGAAACATACACTTACAGTTAGTCAAATAAATACATCTTAAAGGAAACAACTGTATAAGAATTTTCAATTATCAGCAAATACGATGAAAAGACAAAACTAACCATGTGTTGGCCCTTAACCTCTGACTTCTTTACTCAGTCTGTGGCACTCAGCCCTAAGCCCATTTCTTCCCAAGTCTATACTTAACTGATGGGCTTTTTTTTGTTTTTTTGTTTTTTGCAAATGTTTCTCAAGACAAGACGACTGAGGATGAACAGTGCATTTGTTAGGGACTATTTTAAGCAATGGAGTCGTACATATTTGGCACACTGCTGTGCATTTACAATACCAGGACGGTGTATGTAGGACTGATTCAAAATAAACTACAGTGCCTCTGTTATGTGTTGTAGTTTTAGTACAAAAGTGAAGTTCTATATGGCACAGTGTCAGGGTAATGTTACTTTTAAAGTAACTTGTTACATTACAGTACAAGATTACTGTCAATATAATGTAACTTGTTACGTCACAGCGTTACCCACTGAGAAAAGCATCTAGTTACGGTACTTTTGCAAAAAATGAAACCCCATTACAGTTCTTTGTGCATGTTGGTTATATTGTCCAGGAGCACGTGGCAGGAAATATTCTTACGCATACTTTCCTTATTAAACACAAAATACAACCATACACCTTCTGAAATCACGTTTCTCCCTTTCACCAAACTAAGACTAGCTTAACTGCCTTGTGAACTCATTGTAAAACACATTAAATTTGACAGGAACCAAATAAAACTCACCAAAATGGTCTTGGTTATACCAGGTTCAGACTACAACCTGATGATGGCTCAATGAGACCATCCTACTGTGTTAGCTTGGATCGTGATCGATAATGAATGTTGCATGCGATAATGGATTGTTTTATATGGTGTAGTGTGTTATAGAAGATAATTGTTTCAGTGGAGAGAATCCCTTCATATCATAGAAAAGGTTTTCATTGTGAAATATTTGCAGACACTTGTGGAGGATTCAGCGACTTCCACAGTTTTCAGATGTAGCTCCTGCCATCTGGTTGCACTTGCATTACTACAAAAACAGTTAAGCTGAGACATGAAAAGCCAAAGTGACTTATATAATAATAATAGAAATAATAACAAAAATGGAACAAGATAATTGCGATGACATCGTGACATCATGAAAGACGATCAGTGATGATTGGTCCTGGACCACTGTGTAGTCTGTTATGTCTGTCGGCCAAGTCATGGCAAGAATTTATGCGACCATAATCGCCTAATCTGAAAAAGTTACTGTCTGAATTAGGGATGCACAATAATATCAGCATGTCATCAATATCAGCCGCTATTGGCTTTAAAATGGATTATCGGGATCAGCCAACATACTGATGATATAGGTGTGTCATCGGTATCAGCCAATATGGGCTTTAAAATGAACTATTAGAATCGGCCTACATGCTTTTTCTTATTTTGCACAATGAATAAATATTACGTTCATTGAAAAGCATGTCTCATGTTATATGTCTCCATCTGCTTGTGGGTCATCACTTTAAGAGTATGCGTGCATAATATGATGTTAATTCCACTACAGAAGAGACTTAATGATCACTAAACTTAGGCAGGGAAAAAGAAATCGGTATTGGTCATCGGCCAAATGAGTCTTTGGAGGCAGACCTTTAAATTAGCATTAGGAAATGTATTAACAAAATAAACAGCCAAATCCTAGTACACAACAAATGGCATCTGTGCAATGTTTTTGCTGCTCATGATCTGACAGCCTACACTTGCCTCTGAAAACCAACTTATCCTCATACAACGGTACGTATAGCTGACAAAAATGCATACATAACAGTTTGTATACTATTAGCACCCCATAAATTACGTTACGTACCTAAGTTAGGTAGATTGGGTGTACAGTGAAGTTGCTGTGGTTAGGTTTAAAAAAAGAAATATGGTGACAACATACCATAAAATGACTTAAAGTTCACTCAGTGTGGTTTCCAAACATTGGTCTCCTGGGGTAAAGTCCTGTGATTTGTGACCCATCCACCACCCCACCTTGCCTCCTAATGACAACTACTTTACTCCTGTCATGGCATTGGTAGCAGCTTTCCCAATCATGTGGATTATACATACATTAATAGCTCATGATTATCTGAATAAGAGTTGTAGTTCATTACTTTTTTTTAGGTATATTTACAAACAGTGCATGAGAACAGCCTGATGAAAACAGTAAAACCCAGGCTCATATAGCTGACAGAAAATCATGTTTCAACAAACGTGCTAACACTGGCATGAAAAAAGAGAAAAGATACAGGGAAATACGGTAATATTTTATTAATGGATTACTCAAATGAAAATGTTACTAAATACCTGATTACTTGAAATGCTATGCTAAAATGTTACGTTACTTGTCACAACTCTAGTTCTCGAGTACTCTAACAGGTTTGTCATGCATTGCTCCCAACACTACAGAGGACTAAGCTAATGGGATCAGTCCACTTGGATTTTCTATTGGATTTGTTGACATTTCATGCATAGATTTACATGGAAGTTATTCTTATGAGTTCACTTCCTGTGTGTGCTAACTTAATCTATCACACATATTATGATTCTGTTCTGGGAAAAACATTTTGCACACCCTACAGAGGTGTTATATTTTTCTTTTCTCTCAATGTCCTTTTTCTTGGCTGTGCTAAAGGGGGAGCAGAATGCTATGACCCTTAATCTTTTCTATTCCTTTCTGGAATGGCCAGAAACAAATCAATAGTGCAAACAAAAGCATTTTTATATATGCAGTTATTAGGTCATAAGCTACAGTATGTCACACTTCATTTCAGCAACAGCTGAGACCTCCAGTGGGGCCGGCTCTCCCCCAGCCCTGTCCCCGCAGGGACATTATGAGAATCATAAATAATACGTGCTAATGAGATATGAATTGATTACGTGGGGAAAAGCTTGACGCTCTCAATCCATCACCCTAAATGATGTTTAACAATAGATTACCAGCCAATAATTCCTCCAATATGAGATTAAATAAAATAGCAGGGCAGTTTTCAGCAGACTACCGCCGCCTCCCTCTCCTCCCATTTTCCAGCGGGTGGAAATAAATCTGCTCAATTACTGTACCATCAATCCGTTTTTCACCGCTAAGGACATTATTATTTCATTTAGAGCTTGTTCATGCATCATAGATTATTTCATTTTACTCAGTCAATACGGAGAAGTGCAGTATTTTATGTTATCCACTGGGGCTTATGGTGAAGTGGAGTTTTAATGGAGTATACATGGCTCAGAAAGAGGGGGCTTGCTGTAAATGGGAGAAACGTGGTTATCACCTGGGTGCAGTTAGAAAAACCCAGATGTATATATTCATGTGCACATATTCAGTTTTCTGGGATATATACATTTGCGCCATGCTATCCTCAGGCACCTGACAGACAATGAGAAAATGGTTCTCCTTCAAACCTGTGATCAATTGAAACCACATTAGCTGTGCCTATAAGATGATTTGGAACATCACTTCAATCCCAAAGAACAATGAAAATTGGATAACACACATGCTCACTGGGCTCTAACTTAGCTGCAAATCATGTTAAGGTTTTCAGTGAAGCCAAAGTTGTGATTGGTTATTTCTCCTTTAACTGCATCAAGTTGTACCTCTGAGGGTTTACTTGTGATGATCTGTGTTAATGTGTGTTCTTATCGCTTTTCTATGGCTCAAAGACACAGGCCTGGAAACAAACAAACGCACAGAGCGGGAGTACTTGGAATGAAATTCCAAACAAAAGGTTTTGATCAGTGGTTGTTGTCTTGACGTTGGCTCCAAAATACAGCATTTTCACTTAGTAGGTTGGCAGCTGACTTATATCTGCAGAACAACCACATACAGAATGCAGAGAGAGATTTCAAAGACAGGTTTTAGTGAGAATGGCATTCGCTCCATCTTTATCTCTGGAGTGCAATGTTACAGACTGGGAATGGTTCACTGATCCAGTGACTCTTTTTCCCCCTTGGTGACCTGTCTCTGTAACTGCTCCTGTCCCATCATGCAACAGACAATTGAACTGCTGTGTGACTCTGAAATTGCCTTTAGAAGTTCTACATTATAAAGTATGTCCCAATGAGTTAAATCAAAAACTCTGGATCTAATCATGGATCTTAATCAGTTCAGATGGTGATGTCGGACTGTTGGCTGGTCCACCACTTTGGTCCAGACTGAAATATCTCAACAATTACAGTATTACATGGATTGCAATGGCATTTTGTCAAGACATTTATGGTCTCCAGAGGATAAAGCCTACTGACATAAGAAATCCCCTGACTTTTCCTCTTTTGCCACCAGATTTTGACTTAAAGGCCTTGTCCACAAGTACAGGGGTATATTTAGAAAAACCTACCTTTTTAGATGCTTTTGGCCATTCACCCACATGCAAAACTGCATTTTAGTTCACTGAAAATTGAGCTTTTGTGAAACTGTCCAGGGTGAAAATTTTCAGAAATTCAGTTGTCAGTGTAGACAGGGAAAACAAACTTTTTGGCTGAAATTGTCAGAGTGTTATCTTGTTTGTGAGGCATCACAAATGAGCCGCCATTTTTGCGCAATGGCAGCCGTAAACAAGCTAGTGCTGGTTCTAACCTTGTTAACAGGACTTTACATTTTTATTTATGAATGTACAGTTACTCGTCCTCTATTTTGAGGAACAGAGATGTCAGAATGTGTTACGGAGGTTACTGCTCAAGGTAGCCTTCTGATAATAGCTTTTTTTAAGTCATCTGATTGGCTAAAATCTTCATTGTCTACCCCTTCTTTGTGTGGCTTTAGGGTAACAGTTATATCAGTTATATATATAGTTACATGTTGGTTTGTAATGCTCTTGTCAGCGCTTAATTTGTGTCTTTGCATTTTCATTTTGACAAGGATTTTATTAAAACACTTCCTGGGTGAAGGAGGGGAAAAACCCATTTTAAAAAACATCCACGTCCATGTGGACTCGGCCTTAGCAAGATGTCTCTGAAGTAATTTCTGGATTACAATGAAATTTGGTATGGTCCCCTGAAGATGAATTCTTATTCTCATGACTTTGGAGATCCCCCACCATTTCTCTCATGCCACCATGAGGTTCATATTTGTGTTTTTTGGTAAAAATCTCTTGACAATAATTGGATGGATTGCCATGATGTACAGACATCCATGTTCCCCGCAGGATGAACTGTTGTAACTTTGGTGATCCCTCTATTTTTTATCCATTGCCATCACCAGTTAACAGTTTTAATTTGTCCAATACTTTAGTTTATTACCAAATACACTCAGTGTTAGACCATAAGCCTTAGCTGTACTTAACTGCTTACTAACTAGCAAATGTTAACACGCTAAACATGCTGATACGGAGACGTTAGCATTTAGCTCAAAGCACTGCTGTGCCGAAGTACAGCCTCGCAGAGCTATTAGCTGATGAGTCGTAAGCTGTCAGCATGCTCCCTGCAGAAACCTGTGAAGCATCTCTTCTGCAGGTGTGTGTGCACGATCTGCAACAATTATTTTGTACACTTACATGAGCGCGCGCGCATTTGTCAGTGCAGGAGTTGCTATTGTTCTCCAACACTGTAGTGGATGCTGTGGGCAAATCTACAGAGATCACACTGGAGAAGAATGCAGGAAAACCTGCATGTGATAGTTCTTTGTAAATCTCTTAAAGTGGTTGTGTTTTGCCCTTGTACTGCAAGTTTGTTGATATCTACGTGCTTCTTTGTCCTCCTTGTCGTTATAAATGTGTTGGTTATCTGATAAGTGGTTGTGGGAGATTGTTGAAGAAGAAGTGATTGGGACGAAGTTCAACAGACCCCATGAGCCAATTCCATAATTTGCAGAGGTTTACAGCTGTATGTGTGTTTGTGCAGAAGCATGCAACAGGCTTTAGTCTTGTTAAAATATGGTTCAGAAACATGATATGGTGCACACTTCAGTGGATACATGTGTTTTATACATCAGTTTATAATCCATCCACAATGATCTTCAGAAAATAATCCCCTTCTCCACAGCCGCACACTACAGTTTATCTCAAGCACCAACTCTTCTCTGATTCTTCCATCTTTTATCCTAGTCCTACCCATCATGCCTGAGTCCCTTTATACCTTGGCTTTGTAGCATCCCTCCTCATCCCTTTCTATCCTGTCTTCCCAATGCCCATTCAATCCACTTCTCCCTCTGTCTCTTTGCTCCCTGCGTGGCCTCCTGTGGGTGAGGAGTTGAGTGGGCTTGTCTAGGGGCTGAAGTCGGGGCTGGATTGGGAAGAAGTGGCTGTCACAGTGTCTGATTAATGACCCGTCGGTGGCGTGTCCAGCCACATTAGGGCTCCATGTATCTACCAGCGTCCACACGGGGCGAGGGGCTTTGTTCTGGGAGGAAATGGTGTCAGCTGCCCACAGCCGTTTGCCTATAAAAAGAAAAAGATTTACTGTCATCAAAGGGCAGATTAAAGCTCACAATGGCAACATTGATTTTTTTTTTTTTTTTTTCTAAACCAAAAAATTCACATTTTGGGAAAAGCCATTCCAGGACTAGAGAGAGATATGATCAGCTTATTTGGAAAGGATAATATGGAATCTTCTCCCAGAATGAACTTTGAAAGAAGTAAATTGTAAATATTGATTTCTGAAATGAAGTGTCAATCTTGGTTGGGCCAAGATTATTCCTATCATCTGGCTGAACCCCCAGCAAACGATGAATTCAAAACTGCTGACAAAGTGGAGTGTATAGGATTTCTGTTAGGAGCAGTCGGCAGCGCTTTACCGCTTGGCCGGCCTGAGCCCCTGCCGGTAATGGCTGTTCAATTTTATCAGATAACGGAGGAGATCTCATCAGAGGCGAAAAATGAAATGAACTGTGACTCCGAATCAGGATCCCTGCTCTTATCCCAGCAAAAATCATCCGCGCGGGGCCCAGGGCTTTCCATTATTTCAGGTCACTTCATTACGGCCTTGCACACAGGACCCAATTGCTACAAACAAAGCAGGCCCTTCCTGTCTCACCCAGGGGTCGAATGTGAGGGGCAGTTTGATAGGCTCTTGACGTGTCCAGGGTTATCCCATTACCACTTAAGAGGGTTGCTGAAAGGCAGCAAATCTCGCCCACTTGTTTGTTATCCTTTCTCACCCTTTTGTATCATGAGAGGTTTTATTGCTCACCTTATTTCTCATGGTGGAAAATAATTCATCTTTTCCAGTCGCGGTTCAAAATTGATTTTTTTGGGGGGGTCACATGGATGATGAAGATAAGGTGAAATGAGGGGCACAAATTTACCAGAGCATCATGAAATGTAAAGATAACACTTAAGATGTAATGAAACAGCTCATGTTACAAACTTATTTTGTCGTTGCATGATGTTGAACATGAATAGAAGTTTCCCTTCCTCCCCCAACCCTAACCCTAACCCCAATAAGAATGACTTGAGGTCTGGATCAATAAACAAGAAAAATAAGCTCTGCGTGATTATCACTTGCTACTTTCTGATGTGTGTGTGTGTGTGTGTGCATATACGTGGGCTTGTGTGTATTTTTCTTACTTGCAATAATGAATGAAATAAGCTGTTATCGCCAAGGAATTTGTAGCTTTGTGAGTAATTACAGTTTTTGTTCCAGCCTCCATAGGCTCGGCATTGATCTCCAGGAGGAAGGTGGTCGATACACATGGGGGCAGGGGCATTTGATAGCTACATGGGAGAAAAATGACGTCGGTCCGAGCAGGGAGGTTTGTAATAGAGCGATAAGACGAGCTAAAGGTAGGGAAACAAAGACTGAGGGCTCTCTGCATTTCTTGACTTCTTGGATAACATTCTTCACTCTGAAAATTCAAAAAACTTTTTTTGAATGCTGATTTGGATTAGCATGTTGTTTAAAATGGGCAGAGTAAAAGAAATCAATGTCAAAACATATAATTGGAAATGATTAATTCAGTGATGTGATGACACGTTTAAACGTCGTCGTTGTTTGTTTTGTAATCCAATCATACTTTCAAACTGTTTCTCAGGGTCTCTCTGTTTCCGTATTTCAAAACAGCTTAGAACAAACATTCAACTGATTGAAACTTAACTGATCTGCTATAGGCTCTTGACCACTGAATCTATACATTGACCCATGTAGGTCTGAGTTACATCATCCCAGTGCTGGCTGCTTTTTCAGTGTCACTGATACATAACATCTTTCTGCAGTGTCACTTCAAGACTTCAAATGCAATGTGTGCAATACATGTCTGGCAGCTGGAGATCATCATTAGAGAGAAGCTGTGATTGAATCACATTATGCTTATATTAAATAAATCAATAAAAGTGACTTAAATCAAATCTTGAATCTTAAGGAGACAGAGTGTGAAGCTTGTGGAGTAGCAGACTGATTAACACAGTTTGAGAAAACAAATAATGCAAATTTTTCCTTGCCACTTCGGATGATGTATTGCGTGACTTTGTTCCATGCAGAAGAGAGAGGCTGTCCTCCTCATATATACAACCACACAGATTGTTTGCACAAGCAGCAATTATGACCAACATTTACTTCAGCTTAGGACAGAAAGGGTGGTGGATGGGTCAAGCAAATACAGGACTTTCATTCAGGAGGTCGGTGTTTGTGTCCTCTGTAAAACCAAAAGTCAATGTTGGGTTATTTTAACAACATTACTTAGTCTGTTGTAGTCATGGGATGTGATGTATGTGACATATGTCACATGAGATATGAAATGTGACCTAACGTTAGCAACAAATGTATTTTTTTCAAGCCAACCATGATCTTTTTTTCTGAACCTAAACAAGGAGTTTGGGTTCATCTGCAAGTGTTTCACAACATTGACCAAGTGTTTAAGACTGTGACCAACCTACGGTCTTATACGAGCTGTTCTATCATCCTCTAGTAGCAGTGCTAATTTAGTAAACGCTCCTGTGAGTCATATTAGAGGGTAGGATCATGCAACCTATGTGGCCGTATAGGAGGAGTTGTTGAGAAACAACATTAAACCCACTGAAACTTGTTTGACATGTGACAAGTTAAAACCAATTTCAGGCAATAAATCAGGGGTGATTCTACCCACGTTTCTTGTTTATGTATAAGTAAGTGTTCATATGGGATTATTTTTCATTCTTGCAAAGTGACATGGGTACATTTGCATACAACTTCAAATCTATAAGGCAGACTGTATGATAGATGATTCCTTTGCTAAACTGCAAAATTAAGATATTGCATTTTTTTTCCTTTTATTTTTCTCTTTTATTAGATAATTAGTTTATTTCTTAAAAACAGGGTTCACTGTTTAAAGACAGCTACCAGTGGTGGAAAGTACACACTCATTGTAGCAGTATACAATTGAGTTTTTTGAGTATCTGTATTTCCATTCCATACTACTTTATACTGCTACTCCACTATTCAGGGAGAAATCTTGAACTTTTTACTCCTCAACATTTATTTAATATTTATAGTTACTGTACTCTGCAGAATAATGTCACATGATGCACCGTTATAGATTAAACCACCGAATATAATAGAATTTTGTGCCCCTTAAAAAGCTCCACCTTGACCAACTGCAACAGTAAAATGCCACTTACACATAAATGCATAAGTAGCAATGATCCAATAATGATAAGTAATAGTTAAACCTTCCCAGCATTTTTCTGAAATATAAGTGACATATAAGTGACATTTAGCAGGACTTGCTAACATGTAATAGAGTATTTTGTAACATTGCTTCTATAACTTAAAGGACAAGTATGTAACACTTCTGCATTAGAACAACTAAACCTATGCAAGGCGATATTTTGTTGAGTTGTGTACTTACATTATCCAAAATGTTTACCACAATGTTCATACCAAACATGGTTTGTTATTTTATTTAAGGTAACGATGCCTTTCATTTGGTCACTGGTCAATGGCATCATATTACTTTTCTCTAGTTGTAACTTTCATGGAAACACTTGAAACACCAGAGGATACATCATTGTAAACCAAACAATATCACAGTAATCTAGTAGAGACATATTTGAGACATTTCAATATCAACAAAACTTACAAGAATGTGCTACTTTGACGAGTGGTTCAGTCCAGCCACCAAGCTAATGCCACCACAGCATTCAACACACTCATAAAGTTATTTTTAGTATGGTTGTTTAGGCAACGGATAACTGGGCACTGGGCAACCCCACAATTATATTTGCCACATAATGTTAGCTCCAGTAGCTATACAGGTAGTCGAGTTAACATTATGTTAGCTAACTTTACTTGCGGCTGTTTCATTGTTATGAAATGAATAAACAAGACAATATGGAATATCGTCTGTGAACATATCTGTCAGAGTCACATCCCCAGACTCTTTACGATCATGTCAGACATATATTCATTTGCATTGGTGGTTCTTTTACAATTAAGACAACAGCTCCCATGATCCCATGTGACTTCGGGGTGTCATCAGTCCCTCTTTTGTTATTATTTTGATTCGGAGAACCGGAGTGGCAGAAATTCTTTTATGTGTAAGTAAACTACTTAATTTTGTTCATACAATCATCAATTCATCATCATCACAATTTAGCTGAGTTTAGGTTTACATTAGTTATTGCATGATGTTTCATAATCAAACATGCTGCAGATTTGACAATGAAATAATAATCTATAGATATTATTTTAATTACTGTTGTCTCTTGCTGATTTTTCTATTAATGACTGCACATTTAACACTCCAAACACAATAAAAGTCTCAGTTTCTTTAAGCTGGAGTTTGTGAAGAAACCATCTCTATTATACCGTGACCTTATCTCGAGGTATTAAAGTCATTAAGTCAGATCAGGTGGTGGCCTGTTCAATCAAGATTTCTAAAATGAGACAGGTTGTTGTACTGTCCATGTGGTCCACAATTGTCCCACCTAAAGAACAATGTCCAGAGAGATTCCTCTGTTTGAGAGGCACATGCCATGTGGAAGTCCCTGAAGAGGTCAGCCTTCACTTCCTAAAATTGGCCTGCGTTGAAAATCCTCAGGCCTGCTATCTCCTTGGATGCTCCAGTGTGACCGCGCAGAGGACATTTACAACAAAAAGAAAATGGCCTTATTCCCTCTCTTATCTCATCCTCTCAGAGTAACACAAAGTTGACATTAATAGAAAATAAAAAAGGAAAAAAAGTCTTGAAACAAAGTTGAAGCCTTTGGTTACGTTTCAGAGCACAGGGCAATTTAAGAGCCTGAAATGTGGAATTAGAGAGGATTTGATGCGTTTCAAATTGAACGGAGGGGGACACCGTCAGTGGCGTTTGCACCTTCAGGCATTATTTAAGTAATGTCTTGTGGCACGTTTGAGGCATTGGAGGCAAGGGCATAGAAATGAGGGATTTATGCAGACGCCACTGCAGTTTTATCTCTCTTCTTCAGTCTGAGTGCACGCTCCGCTGAGTAAAAAAACAAGCAGACATACAAGTAGATTCAGATCATACAGAGTATGTGTTTGAGCTATCTGGATATTCACTTTAAACATCTAAATCAAGCTGTTCTCAACGGACCTCATCCACTCCTTATCGAAACACAGGCAGTGCCAGATAACTTGATTTGCTTAAGGAATGGAGGAGATATTAACAGCACTTGACTACGGCAGTGGCCCCTTCTGTTGTTCGTATTAAACCTATCCAGCACTTCATTATACCTTCACTCTCTGGAGAGTCTCTGCGTACAGTCTCTCTTTATCTCCTCTTTTCTCCCGTGTTTTGCTCCCTCCTTCCCTCCCTCTCTCTACCTCATGATACAAGCATCCTGGTAGCAGACAAGAGCATCATCAACATGCGCGGTGTGCCGGTGTCATGCAGATAGCCTCTGTTGTTGGTAATGGAGGGAACAGCGATCGATAGTGAGCAGGAGATGGCTGCAGCTGAGGAGCCTCTGTTTGGCTAGCCCTAATCCTGATGAGTAATGTTGCTGTCATAATAGCGGGGATAATTTAATGCTGACACTTAACTCTGTGATGAATGGCCTGTCGCTGGCACGGGGGGTGAGTCAAGCGGCCCGTCACAAGTTTTGAAATATTAATTTCATTCCAAATTCAGCGACTATGTGGTGGAACGGGCATTAGGAAAGTCCAGAGTGATCAGCCAAACCAGTGGAGGATGAAGAAGGACTCAGTTGTTGTTTTCTTTGGATCCTGGGCATCTTGGAAACAAGACTATTTTGGAGAATTTGTTTGAGTGCTAATAGTTAAGAACGGTGAACGTATTTCAAAGTCAGTTATAAGGTATTCTTCAGTGTTTAGTGCTTCAGTCACATATTCAAATGTGTGTTATCAAAAATGATCAAAAACTTAAATAAAAGGGGGCGTCAGTGGCTTAGTGGGTAGAGCAGGCGCCCCATGTACAAGGCTGTTGCCGCAACGGCCTGGGTTCAAATCCAGCCTGTGGCCCCCTTCTCCTTAGTCATTAGTTCAAGGTCCACACAGTTAAATACATTCAGCATCATACTTGGGTTTGGCCATGTCATCGAGCTAGTTTGCTGTCTCTGTCAAGTAGCTGTCCGTTAGTCCCTCACTCCACAGAAGGAAAAGGCACTTCAAAACTAAAGCTCTGTGCAGGAAGTTTAATGTACTTGAAAATAAAGTGTGTTTTTTTTTACAGACTTGAAATGTTTGCACTTGTGTGTCCATTTAGAATGGACCTACGACATATTTTTGGACCGTGACCCACCAGCTGGGACCCACAGACCTAAGGGTTATTAATGGTTTAACCTGTTTTGAGCCATTCCATGTCGGTGTGAGTTTGTTGGGACTGATTAATAGCTTCATGTCAGATATTACCTGTTGCTGCTGTGTTAGCTCTTGCTAACTGGGCAGACAGTTCAGCAGACAGTTCCACATCGGTTGCAGCCGTCTTGATTGTTTTCGAAAATGCTTCAATTGCGCTTCTCTTTACTAAACTAGGTTTGTGCTTGCTGTATTGTCCCCAGCGCAAGGATGTGCAATCCAAAAATGGCATCATCATGTATTTTGCGTTCAGCGCAAATGCATGTTGTAAGTCAATGTGTCAAATCTGCCCCATATTAGATAAATGGTTGTGATCGGGTAAGGCCAGTTCGGTATCTACCAGAGCGAATAAAACATGAGGTTGCAGATTTGTCTGGTTTCCAGGCTACTATCAAAATGCTTCCTTGAAGAATGTCCAAACAAACTTATCAGATCTTTCAAAATCAGAGTTTGCTTTTAACATCAGTTTCTAAACTTGAGATTGAATACATACGCTGTCCTTGATACCTTTGTCATTCCTTCTTCTCCTTAAGGCATCAGTATACTACACTGTATGCACATTAAACATTCAGCACTTAAGTAATGTTGCACTCAAATGCACAGGAACAACTTTACAGTGCGGGGGAACGTTGCTTTATGGCACAAAGATAGCAGTGTGGTCCTCGTATTAAGATGTACTTGCATCTGCGTGAGTTTAAGTTGGAGAGCGTAGCTGGGAGAATAAACACACTTGTATAAAACCCCAGGCCCCAGCTATGACCACTTTACAATCCACCTCAATTGTTTTTGGAGTTTCCCATTTTTTACTCACCTTTTCCGTGGATATAATCAAACACAACTACATGTTTGCTGTTCTAGCTGCAGGCTGGAGGCTGCAGGAGGGGGTCAGATATCATCTGTTCACCTGCCAACCAGGGCCAACATGGGGAAAGAAGTCACAAGCTGGCGAGTACACAGTTTAACCTGTCGATCCAAATTCACCAGTGTTCCCTATTCTAATCAGGTCGAGTGTAGCTCGCTCAACCTCTGGTCATTAGCACAGGCAGAGGTACAATAAGTGACAGTGGCCTCATCTCTGGCTGCATGGGTATCACACACATGCTCACAATGCACAAAACCTGCTTTAAAATCCACATAAAATGACAATATAATGATAATACAAAGGAGCTTTAAGTGGCATCTTAAACATGAAGTCAGAACTGTTTCCACTGTTGGCTGAGGGTTCTTTCTTTCTTTCTTTTATTTTTTTTTTTAATTTTTTGAAAAGCTTTTTATATGGTTTTGTCAAAACAATTTATATGTGTCAGAAGTATTTTTCCTCCTATAATCTTAATTACTGTATCCCATAAATGAATTCAAATGACGGGGAAAAGTTTCCGATGAACACCAACTACACCATTTAAGAGACAGTTTGTGAAGTCTTATGACTTCCTTTAGGGAAAATAGTAAAAAATGAGTCAGGCAGCTGGAGATAATGAGCGCTGCAGAGTTTTTTCTTTTCTCATATAAATGCCTTTTTATGCTTTGGGAATGAATATCTCGAGGGAAACTAAATGCCATATACTGACAAAGTACACTATTTGCTTGCAATAATAATGATTGAGTAACAGATACCATGTTTAGTTTTGCCTTGGTGCCTGGTCATTATGAGGAATTTTTGTAATGCTCACAACATATTTTGTGCGCCTTTGTGCTGTATCTTTACAGTTGATTGCTCACATAATTTTGACAAAAGAAAATGTGATAATAAAACATGAATTGAAATGGTCCTGAAGTGCTATAATGTGTTGTGATATTTCCAACAAAGTGCCATGCCACAAGGTGATTTAAGATAGCTGTTGTGATATTAAATTCCTTTTATTTTTATTCTGTCTGGAGGGATATTTGGACCCTGTATGATTTCTGTCAGTCATACTATAGTGGCATCCCCCATCTCTCCCCACACTAATCCATTTACAGTTGCTTCACGTTGAGATGGTTTTGATACTCAAACTGTTTGCAGGCCACACTGGGACCTTGTGTACAGAAACTTAAATTGATTTGATTCCTAACTCCCTTATCTATAAATGTTTAGGAACAGAGTAGTTTTTTTATGATTTATTACTTCAAAGCCATAAAGTCTCTTGTTGACACAAAAGCAAAGGACTCACTTACTTCTTATCCAGCGCAGCCTATCTCTGAGGCCACCGCGGCTCGGCCCAGAGCTGCACTTCCTTACGTGACTCAAAAAGGCATTTTGATTTTGTTGACAGAGGTTGAGGAAGGAAATAATGAAAAAAGATAAAAACTCCAATTATGATTTTTTTCTTCCTGCCAAAGCACTGCTTCAGTATGACAGATTGTATGATAAATGACGCATTTGGAAGTCAGTTGTTGTTGAAGATGTGATGATTTCTTGAGCAGCAAATAAGCTAACTTGACCTTTTTTGCTGAGATGCAGTTGTTTGTTCCCCTGATGCACTGACTGTTTTCGATGCAGGAAATGATATAGAGTGACGGTGCAGAAGAAGTACATCTCTGGATATTTTCTTTATCTTAATATTCTAAATGTTACATTATCTCACGTTCATCATGCAGCCTGCTCTTTGTAGCGTCGACATTTTCCCATTGCAAACTGATGCAAAAACTGTCTCCTGCTCTGCTTTGGATTTGTGTACATTGTTTCTGCTGAGACCTTAAGAGCAATGTAGCTAAGCTGGAATGGACTAACGCAGCCATTTGACCTTGGGTGGCTTATTTGCTCCAGTGAGACAGCCTAAATATTTACCTGTCATTGTTGATGATACTCCAGGCTTCAATGCCCTTAATGGTTTTGATGGAGAAGCAGGGCTTTGCCGTACCGGGGTGATGGAATTGCAAAATTAAGAGCAGTGAATTGGGCTATATCTTTAGGACACTGTGGGCTTAATTCTGTGTCTTATAATACAACTGCCTTAATCTGTAAAAGACTGGAGCAAGATAGAAGAGTAGCGGGGAATTGCAATGGAAAACAATGTGTCAACTGCCGGAGTTTAACCTTGACAAGGTCTGTGCAGTGGGAGTGCAGTATGGGAAAGTGCAGGTGTGCAGGTACCAAACACAATCCAGGCTGCAGATCTTTAAAGAGGAAGTGTTGGGGGTCCCGATCCGATCACTCGACAAAAACGTCAGTATTGGACACTTGTGTCAAAACCCAGTTTATGTTTTTATCTTTTTTTAATGTCAGTAGCCATTGCATTTGAAATTCTCACTTTATACAATATCTGCACATGGCAAATGTGGTATAATTAAGGTTAGGAAAAAGACTGTGATTCAAGAAACGTAAATATGGTTAAGGTGTCATTAGGGTTAGGTGACTAAAACAACAATTAAAGGTATAATCCTTCAGATTTTCAATTAGTCAACATGAATATTATGGTCTACATTTTGTAGCTGAGTGTTATGTGTTTACATTCTGAAATAACGTCTTTACAAAATACATTGTACATTGGCGGAGTACGCCATTCCTAACTAACATTCAAATTGCGTATTTACATATGAGGGACTCCCAGTAACAAATGCAGTATGTAATCCAGCTTTACTGTTTGCCATTTTATTTTATTGTTATTAGATGTTTACTGCTGTATTAAGTTACTGCTAATGCAAACAAAATATTCTGCTGTTTTACACTGAGAGCATTCAACAGGCCAAGTTTGTGGCAGCTTTTATTGTGAAGAGGTCACAGGAATGCTTCTATTTGTCACTGAGATTTTGTGACTGCAGTTTTTTTCATCAAAAATGTGTCTTTTCTGTTAGTACGCTAATCATATTTTCATGTTTTTCAGATGAGACAACAAGAAAAGGTGACTGATATAATATGATTCATACACTAAACTACATGCATGGTAAAAATATTGTTTTTCCTGGGAACTATTCCTTTTAATGTACATTTAATGTGTGTATGGAAACATACAAATATGAGTGTATAGTAAGCTATGTAAATACCTGGTCTAATATTACAATAATGGATCATCATCAGGTAATCAGAGCACAATCTTGCCCCAAACTGGTAGTAACTTACCCAATGAAATTATGGAAAAGCATATATCTTAATTATTGTATTACCAGGAGCTGTCTTGGTTGTCTGGGTCAGTGTGTCCTGTTATTTTGTTTGGTGTTGTTTTGTAAATTGTCACATATGTAAAGTTGTTGTGAACCTCAGGAAGAATAGCTGCTGCAATGCAGTAGCTAATGGGGATCCTAATAAACTAAAACTAAAAAGAGATAACAGTTATTCTCGGCATATTTTGACAGCAGATCTGTTTTAAATATTGCAGGCAAGAATATGAAGAAGAGGGTGCAGTCACAGTGAGCAGATGAAGAGCTGCAGGCTGCACACCTCCATATCCTCAGCAAAGTATCCAACTTTACTGTGACCTGCTGTTGCATTGAGAACTACGGTAGACAATTTTCATGTATTAATGACTTCTTATTAAACATTGCTCGGCTTTGTTGTCATTTTACACAGGTTCCTCTTCTGTGGAGTTTCTGACACGGTGGCTGTTAAAGGAGTGTGTAAGGTGTCCTGCCCAAACATCACCCCGGCCTTCACATTCTTACTTCTTGACTTGTGTAGCGAAAAAATGGCACATGACTTCCTGCTCTGACACTTAATGTTGGTGTTGGAAGTAAATTGTGAAGAAGCATGTGTCAACTGGAGAATGGTCCAATATTGACTTCATTTCTTGGGATGCTGGGCTGCCTGATCTGTAGTCAAATGCCAGCAGGTGCCCAAAAGCAGGTAGCCAACAGGGAAAAGCAGTGGTCCTCAGCTCCTACCTATCCTCCTCCTCCTCCTCCTCCTCTTGCTCTTCCTCCATACTCCACACAGGCTCTGAAGTCTCCTGCTTTCAGTCTCATAGCCACGCACCAGAGGGATTGCTGATCCCCATTTCAGATAATGGCCCTCAATCTCTTATCGTTTACAGCTGTCCACCAGTAAACAACAAAACGAAACAAAACAAAAAATGATAGAAATAGATGAAAGGGGGGAGGAAAGTTAAAGGGACAAAGTCCTTTACTCCCTCAGAGGTTTCACTCCCACGAGACCATTGTTGGCCTCCTTATGACGATAGCCATCAAAATCATAACTGTTTACACTGCTGTCACTTCCTTATCCTCACACCACAAGTTTTCAATTTCCAGATTGATTTGTTTCAGCCGCGTTTATCTTTTCAACAAAGAAGGAGGGAGAAAGCTCCGGCTTTTTTCATTAAACTTTTGATTGCTCCTCAAGCCAAAGCTGCTTCCTCGGGAAGGCAGTGAGACAGAAAGGTGAGGACTAAACTGCCCTTTCACAGCTATTACTACATCATGTTATGCAGAATTGGCCACCATGGTCCTCATCCAGATGCACGGCACAACATGGACTATTCAGTGTACCATCTGGCTAATATAATAAGGTAAAGTAATGCATTTTTAACCCTCCCTAATTGGCTAAGTCATTTCATTATTATAAATATTAGGTATCTGTAATGGGGAACACTAATTCCTTTGACTAGACTAAAGATTCCCGCCTTCAAATAAGCATGCTAATCTAATTAGAAAGCTAGCAGAGCCGAACGACTACATTTTCTCATACTTAGCGTTGGAGGGCCGGGGCTTTGTGGAGCAGATGTGCTGTGAAATTAATTTCCTCTGGTGTAACCGGAGACGCTCTTCTCACCGTCTCTGTTATGAAATTTCCATTTCACAGATGATAACCTATTATCACTTTATTCAAGGGAAACATGTTAATGGCCAGGAGGAGGACTGAATTATTCATATTTGCTCATTTCTATTCTGCAGCGCGGCCCTGCTCTTTTCATGCACTGAGAGAGGGCTAATGTAAACATGACCAGAATCCTTGTAAATTGGCTTGTAGAGGAGGCTGTTAGCATAGTGCCTGGGGACTGATGCTAGACGGGGATAACAGCTGATATCTGTAAAGTACAGGCTGTGCATGTGCGTGTGTGTGCCTAAGTGCATGTGTGTGGGTAAGAAAGAGAAACTGTGTGTGTGTTTGTGTCAGCCCTCTGTGAGACAGAGAGTGAGTGGATGAATGAGTGAGGGTGTGCACGTGTGGAAATGTGTGTCAACAGTGTAACAGGGATGCTACCAGCTGGTAATGGAAGCTAATTGGAGCAGGAAGCAGTTAGCCACACTGCTAAAGTGCGTCACATCGGCTGCGTGCGCACACAAGGAATCTGGTTCTGATCTGAGTATCAGCTTCTATCTCAGACACACGTTTTCCATCTTTCTGTTAGCAGATGAAAAACGCTTAAGAGGCATAACATTGTCGAAAAGGTCACCTCAGTGCTCTTTAGATCTGTTATAAAAAAGTTTATTGAGGGAGAAATGTTTCCTACAACATGGCATCTTATTTATTTTCCTTAGTTGGTGTTGGTCGGCTCAAAGTGCTTCAGTATGGCAGGACAGGAAGGAGCTCATTCACAAATAATGTGGCGTCCTGTCCCAGTGACGTAGCTGCTGTTCATTCACTAAATAGCTCTGACCCCCATAGGACTGGAGTGTTTTGCATGTATGCGTTTGCATGTGTTGTAAAGCAGACAGATAAGCCTGTTTATCTGTTAATGTATTTCCGTTTCCTTGAATTCCAAAGTGAAAGCATGTGGCTGCATTCTCTTTAATGATTAGTTTGTCATCACTATATTGGATATGGACTTTTAAAAAAAACATTTTTATGAGGAGCTGTGGTGACTATGATTTCTTGCACAGATGTTACTGTAGAAAAATCCCTTTTCCCAAATACAATTAGCAGTGCTCTACGTTGACAGAAGTCACATTTGCAGTGCAGTGTCAGTTTACTTCATATCACTGCAAAAATATGTCACAAAGTCTGATAAATGATGTAAAATGTAAATATAAATGCAGTTTTTATCCTGTCATCTACACCTACAGCAAAGTGATACATCCCATTTGCAGTTATACAGACCATATATTTTGTTGACGGAAAGAAAAAGAACTCCTGTAATTAAGAAGTTTACAGCTCAGTCACTTTGCTGTATGTCAAAGGCAGAATGACGGTGTCTGTCTGAACCAAACATTTGGCAAAGCATTTAGTCTGCTTCTCAGCCCAGACTATTTTATGAGAGAAATTAAGGGGAGAAAGAGACATGAGGCGCATGTCTCTCAGAACTCAAATTGAGCGCTGTTCTTACTTTTACAGCCAATAATGAGATTATATTTGAGCTGAAATGTGGCCATCCTCTTTAGCCATGATAGGAATCATTATAGATGTCTCCCATTCAAATACATCTTTCCCATGGGAATCTGCTTCGAGGACATTTACATAATGCCTGTGGCGTCATAAGTATTGATTATATAATCTATGGTGACTATCATGGCCATGACTGAAAACAAATATACAATATATCAGCTATTTTCAAATGTTTTGTCATCATATTTTGTAATTAGTTTGGATGATCTTTAAAATATGAGAACTGTAAAAAAATAGAAAAATTGGTTCGTTATAATTAAATTTAAAATTTTAAAGAGGTGCAGGTTTATTAAATGCAAGACTCAGATATGATCCTTTGATATAAGTTAGAAATATCTGGGTTCACATAGCAGGACAATATGCATGAGACACAAAATGATATTCCACATATTCAGTGATCACTAGGTGGCAGTATAGTATACTATAATTGCATATATGCATATTCCTCCGTGCAGGTCCACTCCAGTACTTGTCCTTCAGTCACAGTGAGGTCTTTGCTGTGATGTGAGCCTGACATTTTCATGGCTTTTACCGTCATTGGAGAAAATATTAATAAATTGTCCACTGCTACATCACACACATGCAAATATGACATATATATAATTACTGCATTATTAAATAAGGGGGTGTTTTTTAGATTTCTGCTTTAACTTGGTATAAAAATGTTTAATTTGAATGTTTTATAAATGTGTCTAAGTTTTTTGCATGTCAGTATACAGGCATATTTGTTGCTGTACTCTGAAAATTGGTGATTTTTAGTTTTTATTTTTTAAATGAAAAACTAAGCTTTTCTTTATGTTTTGAGAAAATGTGTCGACTTCTGTAGTAGAATCCACCATTTAAAACACTGACAACAAGCTGTTCTGGAGATATATGTTTTTCTCAGGACAGCGAAGAACACTGTGTACAGGATTACTGTTTACTCTTTTAAACGAACATAAGTGGAATCACAAGCAACGGTGCATTCTGGTAGACTTTGACAGCAACACTTTGCCCCATTTGTTCCAATTCATTTAAAACTGACAAACAGAGAGCAAAAAGTAAGAAATCATAATTATGCATTGGATTAAAATCAATGAAATTTAAAATGAGGGAGCCAAAAACTTGTCTAATGAAGTGACTCTGACCGCAATCCTTTTTGAGGACCTCTCTATTATACTGCTGCTTAACACAATCCATAGCAATTCAAATCCTTATCAATATCAATTTACTCATATCAATAAAGATCAGGCTCCCTTTGGATCAGTTCTCACTGGCATCTGTCTGACATTGCAGGCCCCTCATCACGCCTAGACAACCCCCCCTTCTCATCACACACACACACACAAACACAGCAGCCCTTGACTTTGGCGTCAATAAGGCTGACCGTCTTTGTGAGAGTATCGACAGTTATCAAAAAATGCCCTTGATGTAATTTCATGCCTGTCGACACTCACGGGCCATATGCTAAGGATTATGGGATGCCTGTGTGCCGCATAAGTGTAATGCAGTGCAGAGCTGGGGGGCCTGGGCCTTGATCACTTTATGGGCGCCTTTAATGGCCCTCACTGCCAATGTTAGAGCCACAATGGCCAAGTACAGCAGAGTGTCCACTGGGGGCTACCATCAGCCTCAGCTACGGAGCAGCCAGGGAGTCCCGCCCCTCCCCCGTGTGACACTAACTTATCACATTAAAGCGTCCACAGTGTCACAGCATATGTCGAGTCTCTGTGTTTGAGGCTTTAATGTCATAAGACTCTCATTTACATTTTCGGAGGTATTCACAAAAGCACAGTGAAACAGAGGGCAGCGAGCAGGCAGTGAGCGCTCTGGTGAGGGCGTTTTATGTCTGTTTAGTTTTCTTTCTTTCAAAGTGTCATTGAGGATGGAGATGGTATAACACAAGTCTGGTTATACGACAATTAGTGGAGTTTTCTGCTGCCACACACATTTGTAAGGGCCTGTGAACTTTAGCACTGAGACTGTAATTAAAGCATCATGAACATCATTTTTTTAATGCTTTTTGGAAATATTTTCCAAGTCATCATTACTGTAGTTCTAAAGTATGATTTACAAGCAATGATACCCAGATATTAGATATAAAAATATAGAAACAAGGCATATGTAAAGCCTATTTTTATTAAGAAATGTACCAGCTTTTCACCTAGTACTAAAATAATGGATATTCTAATCTTACACAATGTTAAATAAATTAAACATTTTATTCTTGGGCTGCATTTGTCACTGTAATTTTGATTTTGTCAGATAAACTGAGTACTTAAATGTTTTCTTTAAGAAAATTCTCCTAGCTACGTTGATTAAAACATTTCCGTGTGTCCTGTTGGGGAGGAGGTTAAGGTGATAACCATGAACTGCAGCCTCCCTAGTCTGTGTTCATCATTTTGTCCCCTTATTTTCTATCATCTCTCGACTGTATATCTAATAAAGGCATAAAATGCTGAGAAAAAAAATCTACATTTAAAAGCCTATTGGATTATTTGAGCAATGCATTGCCACAAAGCTAAAAACAAAGCAGTTTTTCTTATTATTCCAGACGCTGAAATTTCAAAGATACATGGTTTCCACAAGAACAAATCATGTGACATTCCTGCCTTGATTTGTGAATATTGTTTTGAATTTTCAATGAACACAATCAGCTTCAAGATCTGCCTCAGTATATGCACTTGATTTCTCATAAACCCTAAATTCATAATCATTTTTGGCACATTAGAGGTTGTATTTTCTCTTTTATCACAGTTATAGTGTGACGCATGCTGCACTGATGAAAGTACCCACAGGCTGTATCAGTTCTGCCTTAAGCAGCATTGTATGTGTTTCTCAGCACAAACTAAACACTTTTGCAGTGATTTTTGTATGTTTGCATCCTTTTGTTACCTTGAATTTAATCAACTATTTCCCCCCCTCCTCTCCTCTCTTTCTGCACTGCTTTGTTTTTCTGCTGCCGATGGTAGCTGAAGCGCCTTAGCTGTTTTGTAAGCATGTGCACATCCTGATCTCTCATAATATTAGTTAAAATCAATGTGCTGCTTTTTTAATTATTGCTCATGGTACAAAGCGGGGAAGGCTCATTTAAGGGGGGATCGATATGGGAGAGCGATTGGTAGACGGTGGAGCTGTACATCAGGCGGCTTGATGTGAAAATCATTGGGGCCTGTGCAGGCTGTGGCTTGCGCTGATCATCCTGGTTAGCCCCCCAGCTGGCTGCAGGGCCTGGGTAATGGGTGAACCCTCCGTGAACCAGCATCCTTAGCCTCCACAACACCCCTTGGAGAAGCACAGAGTCTCACACCGCCCCAGCCGCTACGCAGGCCAGGAATAACACATCATAAACTCTATTACAAATAGAATCAAAAAAGTAAGGCAGAAAATTCAAGTGCATTTCTCATTCTCCTCTCTTCATCTCCCCATTGATTATCTGTGCCTGGGATTATTCTCTTTTTATTTGGTCCTGTTCCCTCACTTGTGTTACTCTTTCCCCCATCCCTAGATACACCAGTGCATTGTTCCTCCATGTGCACTTCTATTATCTCTGCTATCTGTCCCCTGACCGCGACCAGGCCTGACTGCAGGCTTGCGCTACTCTGCTCTGTGGGCTTTAAAGAGGTTAATAACTTGGGCCTGCGGACATTATTTAAGGGTGGCCAGAGGAAATGTAACGCTCCCCTGTTTCTGTTGCTTTAGATCCACCTTTGACCCTGGAATCGTCCCTCCCTCCCCAGCCCACATGACAAACACATCCTTATATCCACTACATCCCACTTTCTCCCGCTTTCTTCACACTTACTCTCCTCCTTCCCCGGTTTTAGCGAAGGCCAATTCAGATCCCCTTCATCATGCAGTTTGGCCCCTCCGGCGCTAAACTGATACAAATGACGTTAATCTTGGAAAGTGTGAACGGCAGCGTTTCACAGCCTCTTACTGTTATTTGTCACCATTTCTGTCTCCAAAATGGCTCCATTTTGCACAGAGATAAAAAAAAGTTAAAAGCCCAAATAATTGTTTTCATCATTAGGTCACTTCGCATTTATCATGCAGTTTGTATATCAGCGTCCAGTGGATGATTTATACGAGTTCTTCTGCAACCAATAGGATACCACTATGAGGGTATCAATCCCTATAAGCACTGATCCAATGTACAATCAGCATCTGGGACAGCTGGGTTGCACATTCAATGTTCCCAAACGGACAAAAAGGGAAAAAAGAATCTCCTTTTTCTTCATTTCCTACCTCGAGCCATTTGAAATAAACAGCAGTTTGAAGTAAAACCATCATGTTGTAACAGAAATGAAAGATCTATGACTAATATCCTTTGCTCTAATGTGCATTTTCTCTTTTTACTGTGGTATAAAAATTGAATTCATGTTCCAGCCATTGTTAAAAAAAACACATTAGTAAGGCTTGAAATGCATTTTGACATTAGCTAAAGGCAATTCCGCAATCACTTAAATCAAATGCCCATATTTTGACAAGCTACCAGTACATAATATGTCCAATTAGAATTTAATACTGGTTAGACACAGTGACCCTTCCCTCTATATTACATTCTGAAACACTAATGTAATGGTTGTTTCTCATTTGGCCGCTCTTTTTCAGATGATCGTTATATATCATCTGCATCATTCACATGCTTACATACACACGCACTTATTCACTCCCACTGAAGGGAAGTGGTTATACGGGGCATCAATCATTCATCCATAAGAGCAGTTCATTTACTAATTAAAATCTTGGAAAAAAAAGAGACTGAAATTGACTAAGCACTAAATTCTTAATCACAAGTTTTGACCAGCAACTGACAATACGATCTATGGTGAGATATCAATCAGGACCATGCAAATAGCTTTTATGAACCGGCCTTTTTTGTCTCATCACCAAGGTCATTTATTTAGCCTTTAATTCCCCCTCTTAGCACAGTGTATTCAATCATTCAGATTGTCTTGCGAATGACTCCCTGCATCTCTTCCTCCCGTGATGACAAAGCACATCAGATACATAAAAAAACTTCAGATGTGAGCGGATATCAATAAATTACATGCATGCTTAATTTTCCTCGCTTGTCAATGTTGATGCCTGTCAATTCCAAGGGTCCCTGTGCTTTATTCTAATGAAAGAGGCGGAGGGCACAACACTCTTTCATTCGGCTGAAAATGCTCTGTTCAGCCAGATTTAAGATGAAATGATGCCTTTGGTTATGGACTGTGATTAATGTCAAGGACATCAGAGTTCATCTAAATATAGATGATCTGCATCTGCCTTCAGCAATGCTGAGTCTGCACCATGCAGAGATCACACACAGATAAATATCACCCCAGTGCCAATACTAACATGGAACAAATAAGACAAACTTCAAGTATCTGGCTTGATAGGGACTGATAAGAGGCACAAGATTAACACTGCCTTACAAAGGCAGAGAGCAGTAACTACAGAAACAGTGAAGTTTAAGTGTCTGAAGTTTGCAGGCTCTTAGCCAAACTGTAGTGTAACAGATATACGCTGTAAAACATTGATATCACGCCTTTTTAGGCTGGTTATTAATTACTGAATTTACATAAACCTAAAAAGACATTCAGTCACTGCAGTGTGTTTGAACAGTTTAATAGATGCAGGAAAAACACACTATCTACATATGAAATAAGTTATTGTATGACATGAATAAAAAAAAACTTTAACACAAAAACTTTAACACATTTCCTCATCAATGAAGCTGATTTCTGCTTAAGTCACTCTTAGTTGTTGTTGTTGTTGTTGTTGTTAGTCTTAGTTGTTTAACAATAAAGACAACAACTCCCATGATCCCACGCTACTTTATAATATTATCAAAGTCCATCCTTTGTTATTTTTTTGATTGAGAGACCCCTAGTGGCAGAAATTGCACATTGTGCGTTTAAATCAGACTGCACCCTGTGTGGCTGATCAATTAAGCCAATGTAGTGTCATAAACTGCAGTTCCTCTAATGGCCACTTGAGGCTTTCAAAAATAAAGATTCAATGTGATTGTGAGGTGTTGTCCTGTTCCTGCAGTGGATCACTGCTATCTGCCATCTTGTTGAGGTCATGATGTGTGGACAGTTAAATTATTCAACAACCAGAAACCATGGCTTACCTGAACCATCCGGAAACGTGGACAATTGTAAAGCAGCTGCACGAATTAAACGAGCAGACAGGATCACATTTCACTGGCGTTGTACGTTGTGTAATTCCATGTGACAAATAAACAATTGATTGATTGAGTCAGTCCCCCATAGACACAAATGTTAAAATATTTGTATAACTCACAATTTTATTAAAGCTTACACTATTGCATTATTAAGGGTTTGGCTGTTTTGTGACAGGCAGTCTGCTAGCTAACTCAATACACTCAACCCCTCACTCCTCCACAGCTCCACCCTCTCAAGCAAATCTGGTCGCATCTAGCTCCAAAAAGAAAAACAAGATGGCTACGGGAAAAAATGCCAAACTCAAAGCTTCAAATCATCAGTCCACAAACTCACTGGTGATGTTGTGGTGGCTATGTGTAGTATCTTTTATATAGTCTGTGCTTTAAATATGTGTGTAAAGGTAGGTTAGTAATATCAAACTAAGCAAATTCCATGAGTCAGGGACTGTAGAGATGAGAGTTGCTAATCTGCTAGACTAGGCTAGTTACCTTTTAGCAGGACTAGCTTATCAGATGTTGTGTTCCTTTATGATAAGATTCAGTGACTACTTAATTTATGTTGTATAAAAAACCCAATTAATTAGTTGTCGGAGCATTAAAATTGATGCTAAATCACAGGAAAGAGTAAGAAATGGGTATATTAGCTTATGCAGAGGCCATTTCACCAGCTAGCCTACTAGCCAGAGAGCAGTAGCTGCAGTTTGTTTTTACCTCTGTTCTTTATTACTTCAAATTTTACATGCTGTTATTTTACCCAAGAATAACACATTTCTGAAACATAATAATATTTACATAGTTAAACATTGAAAAAAGTCAGACTCTTATAGGGCTGCCCCCTACTAGTTGACCAAACATCATTTGATCAGAAAGGCCATTAGTCGGCAAGATTCCATTGGTCGCTTTGTCGCAAAAAACAAAACAAAACTGAAACTTTATTAGGAGTTGTGCCTCATCAAAATAAATCATAACCTATATGACTGGATCATATGGGAATTTAATTTGAAAGGACAGACACAGGAAGTGGCCACACTCAGCAGTCAGACAGGACTCAAGTTAATTTCCAGGGCTGGTACCTGCGGTTATTACACAAGCTAGTTAATAACATGTCGGACAGGAAATCTAAAGTGTGGGATCATTTTGAGAAGGTGAAGGACGAACCCAAGGTGATATGTAAACTCATATCTTCATTGGTCGACTACAAACATGACGTATCATCTGAAACATGTCAGTAGCTACATGCCCATTAGCCACTTAGCACAATCATTACTGCTTTGCTGACAGCGTCATTAACAGGCGGCTCGATCAGTGTGTGACGTGCACTTGTAGATAAAATATAGGCCTATAATAAATAAGGTTCATTAGTACGGTTTTGGATTTCTCTGTAATGTAGCACAGTGTTACTTATAATATTCTTTCTCACACCTTGAACTCAAACCATTGTGATGCCCCGCACAAAATATAGAATTTAATAATTAAATTAATATTGTAAACATGCAGGCGACTAGTTGACCAATGGCCCTAAATGATGACTACTGGTCGACTAGGAAAATTCTTAATTGGGGACAGCCCTAGACTCCTTACTCAATTTTGCATTTTGAATTAGCTGGGTAGAACAGTTGTTGCTGTCCACAGACCAGACTAGTATTCAGATTGTATACCTAAAAAGTACATCATAAAAATACTCCATTACAAGTAAAAGTTCTGTATTCAACTACAGCAGTATCAGCAACAAATGTATTATAAGTATCAGAAGTAAAAGTCATCATTATGCAGAATGGCCCCTGTCACTGTTATATTATAATATTATTGGATCATTATTATTGATGATCCAATAAGAAGTCCATTAATGTTGTATTTGGTATTGCTGCTTTGGATTAAATAATTAATCTTTAACATAGCTTCATATTGTATAAAGGGATCACATGCTTTGTGTGTAAAAAAAAACTAATCTGAATTAACACATTAACTAGGTATAGCTGTTATAGCTGCATAAAAAATAAGTATCTACTACTACTTGAATAATTTTCCACCACTGCACAGATAAACATTGTTTCCAAACATTAACACATCAGGAATGACATCTACGCCTGTCCTTGTCAGCTTAAGTCTTACAAAATAATATGATTTATAGCATACACATTAGATTAAATGTCTCGACATAGACATGTGCTGTAACCTTAAAGCTTTAAGCATAAGTTCCCAGCAGTGATATTTTTTATGATGTATCTAAACAAACATTGTTGCCCCTCCATCATCCTGTGACTGCCTTCACCTCTGCAGAAAACACAGTGCAAACCCCAGATCCACAGCTGCTTTCATCCAGATTGAGTCAAGTTTCTCTTTGATAGGAGAATGTAAATGTGTCATTTATACCTGTCTTGTCTTTTATCATGATAAAGCAGTTCATACTCCGGGAAAAGGGGAAAGAGAAATGCGAGCAGTAGCTTCATTCATCGCCTGTCCTGTTTCATTCACACGCTTGTGATTCTCTATCATGCTCCTCTCAGCAGCCGTCAAGAGGCCAGCTTGCATTGAAACAAATCTCTCATATTCTGCTTTTTGATTTCATTCTTTCTCCCTGTCGTCTCTCCTATTAGCTTATTCATTCTTCACATGTGACTGCCAGCCTGTTAAGGTCATATTAAACCAAAGCAATCCACTTTAAATGGTTATCTACGACGCGCATTAAAAAGCTCTTTGCTGCCCTTTAAATATTGTGATTGGGTTATAGGGGGGTCGCTGTTTCGGAGCGCTGATCGCTCTCCCAGGAGCCCGCTTCAGAATATAAATTGAGTAATATTATAAAGGCGGGCACTCCAGAAGGACTGGGTAATGAATAGGATTCATGATCTGAGGAGGAACAGGAGGTCATGCAATGAAGTGAAATACTCTAATAACTCCAATCCAAACCCACTCAGATGATGATACATTAACTGAGAGACCCTTGTATTCCTGTTTTTTTCTCTCTTGCGTCAGACTATATGAGCATTACATCTATTCCAAAGCACTTGCTGTGAAAAAAAGAAGAAATAAAAAAAAGCTGATCTGGGTGGGAATGGTTGTTTAAACTTTTCATTTTGACTTTATGTCAAGGCCACCTACAACGGTGGTAGGGGGTCAGATCAAATCTCTGCAAATCTGGTAATCTTCTGGGAAGAAATGAATAAAAAAAAGAAGATTTGTATTGTATTACTCATGCAATTTCATGATCTTCTGCAAACGTCTCAAGAAATGTACCAGGCAGATCAGACAACAGATTACTCCCACTGAAGGCCTAAATACAAGATATTAAGATTTTAATCCCCCTGCGATTATGATTTTTTTTTTTCTGCAAGGAATTACATTCATCATCTTACATAGTAAGCTGTGTTTATTTGAGGTGGCCCATGGATAGTTTTGCATGTTATCCCACCAGATCAAGACAAATCTGGTAGATGCTATCATTGGCCTTATGCCTCTCTCCGTCTGACCTATCTCGCTTGTACCTGAGGATGACTGATTACATGTTATTTAACTGTGCCCAACTGGGATTAACATTAAAGCTTTGCTTCTCAGTCATAACCTATCAAAAGGAATGATTGCGGCAATACTGAGAGGGCCTCAAAATGTTATTTCCGTACATGTAACATCAATATTTTGATCCCTGTAGGTGACAATAGTAAGTTGTGATATTCTGTTTTTGCCTTTCGATCGAAGAACTGCAGAGCCCCTCACAGATTGGTAAACATTTACTGTTATATCATGCTTTTAATAGAAGCCAGTAGGCTTTCTCTCTGTCAGTGGATCTTGATGGAGTGTATAGGAGTGCTGGAATGAGTCGGGCTTCTTGCAATCAGGCACAGGGAAAATGGTTAATTCCACTTGTGATGACACCGGCTCGGCAAGCACAACAGTTTTCAAGTGCTGACACTGACCAGTAATGACTGAACGAATGGATAGAGAATAGAGAAGGTGTGTGTGTGTGTGTGTGGGTGGGTGTGTGTGGGTGGAAGGGGGGGGGGGGGGGGGGTGGTGGNTGCTGACACTGACCAGTAATGACTGAACGAATGGATAGAGAATAGAGAAGGTGTGTGTGTGTGTGTGTGGGTGGGTGTGTGTGGGTGGAAGGGGGGGGGGGGGGGGGGGGGTGGACAGAGAAGGGCTAAGAAAGCATAGAGGAGTCAGTAAAAGAGACACTAGTAAAGTATGAGAGAGAGGGAGTAAGAGAGACACAGCTGCTTCTGCACAATCGCTTTTCAGCATCTACAGTCCCAGGCCAAAATGCCATTAATACAAGTGTCAGAGGAGTGAGTGGAATCAGGCACAGCGCGATGGCTTTGAGTGGCTTGAGAAGAAAATGCCCAGGATCCTTTGGGGACGGGCCTGTCCGAGACGGACGTCCATTCTTCTGGTCCCCTTTTGTGGCGCTTGCCTCTCTGTCCATCCTCTTCCTTTTATTTTGTGTGAAGATTAAATTGCACATGATCTCTAATGTCTTCGGCCCTGTGCTTGTCGTAGGTCGACGACCTCCATGCGGCTCAGATAATAGATACATCCTCTGTTTGTCTTGTGGTGAAACGCTCGTCCGCCACAGTCCAGTAACCCGCCATTGTCACACAGTCTGAAGCAATTAAGTAAAATGGTGGATAAAGCCTCGGTGCGTCCTTTCAATATTTATTACATCCTCTTTGTGAAAAGAGCTATTTAGTCGCTGTATCTAAAATGATCACTAATGCAATTACAAGTGCATTTAGAATACACATTAAGGGTAATCTTCACCCCTTAGAGAGGACCCCAATGCTCCAACGAGAGGAGATAACAGATGAAAGTTACAAAGGATGTTACATGTCTGTGAATAACAAAGAATACATCCACCATATCTGGCATCTGAGGCAAAAATGCATGTTAAGGCTGGTTCGGATCAGCATTTCTTCTGATCTTTGAAGTGGTTATCTGTACAATACATTATTTGTTTTACATTTTGGCCACAGCTCATTATTAAGATGTGTGCACACATCACACTCTTCACTCGTCAATTGTCCATCAAACAGCATGAGCAGTACCTCGACATCTTTTTCATTAGACTTTGTGTCGCTGATCTTTGAGTTATTTTGTACGTGGCGCTTTCTTTTCTTTGTCGGCTCAGACATGCTGGCTGAAACTCTCCTGCTCTTTTTCTCTGTATTTCAAACAAATCTGAAACACAAAACACGGTCTTGATATATGTTGTGGGTCAGCTGTCAGGAAGTCAGGCTTGTGTGATGAGATAGTAAAGAGTTTGAAATGTTTAAACCTAAGCCTCATGAAAGTGGAGCTCAAAATAGGAGTGGTGATTCAAACAGGAAAGTGCTCTTGTCAACATCAGGCCTTTGGTTACAACAGATGTAGTTAACTATACAGCCACAAAAGACTTAATTAAAACCCATACAGTAGATGTGTGCTGTGTTTGTGGAAAAAAATTAACATTTTACAGGATACACTTTTTCATAAAGCTGGACAACAAATAAACCATGCAAAACTATGCTTTGCATGGCTTAGTGTGTGGCCTTCGCCATAGTCACGGTCGAGATGATGCTGCTACTGTAAGTCTAATGTGAGGAAAGTTTTCTTCACAAAAACATGCACACAACAATGTGGTTGTACTCTGAAGGGTAAAATCACAGGCACAGGCGGAAGTTGGGTTTTGGAATGAAAGCTTGTGGGTATGTAAGCAGTGAATATTGTCATCAACCTCTCAACAGTTCAAACTAGTTGTCTCCACACATGTAAGTTTGGGAAGCAGCGTCGGAGTACTGCTCATAATCCCAGTATCGCTTCCAGGTACTCTCACAATATGGGGGTCAGTCTGATCTCTGTGTTTAGGTCAGGATGACATTTTTTCAAATCATAAGCAAGGACCCTTAAATGTACCGAAAGTCCATGCATGCACTCATGTATGCGCTTACTTTCGTCAGGATGGGAGACAATTATTTCAGCACCTAGCACATCTACTATGTTCACCTTTCAGCACCATCAACAGCGCCTCAGTAGAAGAAAAATTATGTTTTGTCGCCCAAGCACCACCACAAGACCAGCTGTGCAGTCCATGGATCAAAGCTCTGGTTGTGTTTGACCAGATGGTAGGCAAAGTTCCCCTCCCGAGCTGCTCATTTCACATGGCTGTTGTTACCGGCGTTTGCCCTACTAAAGTACCTATGGGAAGTAACTATGCTACTTCCTGCTTGTAGCCACCAGTTATGTTGCTTGTCTTAATATGATCTGTCATATTGGCATTCCTATTGTGCCCGACCAAAACTGTACTCTGTGTGCAGAATGCAGCATTTTTGATATCAGGAGGACCTAGTTTATAAAGGAAGCAGTAAGTCTCTTGGAGTTCCATAGAAAAGATTAACTTTCTCTTTAGCATGACAGCTAACCGTTAGCATAGCATGTTGAATTCAGATGCGTGGTGCATTGTTTATGTTTTTGTGTCAGAAGAAGCAATAATGACTTGAACAAAACATGACAAACATCTATGAAAGCGTTGAAAAGTATAATTGTTATTTTAATTGTGGTGAAAATGGGACAATTTGGTAACGTATGTTGAAAACGATACATTTTAGTGTTTTACAGTTATTTGTTGGGACTTGGAATGCACAGTTTGAAACTGGGACAATCCTGGACAAACAGAAACATCTGGTCACGGTAGTTAAGCATAGATTGGCCTGCTACTTGTTAGCTTGGCACTGAGGATGTAGGTGCACAAAGTAAAATTGAGAATCCCAGGATAGTGAAGGAATGGTCCGCCTTACTCTGCCTCTGATTGGCTTACCCTGACATTCTTACCCCAACCAAGGGGCGGCTGTAGCTCAGAAGGTAGAGCGGGTCGTCCACTAATTGGAGGATCGGCAATGTGATCCCTGGCTCTTCCAGTCCGCATGTCAAAGTATCCTTGTGCAAGGCTCCCAGTGGCTGTTCCATCAGTGTGTCAACATGTGTGTTAATGTGACATGTAGTGTAAAAGCCCTTTAAATTGTGAGAAGACTAAAAAAGCACTACACAAGTGCAGTCCTGCAGTCCAGTCTTACCGATCACGCTTGCCTAAACCCTAACCAATCCAACCAACGCAGACAACAAATACTAGCCAATCAGAAGAAGAGGAGGGCGGGTCATTCCGTCACTATCCTTGCATTTGAAAATTTGCATGCAGGAAAGCAGCTAGCTTATAGCAAAAAAGAAATGAGACTTTACAGTTGTGTTATTTAAATTCTGTGTGTTTTGAGCTGGCTTGCTAATGTTAAGCTAATATTTAAAGTATGATTAAAAAATAGGACACGCACATCCCAGAAGCCCACTGGGTTGGGTGCTGGATCACAAAGTATCAAAAGCGTGAAAAAAGAAAAAAGCGATCCGCACACCAAAAGAGCTCCCGTATGCAATTTTTTATTTTGCGTGACGTTTCGAGCATGATGCTCTTCCTCAGACTGCTAAACATTTTCAATGAAGCCACCATCTTAAATACCCATAATGCAAGGATTTTTTTTTTTTTTTTTGGCAAGGATTTCATATGGCAAAATTGTCCTCCTATTGGAGATGTACCACGTGGTGTAATTCTTGCATTATGGGTATTTAAGATGGCGGCTTCATTGAAAATGATTAGCAGTCTGAGGAAGAGCATCACGCTTGAAATGTCACGCAAAATAAAAAATTGCATACGGGAGCTCTTTTGCTGTGTGGATCGCTTTTTTCTTTTTTCAAGCTAATATTTAAACACATGGTTCTGTTCAGAGGGGTTTCACTGTGAGGACTTCTGGAGTGCTGCGTGCAGTCACCAGGGCTTATGTTGAGGTACTTCTTGACAATTATCCAAATACTACCAAACTGTAGGCTCCCAACATTAAACCAAAGTGTCTTGTTTTCTATTTCTACACATGTTAAGTGTGCCTACGGGATATGTGATGTGAAGTAGTGGAGACTTTGGAGTTGCTTAAAGCCTTTAAAAAAAAAAAAAGAAAGAAACAAGTCTCAACTAATTACTTTCGCTGAGTAATGCAGTTAGTTTTTTCAATTTTTAATATGTATCAAGTAACATTTGCATATATTTAGCAAGACTGAATAACACATGGATATTTTCAATGGCGACCGTAAAAGCTTTCATGAACTGGCCATGTCATAATGTGGTTGGAGTGTTAGAGAAGAGACATCAGTCGGCTGGAGCCTGTGACTTTGAGCCAGCTAGCAGACTACAAGTTGGCATTTCAGAGGGGCAAGGTTACATTGCACTGCATATTCCACCATCCAGCTCTGAAACATTGACTCCTGTATGTCTGTAGCCGGGACTAAGTCTCTGAAACCTACTTCCCTCTGTGAGAACCAGTCTGCTGACAGCTTGGAGCCAGTCCCTCTGTCCTCTCTCTCCCTCTCTCTCTTCCCCTCTCTCTTAATTGACTTCCCAGTTTGATAACACATGCCTGTCTGATTGGAGCCGGGCTGTCTCGGTGATGCTCAGAGGAACGTGCCTCTTCAATAGCAGATCAATTAGTCTATTAAGATAACCAGGGACATAGGTCCTCTACCCTGGCTCCTGTTTGAAAAGGGTCCATTGTTGTAGTCATTGTTCTTCAAAAAAAAATCCAGCTTGTCATACTTGACCTGTAAAAGCTGTATCTGCATATAGATTGCTTATTAAAATATTATATTTCTTCGCTAGATTCTCGTGGACGCTACATGTGTAGCTATCTGTAAGGGAGGCATTATCAAGATGAAATCAAGTATTATCCAGGCTTAAGGATGTTGTTTTACCTTTTTATTTGGTATATATGTCCCTAATCGTGCAGAAATGCTTTGTGATACAGACAGATGGCAAGTGTCTTATTATTTTGTATGTGAGTGTCTCATCTTGAGCCATGCCAGGTGGCTCAAATATTCATTTAATTTTGATAATTCCACAGATTACTCCAAGCTATCTTAAAGCTTCACCAGAAAAGATTTATATGTAAAAATACTTTCTTATCAGCCTAAATCACAAAGTGGAACAGAGGGTAGTGTCCCTGAAGATTCATTCAGTTTGCACAGATGTATTTCTAATGTCAGAATAATCAATACCATTTGATATGTCTTGCATATAGAGTTATACAATTTTAACAAATTTGTATTTAGAGTCGCAGCAAATCCAGCAAACTGTTGATACAAAGTGTAGGGTTGCTGGGTGAAGGACACCTGATAGAGGAAAAGGGAGTTTTTCTCTTCCAAGTGTTACGAGCAGAGGTCCAGGCAATAACCAGGCCAAGTACCAGGTCAACTGACACCACATCATTACATCAGCTCCACAGATTTGGTTTCCCACCTCTGCCCATTGAGGTATATCCAGCAATTGTGTCCTTTCGTAAGCAACTTTTATAGAGGCACACGGAAGCCTCCAAGCCCAGGGGTCAGGGGCCAATGTGCTGATGGATTATGGGGTTTCACTGTGCCTGGTGTTGCTGACAGGCTTTATTGGTTGGGAGGATGAGCTTGTAACCCTTTATATAATTATTGTATTAAGGCCAGTGTGCCCCCTGCCTCGCTGGCACTTGTTCCCGGATCAATGTGGAGATAATTTCAGAAATGAATAGTTAGTATCGATCAGCTCCCTCAGTGATGGCTTATCAGCCTCTCGGACAGGTCGCTGTAGATTATTGTGCCATTGTCATTTATGGCCTATGTCATAGAATTTGTACTTTTTTTTTTTTGATGCGGGCCTGCTTCAAACAAAGACAATTCAATTTGCAATGGATTTCGTTCTGTGTTTTTTTCCCCACCTCTTCTCCACTCTGTGGTACACAATAAGCAATAAATCACAATCGTTTGTGTTTTTATCTCCTTCTTTCCTCTGTTGTTCGTCTGACACCCCAGCATTGGGCTGGTCTCTGAGGACCGGGGGAGGAAGGAGGGAGAGGAGGGCCAGCGTCAGCACTTGAACTCTGGCTGAGGGATTGTGTGAGCTTTGGTTCAGACAAACCAATGACCTTCAGGCCTGGTGTTTGTAGCGGAGGGAACTTAGTGTTTTTGTTATATAGTGCACTTTGTGTGGCTTTAATAAACAACAGGGAGTGTGGACATGTAGACTTGAGCATCACTTTATGAGCTCCTCCAATCCTTTGTGCAATTTTTACTTTTAGAATTCAAGTGCAATTCACACAGTAGACTCAAAGATATGGCTGAGATGGTATCCACAGCATGCAAACTAGTGTACCATTTAAAGTTGCTTGCTCCGCCGTAGGTGTGTTTGTGTGTTTATTCATCCAGTAGCCTCTTTGTTTGAGCAAGGCGAGCCCCCCGGTGTCATGTTTGTACTTTCCCCTCTTGCCTTCTAAACTGTGAATGACAAGATGTATCCATCAGAGGGCTGGAGCTCGATTTCAATAGCAGCTCAGGGGGAATCATTCAGAGAAATGTAATTTACTCACTATTGGTCAGTTTGACCCCCGACCTCAATCACTTGACACTGTTACCATAGAAACCATTGAAAAAGAACAAGAAGAGAGTCAGATAGCATCATTTCAGCTGCTCATCCAATACACACAGTCGAACAAAAAAAAAAAAAAAGAGCCTGGGTGGCAGAAAAAAAGGTAATGAAAATGTATAAGCAGCAGAACGAGAAACAAATAAACCAGAACAAACTGGATTTACACCACATCCAAGACGCGGGGGTTCGTTAGCCTGAACGGTCTTGATCATTACATAATTATATCATCGCTGCTATTTGTCATAACTGTCAGACACAGTCATTTTTCCACGCTACTGACAGATTAATTATACCCAATTATTTCAGAAGTGTTCTCATACTAATTAGTCATACAGTTACACAGCGCTAATAGCTCAGGGATCAAAGAAAACAAATGACTATCATACATCATTTCAATTAACCAGCATGATGGATTAATTAACACTCTGTCATTTTAATGCCCTGGGTGGTCGGATATGATGAGGGATGATCAGAGGAGGAATTTTCAGTTCAGTAATGGGGGTGAATCCAAGAGCGTTTGTGTGTTTTGTAAACAGTTGCTGTTCAAAACATGAATTGCGGAAAAAGGCGTCCGTTGGTTGACGTGTAAGAAACAATTCTAGTATGCAGAGCTCCTATCTTCCTTTTCCTTCACGTCACAGTGGTTATTAAAATGTGTTTATATTGCCCAGATGTTTTCTTCAATTCATTTTTATTTTACATGTATTTATATTACAAAAAATGAGCAAGATAAAAAACAAAAATACTTGAGATATGATGTAATTTTATCACAGTGGCATTGAGAGCATCCTTACCTTTGGAATAACAGTGTGGTATGGTAACACCTGAGTACAAGGCAGGAAACATTTGGACGAAATGGCGCAAACACCATCAAACATAACAGGCCAGGAGCTACTCCTTGCTGAAAGTGACGTTATTGGCTATGAATATCGCACACAGAAATCTAGAAGACTTCCCTCAAGCCTTTAGTCATTTTTTCAACCTTCTTGCTTCTTTTAAAGATGACATCCAGTAAAAAATCAAGTTTTTTATACTTGTTACATGTCCATATGGTGTGTTTTTTTTATATGCTACAAGAAACATTATGGGCGAAATACGCAGTCAGTGCACTGGCTGAGTACCAATGACAGTCTCAGAATACTGATTCTGACTTCCAGGGTTTCCTACATCACAAACCTAAGGGACCAATCCAGTCAACTTTCCGGGTGGGGCTTTCGATATCATTGACATAACGCTACAGTGAAATGGGATGTATTAGAGGAAAAACCAAATGTTGGTTAACTTTAAGTTTCACTTTACCCTGTCAGAGGTGGCAATCAGGAACAAGGTTTATCTAGCATTGACAGCACATTATTAGCTGTTTAATAACGTAATCAAGCAGAAGTGTCTTGCTAGCTACTGGCCTATTTAAAGTAGAAGTTTGTGTGCTTGTTAAACGAAGTTGTAGGTGAGCAGGTACGCTCCAGCTGCAGCCGAGTGGCGGGACAAATTTGTTCATTTAAAGCTCGTAAGTGAAACAAAGGTTTAGAGTTACATCTAAGCCATTTTAAGGCATGAAGGGATTTTTTAATGGAAAAAAAAATCTACAAATATATTTATGATCACCAGCGATATGTTTATAGGGGTTAATCAATGCCTGGAGAAGAACTTCAAATGACCGAAAAGTATTACAGGTAAGGCTGTTCACATCTTTATCTCCCCAAAATAAGAACTTGCTGTTATTATCTCGGTTCCTAAGCAACTCTTTCCCCTTGAAATCGCGTTCATGTGCAACTAATGTATGTGAAATAAACCTTTTGCCACTTGGATTACTTTTTATTTGTCCTGTGAGGCTGTTGTCATGCACTGTTCGTACGTTTTCCCACGGAATGTAAAAAAATAAATAAATTGGACATATCTTTCGGAATCATGAACCAGAAATTTGTGCATAAGCCAAGTACTTTGGAGGACTGTGATCATGTGAGCAACGCGCTGACGGGAGTGAAGAAGTAAGGTGCCCATAAAGACGTAGTTTTAGGTGGTGGATGCATCACAAAACACAGGACCTTTCACTGGGACTTTACATTGGGACTGGCGTTCAGGGTGAACACTGAGACTTAAGGTATGTCCTCACCATGTTTCTTTTCCTTAACCTAACCACAGTAACTTTATGTTAATTACATAACTTTATGTTAAGTAGGTAATGTCATTCGTAGGCTAGTTATTTGTAGGATATCCTATGAGCCCTTGTGTGTGCATTTTTGTAGACTATCCTACAAGCCGTTGTATGAGGATATGTTAGTATCATAGTGACTACATTTTATTGTCTAACTTTTTAAACTGCAAAAACACTGTCATCATTTAGCAACAGCATGTTTACAGTGTGTCTCACTACAGATATCATACAGTATCTGCCTCTTTGTGCGACCGACCAATATTCTCATTAGTGCCTTTTCAACCCAAACAAGCAGAAGCAGAATGAGTCTGTCCATGCCAGTTTAGGTCAGCGCTGACCAACTCTTTGAGGGAGACCCCTCCATCAGTCTCTGAAGCTGAACATTCATCATCAGAGGACAGCACACAGGCATTTTACTCTGCTTGTCAATGGGCCTGTCAGCTGGATTTTACTGAACTCAGGTCTTTTTCACTAAATCCAGCTCAAAAAAACTAATTACCAGATGCTGCACATTTTTGATAGACATGTCTATATTCCCTCTCAACTTAACGGTCCATACAGAGGATTGAATTCAGGATCCATAGCTTTAAATCTCTTGCGCTGCACTGAAACCCGGGGGAAGCCACATCTCTCCCTCAGCTTCCTCTCATGCCTTGTTGACCCACAGCGATTAGACAATATATGTACATTGTTGACCTTGCTAATGAAAGTTTGACATTGATTTCTAAATAGGCCATCATTGTGTTTTACTGTAGAGCCTGATGTGGCTGCTCTCATCCAGTGTTTGAAGCTGCAGGCAACAGTTTTCCACTGCCTAATCCAACTCAATATGGCAGACACACTCACTCTTCATTTAAACAAACAAAAGCAGCACATAATGATCAGTCCTGCCATTATGGCCGATTGATCTGATCTGGTCCAGGGCGCTGTGGATTTATTTTCTTTTATGCCCATATAGATGTGTGTCACAGCCTCGATATGCATCACAAACGTGTGTGTGTGTGTGTGTGTGTGTGTGTGTGTGTGTCGGTCCCTATCCAAACAAATGGAGGCGGTTTGGGCCAGAGAGCCTGGAGCACTGCTCGTCCTTTAATTGCCATTTACATACTGGCGGAATCATTAATTTCTAATTCCCCTATTATTTGTCACCCCCTCGTCACCCCACCCCCAACCCTCTGTCTGATGCTTGTGTCAATGTCAGGGCCCGTCAGTGTCATCAGACTACAGGAAGTCCCATAGACAGCTCTCCATCAGATAACTCATGTTGCTGTCCTTTTTTATGAAGGCTCGCTGCAAAGTCAGTGTTTATTCTGTTAAACATTATGGCTTGTCATGTAGTGATCAATAAGGAGCGTAAAGTCTGACCACACACCAGTGATCGTCATAGGACACAGATCTTCCATTACACACTGAAGCACTAAAGTGACACAGTTTTATTCCCTTAAAAAAGACCCTATAATCACATAAATTGAATCTGATTAACTGGTATTTGACGAAGATATTTATCATCTTACAAGTGATAAATGTTATATCTACCTGAACATATAAAGGGCCTGAGATTAGGTGACTGTGCTCCTGCATTGTCTGTACGGTTGTACTTAAGTCAAAGTGATAATACCACAATGTAAAAAACATCATCAGGTATCATCAGCAAAATAAAGTATTAAAGTACTTTCTTTTTACATGTTTCATTATTACACTGTATTGGTTAATCAATACCATTACCTATACTATTGCCATGCATTTACTGTAGGTGTAAGCATAATTGTAATATTCTAGCTGGTTGAGGCTAATTTCAAGTATAAACAGTTATTTCATCTAAATGCATAATGTTTCATTGGTTCATCATATGATTTGTTTTTCATATCTTATGTAACTCTAACTGTCAAATACACATGAAAAAAGTATTTTTTTCCTCTGAAATAAAGCAGAGTAAAAGTATGAAGTGGCAGAAAATGGATATACCGTAAAACTTCAAATAATAGCCAGGGCTATTATTTGCTTCAATCACTAAAATTAACAGGCCTGTATTTGGGACAGGCGTCTATATGGGGCAGGCCTTTAATTCCTTTCATGTAAAACTGTGGCTCAGCAAAGATCAGGAAATACAATCAAATTGTTTATTTAAACCAGTATGAATATTAGTTGTATATGAATTAGACTTTAGATGATATATCAGTTAGGGATTGAGTGTACTGACACAACACTATCCTGTTAAAACAATATTCACAACATGGATTCATTTTTATGAAAAACCCTTTTGATTCTTTTGATCTGAGGACCCTTATGGACTAAAGGAATAAGAATAATTTAAAGGGTAACCAAATACACATAATTCGAGATAGCCCACAACATCTGAAGAACCAACCCAAAAACAAAGACCTGCTTGGCAACCAGACCAGGCTTCTAATTGAGACAGGTGTTTATTCAACATGTGTAGCTACACTGGGCTGGCAAAAACGACTAGGCTTTTAATTGTAAATAGGCTTTTATTGAAGTTTTAGGGTACTAAAGTAATATACCTCAAAATTGTTTTTGGGTACATAACTTGAGTAAATGTACTTAGTTGTTGTTTTAAGGTAAGTCAACATCGTGTTTGAGGCAACATATTGTCACTTTGCTGGTAAGAAATATAAAGTTATCTTTAACATCTCTAGCTAATGTTAGCTAAAGTTAGCCTAACGTTAGCTCCTAGCTGCGTTGTTTATCATGTCAGCTTGTTTGCTGGGAGTTCATTAGCCTATTTTGTTCTAGTTTTGTACTTTGGTGATCGTACATCATTGTTAGCTGTTGTCCAAAGGGCTCTAGTTAAGCTAACGTTAACTTCTGGAGCTTAGCTTCATTAACTTATCTGTAATCGCAGAGATAACAAAGGTTGGCAAATGTTATGCTGAATGAGTCAGTGTAAATACTGTAGCACCAAACTAATGGAAAGACACTCTTGGTAAAGATGGTAAAAAGGCCGTTATCCTTTTCTCATATTCTGTGCCAAAAACCTTAACTTCAGTGGCACTTTATCTTGTTGTCTTTGATGGCGACGGCAACGAGATGCGGTTCACAAGCTTACACTGTGACCTGTAAATTTTGGCTTATAATTTAAGCTTTTCATCGACCTTCTCAATAATGAAATGATGAATATATCCCTCCAATGTGTAGTTTAGGCCCTTTTGGTTACTTCTCAATGTCATCTGATCGTTATGTCTCCAAAAATCATCAGTTGCCTCTTGCGAAATGTCATGTACTGTGACACCTGCCATAGCGCCGGCGGTCACTGAATGCTGATATTTTGTCCGAGTGAGTGGAAGGGGGCGTGGCTTAGCCATAGGTCAATTTAGCTTTGGAAGAAATGCTAAGCCAACTACACTTATCTTTTTCCTTGAGATGGGAACAGAAGACTGCCCTTGAAGCCTTCGTTTCCAGGAAGGACGTTTTTGCTGTTTTGCCGACGGGATATGGCAAAAGCATAATATATCAGTTAGCCCCACTGTTCGGCAAACAAATGGGCCTTAGTGCAATGAATACGTCGCCTTGTTTTTTGCTCTGATTGGCCATCGCGCTATCCAATTGCGTGTGGCGGAAATTGGAATGCCTCAGTTCGTGCCGCCCCTTGGGTAGGAAGGGTGTATCGGTGAGGGCTTACAATATACCAATGAGTTTTGCCTGTATTGTACAAATTGTGCACCCCCAGGACTGGAAGGTCATGTGGTACTTTTAACTTTCACGCGGGAATCTGATCTTTTATAAAAATGATTTCAAGTAGCGTCACACTAGAACATCATATTGGACGATTCAGCAACACAAAAACCTGGATTACATTCAATGTCAACATTTGTCTTATGTCTAAAATGTTTGCTTTTTTTAATGCCCTAGCACAGCAACTACAGTACGGTTAAGGTTAGAGAAAGATTATGGTGGCAAATAAACTATGATTAAGGTAATGTTAAGGTTAGGGAAAGTGTTTTTACTGTGTCCTACAAAAAAGTATAAGAGCAGCATCTGAATGAAATGGCAATTCACTGAAGGCCCAATCAAAGCACAGAATAGTGAAGCATGAATATACCAAGAAATGTACAAAGAACCCAGAGTGTAACATCTGTGTGAGCTCAAATTTCATGTTCAGTGGTTATAATTGCATTCTGGCAATCAGGAGACGCTTTGAAAATGCATAAACATCAAAATGCTTTTTGTTTATGATTAAGTTGGGGCCATTGAAATGAATTCCATCACTTAACTTCCAGTCAAAAGGGATTATTGAGCTTTATGATGCAGCCAGTGAACTATCAATAGTACTGGATGGGGCTGTTGGGGTTTTGCACACTGCTCTTTTGTTCTGTTGTAAATGAGCTGCATCAAATTCAATGAGCACAGAAGCCATTAACAATGGACACACTGGATGAGATCCATGATGCAAACATACACACTTTGAGCACAAAAGCAGAGGATGCAACGCTGACTGAAGCACTGGAATGAAAAAAAAAAAAAAAAAAGTCATTCAGTTCAACCAAATGATGAATTTTGCACATATGAAAAGCATTTTACCCAACGCGTCACTGTCAAGCTGAATCTCTGCAGGGATTGTGACCTTCTTGTATAGATTTTACTAAGCCAGGTTAGTGCTTTGCATGTAGACATTCTCTATTGGACCTGTCGTTGGCATCAGAAGCCCAGTAGTTGCAATTACTCGCTGATCATCGCCACAAGCCAGATAATAATTAGAGGTTGACAAAATTCAGGGCCAGGTTGGAGAGCTATTGATTTCCCCATGTTCCCTCTTTGGAAGGATCAAGAAAATAAGACATGAAATTTACTGTCTTCATAAAAGTTTTAGTAAATCAGGCCATTTGAAAGGGCTATCGACAGTTTTTTCATTACCATACATAGTGTTCTTTAAAGTGTTTTTGATTATTAGCAATAAGAGAGCAGCTTTCTCCTTTGTGTCTTTCATGCACCAATAAATAATGGCTCCTTTGGAATATTTGGAGGTAATTTTAATCACCCAGTCGCACATATAACCTCAGCGAGGTTATAACAGGATTACTTTCCAATTTAACGTTGACAAAGACTGCCTTAAGCTTTCAGCTGAGAAATGCACATATGAAGGCGTGCAGAGAGGTGTGGACAGAAAAACAATGCAGAGACACATTGCTAAGGGCAAGAAAAAGGGACACAACACATGATGAAGCTCTGTAACCTTTTCCTCGAACAAAATTTAATATGATCTCTGTTTCAAGTGTCAAAAGTGGCTACAGAAGTTCTCCAAAGGAATAATCTGTGGGTGATAGAAAGGGAATGAATGAGAGAATTAGAATTGACAGAGACATGAAGAGCAGGCTGACACACAATGCTGGCGTTCTGTATGCACGCAGACAAAGTCAAAAGCAGTTGGATTTGAGTTGCTGTGCGCGAGAGAGATTTGCAAGCTGAAGCCCAGGGGGTCATTTCCCTTCCTCGATGGACAGACTATTAACTTTTTGATTGGCAGCAGGGCTGACGCTGCCTGTTCATCATTGAGCCCTGTCGATTCCTCAGCATCTGGAAACAGCACATAAATTCAAAGGCCCGAGTATGAAGAGTGCATCTCAGCATCCTCTGAAAGGGCTGCATCACATGGCCATAAAGAAAAACAGCAGCATTTCACTGACGCTGATTTCCTCGCTGGCAAAAAGTCACAGAAATAAATGACTTGGAACACTCTGCAGTAGAGAAGACGCTGAGTGCTGACAGCCTCTCTCAAAGTAGTTTTGGTGTATTTTTCCTGCTTTATTTCTCACCCTATCTGCTGTTGACAGGAGTGAAACAAAATCTCGCCCAGCTGGACACGATGATTTCAGCAATTTCTTTAGAAAGATGGCGACGCCTGGCCTACAGTGGAATATTTAAGTGATAGAACTTTCCAAACTTCAGCCCTCACTTTAATTACTTGTTAGTCTTTTTATAGGGGAAGAAAATATGGCTGTCAGGGTTTATGGGAGAGCAGAAAAAAGGGCTGACCTGTTTTATCTGCCCTTGCACACGCATCAGTGTAATGATGACAAAACGGGATGTTAACTAATGATTAGTAGAAATGGTTGCAGTTAATTAGTTGGTCCTTCGTTTATCGTTCCATTTGCACATTTTGGGGAGCAATCGTTATTAATTAGGGCCATCATGCCGAAAGGGGTGAGGTGGAACCCTACAGCCAAGTTAATCAGGCTGCAATGAAAGCTCCATTATCCTGCTCCGTCCCGTTGGCCTGTGATCTATTAGCATTATCTAAAAGCTGCAACGGGATCAGCGACAAGGCTGAAAGAAAAAAAAAAATCAAAGGGACATAAACAGGGTGGCTTTGATCGGCCCAGTTCTTGGGTCACTGGTTATATGGGAGAGTCTCACATGATATTGTGTGGCTTTTTGTGTCATTGCATAAATCCAAGGTGTTGGTATTGAGTGCACTGGAAGCGGTGTTTAGTATGTGTGACTGTGGATTTGTCTGCACGGGCGGTGGAGCTGTCTTGATACAGCTCGGTTTGGATGGCTGAGGTTACAGTGTGTAGGGGAAGTTGAGGGTAAAACAGCCACTTGGGTTAAGGAAGTTCTTATTAGTGTGTAATCTGATGTCAGCAGAGTGGCAGCAGAATATGCAAAAGAGTTGCAAGAAAGAGCAACATGGTATAAAAAAAGATATCCTTCATCTCAAGGAATTTAATCTAGTATCTTACAGGAGATGGTTGGCGATATTCAATATTTTCCTTATTGTCAGCCAAAACCAAAAATAAATTGATGTGTCGAATAAGCCTGTGTAGGCAAAGCCTGATGTAGCTTGTTCCTCTGAACTATAGACCTCCCTTGTTCATTGTTATGAATTAGCGGCCCACAAATGATGTTACGTACTTAATGTAAAGTGACATACTCAACAAAAAGTTTCAAAGGTTTGTAGGTAGGTTTATACCAGGGGTAGGCAACCTGCAGCTCTGGAGCTACATGCGGCTCTTTAGCCCCTCTCCAGTGGCTCTATGTAAGTTTTAACATTCCATCAACTAAAGTGTCTGTCAAACATCTATGACCTGGTCCCCTCTCCTAAATTTTGGTGAACCTAAATAGTGGTAGCTAGTTAGCGGTGGAGTCTCCCTCACTAGGCTAGCTATTCATTCTAAATACAAAAAAGAAAATGTCTCAGAGGAAAACAGAGAACGTAATAGTGAGTGGACAGATTTATTTGCTTTTACCGCCAATGCTGCAGTGTTAAAGTACAAAATAAATAAATAGCCCACTATAGAGTTGTCACCTTGTGCTAAAACATATTAATGGATGCTCATTTAGAACTAGTAGTAATATCAATACCTTTATTATAAAGCATAAGTAGGTATTGCCACTCCATGCCAAAAATGGCTCTTTTTGATGGGAAAGGTTACTGACCCTTGGTTTTGGTAAATAAAAGTTTCTTTGATTAGGTTTTGGAAAAAAAGGTGGTTGGGGGTCTTTAGGTTTGGGCAAGTAAAATTATTGTGGTTAGGTCTAGAAAAAGAACTATGGTGATGATATACCTTAAAATAACTCAAAGTTAACTTGGTTTCACACAGTTTCAAACACCGGTGTCCTGGGGAAAAGTCTTGGGTTCTGTGACCCATTCACCATTCACCCACCTCCTTATGCAGACTGCCTCCTTCTTTACTCCTGTCAGCACATTGGTCACATGGTGGCAGCTTTCCAGAATATGGGGGTTATACACAAATTAGCATGATTATGTGGGATATATACATTTTTTGTAGGTATATGTACGAACAGTGATTGAGAACAGCCTGTACAAACACATCAGTGCACTGGCTGACATTTTCCTACAGTATGATGAACATATAACATATAATTCGCTGCTAAAAATGGTCCCCGACAAATGCAAATATTGCTCCTGTTTGAGTAACTTTTGCTTAAAACTACAATGCCCAGCTGTTTTAGGAAATTACTGAGCCTTTTTTTTTAAAATAAGCTATTTTTGTGACCTGTTTTTAAAGATTCACTTGTTCAGTGGGAACAAATGGACATGGAAGTTGAGAGCAACAGACAGGGTAGTAAAGAAAATATCAGCCAGACCTGTTGTTGCATTGTTGTTTTGTTTTGTTTTCATAGTAAAGACAATTGTAGAATAATGCCAGCATTAGCTTTTAAAGTAATTTCTTTAAGAAAATGGTAAAATGCAGTTATTTTCAATCAAAATCTGGATTTCCTTTAATAAAATCCATAATGCTCTTTGTCATGTCACTGCTTCTTGGTTTAAAATTAAACTGAAACAAGAGAAACTGAATTCAAAGCATATTTAGAAATGTATGGAAACTAGAAATATAAATCTGTGTGTCTGTCTTGCACAGTATGCACTGACTCTTTAAGGACATTTGCACAAAGCAAAACAAGCATATAATGCTATTACAGTTGTTATCTTTATCATATTTTCCACCTCGCGCACTGTATAATCTCTGCATCACTGCATCAAATGAAATTACATGAACTAATCACATTCTCCTTTCCAAGTAATTACCTTAAAATACACATTAACTCTCTGTATTATTGAGTTGTTAAACATGCAAGTTTGCAGGAATATGAGTAAATGTAAATGTACTCAATTCTACAAGCTGATTATGCTTGAGACTTAGTACCATGAAATACTGAGCGCATTCATCACAAATAACCAGGGACTGGGGCACCAAAGTGTAAAGGAGGAAATCAATGCATTTTCCCAGCTTATTTCATGCAAATGAGCTCTGAAGGAAACTGATATGGTTGAGGCAAGGTTACAGAAAGAAAGGGAGAAAGGCCAGTGTCCCCGAGAAATCAATAGAATAAACTTGAGAAATGATTTAGATAAAGCAGATATGAACACTGAAATAAACAAATAACCTTAAAGGAAATCAATCATATAATTTAAAGAGTAAACGGCTTGAACCGGGGGTGATCTCCCTCATGGTTTAGACAAATGGAGGATTTTTAATTTCATCATTGATATTATGCCAGACTTGGAGATTTTGCAGATGGTTGCAACCAGGAGGAGGGGAGAAAAATCAATTGAGTCTAGTACTGTGGTCTTAAGAGATGTTAGATATTTACAGCATGGAGGTATGGAGCCTTGTATAAATTTACATTTTAAGAGATAAAAGACCTCTGTATTTTATCTTGTTATTGATAATAGAAACTGTCGACTTTTATCCTGTCCCATCTCAGGGAAGCCTAGCTGTCTGGTGAATGTGTTTGTGTATGTGACCGAGACAGGGGATGAGAGTGTGTTTGTGTGCACGAGAGGGGAGAGAATACGAGAGACAGAGCAGTGGTCTGAGGCAATTTCAAGCCTTTATTTTCTTGATACACAAAAGGCAGGCTTTGTGTGCGGTTGTTTTTTTTTTTTTTTTCATCCTGCTTCCACGTCAAGGCAATTGAGGTGGCATAATTGCATCAGAGGTCCAGAAATATAGGGTTGCAATTTAGAAGGAGGATGAGAAGAAGAGGAAGAAGAGGAGAATAAGAAGAGAGCAAGAGAGTGTGTATGTGTGTGTGTAGGGTGGGTAGGAAAGGCATCTAAGACAGGTTCATTTACGGCTGGAACAGGGACAGAGAGGTTAAGACATTGTGACAAGAGACAAAGTAAATGTATATGTAAATGCAAGAGGTTGTTATCACTCCTAAAACACTGTGCAGCTTTTTCACGCTTTGGAGACCTAAATTATATTTAGGCCACATAAAATCCAATAGTCCAACTGTGACCCGCTGCTATGTAAATGGTTCAGGTAATTCTTTAAAACACTGCACTGGTGGCCAAACGGTGGGAGCAAATAACAACAAAGTGTTTACATCATTTGAATGATTTAGGACTACTTGCAGCGATCACTTTAATAGACTCCAGTGTGCTGGCACAGACTTCCAGGTTACAGCTTTCCCTGCTCTTTCTCACTGCATTTCTCCACAGACTTAACAAGAAGCACTTGAAACAAGACAAAACTGAATGTGCCATTCGAGTTCTTTCTTTCTCATACTCAGCTATGATTTCCACTACGAAAATGTGATTATAAGATTTGCTAATATACACCTCAAGTCTTGTGATAACTGCATTAGTTTAAATTTTATGTGTGAGCATTAATTAAACACAACTGCTGGCAAACTATGTGGCAAAGGAAGTCACATTTACATCTTAAAGCTGCCATTATTAGTATTCAATAGTATAATAAACTAAAAAAAACACAATTTTGTAATAACAATAGCTTCATTTACTATGTGTAATGTGAAAGAGGTCACTCATAGGAACATACTGAGAGAATATTCTCGCCCGACTCTGCTTTTTCACTCTTTAAGTGTCTTTCAGCTCACTGTTCTGGTCCGTGATTTTACTGTTCTTGTTGTTTTTGGCCACAGCAGGCAGCTATTTAACAGTAAAAGCTCTAAAATCTCACTGCATCCCAACACCAAACAGCAGACAAACAGTTAGCTACTAGCTGGTGAACACAGCAAAGTATTTAACAAGTAAATAGTCAGATATTTTTCTCAGAATTTGGTGGAGACCAAAAACAGAGTTAAAAGGGGTGAATATCAGGATTTATCAGATGGACAGAAACATTAATGTTGCTGTGTGTGTAAATACAAGAAAATGTTTGCTTATATGTTCAACTTAAATGTTGATGATATGTCACAGCTTTTTTTTTACTGACTCCAAGTAGCCAAAAGCAATGTATCCTCATACAGTGGTTCATATGATAGGCCTACCTAGTGAATAAGCACCTCATGAATGTTGTTACGTATTTAACACAAATTTGCGTAATTAACATAAAGTTACATTAGGTTACATTTAGGAAAAGAAATATTTTGACCACATACTTTAAAATACCTCAAAGTTTACTTGGGTTCATGTGGTTCTGAACAACAGTCTCCTCGGGCAAAGTCTGTTTCCTGGTTGTTTTTTTTATTACGCATCCACCACCCCAACCTGCTTCCCTGCAGACTATGTCCATCTTTACTCCTGTCAGTGCACTGGTCATGTGATCACAGCCTTCCTGATTATGTAAATCACACACGAATTAGCCTACTGGCTCATGCTTACATTAGCTACATACAGTAGTGGTACCTAGCCCGTAAGGACTTGGTTGGGAACCAGAGGGTTGGCGGTTCAAGTCACCATATGGACCAAGTCTACTCCATAGTCCACACTCCATACTTGGAGGTAGCTGGAGAGGTGCCAGTTCGCCTCTTGGGTGCTGCCAAGGTGTCCTTAAGCAAGGAAATGAACCCCCAACTGCCTGGGGCGCCTGTCCAAGGCACCTTCCTTGCTCTGAAATCTCTCCATTTAATGCATGTATAGGTCCTGTTTGTGTGTGTGTGTGTGTGTGAATTTCAGGCCAGTGTGTATATGACAACAGAGTGAAAAAAATGTAATTTCCAATTGGGAATGAATAAAGTTTAATCGAGGATTAATTCTTCTTCCTTCTTAAATTGTGGTGCATTACCTTTCATAGGAAAATGTACGTCCTAGCTCTATGCTCTTACCTGATCAAAGCACTCCTTATTTTTGGTCCCTGTACTTTTTGTTGATCACGCAGGTGAAGCTTATCCAACTGAGTGTATCAACTAGTAAAATGAGACAATTCTCTCTGTTACATGTTTGGTGGGTTTATACAAGGACTGTAATTTTCTAAGAAACAGTTGCGTTTGCTAGTTCCTCTTTGACCATACTCAGATCAGTCAGAAGCAGAGAGGTATCAGCAGCAGGACCTAAGAGGCAGACTCATTTGGTTTGCCACCAGCACGTCTTTTCCTTTTTTCCCCACCCCGATTGCCTGCTGTTAAAAGAGGTGTATCCAGCCACCCCTTGTCCACTTTCATTTTTAATTACCATCTTCCGCTCACCTTTGTTATAGTCATGACACGCTCGCGTTAAACCGTGTACAGCAGGCAGGCAGGCAGGCTGGGGAGAGAGGGGTGGGGGAGGAGGAGGGCTACGCTTGTTCTACCGAACAGAGTGGCTGGATTCACTTCTCTAATTATGCAGGCAGACATGCTCTGGGGTGAACTCTGGTACCAACATGCTGCCTCTGACATGGGATCAGGGCCCCAGGGCTGCCACCGAGGCCTGCTGGAGAATAGGGGGGTGGAGGGTGGACTCAGAGAGACAGCTCTGGATGAGGAATTCAATTTGCACGAGAATGAATAAGGAGGGACAACTGAAACAGTAGAAATTAGCACCTGTGATTATTTTCTTCACTGGCCTATACCGCCTTAAAGACAGACAGCAGTAGCCCAACCACAGAAAAAGTGAAGTTGAGAAAAAGGATTTAGATTTTAGGTTGACTGGCAAACTGCACAAGAGATGAGATGGCTGTAATGTCTTAATTTTATGTCTTTTCAGGATAATTATTTATTGGATTTTATTGGAGCTTCTTCAGTTTCAAGAGCATTTAAGTACATTTTCAGACTAATAAAGTTCTGAAAAAATCTGGATTATCACCACATCATGTTTGGTGTGATGCTGATAGTCCCTACCTTTTCTGATCACATGAATATGGAGCAGTGTAATCCAGAATGTGAATTAACACATCTCATTAAGCATGTATAATTGATATGAATTGATCCTGCATTCCACAAACCTCTCTATTGCTCTGTGTGCATGAATGAGTGTTTGCTTACTTACAGTGAAGTTAGGTGGAGAGGGAGTCAGGAGCGAGCTGCCATTAGGTCCCGCCAGTTTGATGGAGAGAGTAATTGATGGGTCAGCATGTTTCAGAGCGGCCGCTAACGCTTTGTTAATTGTCATAAGAAGTTCAAATTGATTGGGGCCGCTGCATTAGTACGTACAGTGGAATTGATTAATGTTTTGTTCTGAAATGAATGCACGTAATGGATGGGTTGGTGTGGCACTTTATTTATTGAATTCATTAATGCAAGCCTCGGAACAAGAGTGATGCCAGTGGCCAGGGGCGTGTGAGAGAGAGGGGGAGAGAGAGAGAGAGAGAGAGAGAGAGAAAGAAAGTTAGGTTATGAAACAGCGATCTGTGTCAGAGCAATGCCAAGAGTGGAGGCAAAGCAGCTACAGTGGTATCAACTTGTGGTGCACCCACATACTGTAGAGTGTAGCCTGATCTCACAGTAATAAGTGACGTGAATACGACCTCTGAACACTGCATTATATGTTGGTGGCAAATAATGTGTTACAAATATGTGCCAGCACCATGGAAACAATGCCGATGCAAGTGAATTTGGATCCTTTGTCATGCTAGATAAAAATAAAAAAAATCCCTGGACAATGTCATGCAATAGTAGGAAGTATAAAGTGTGAGAAAATCTGTGTAGGGAGGTCTATGTGGTGCATGGGTCAATCAAACACAGGACTTTCACCAAGGAGGCCGCTGTTTGTGCCCTGTAAAGAAAGCAGAGTCTATGCTGAGTTATTTTTTTTTTTATTTTCAATTACAATTATGGTTTCCCTTGAATATCAAAAGAAGATTATAGAGGAAAAAGAAACAGAGAGCTATTTGCTCTGATCTTATTTGGTTTAACCTTTTAGTGTATTCACCCATATGGTGGCACAAACAGTAAGAATTGGCTGTGTAGCCCACAATTTCATCCATTACCTAAAGAAAAAGAAACATATTTAGAGTGAATGTCGACACAGCATTCACACTGTTGCTCGTTTCATGTGTTTTTCTCTTCATTAATCCGTTCTTAAAGGTGTATTTGTCATTTCACCTCCTGCATGCTTTCAGCTACAGAAACCATACAAATTTCCAAATGTTAAACTCTTTAAAGATAAGTAATGTTTCATCTGCCCCTGTTTCTGATGGTTAGGACCTCACTCTCTCTTCAAATAGTCAGACCACCCCTTTGCTGCATGTCATCCCCCCTCTCTCTCCCCCCCTTCAAACTTACCTGTCCTGTGTATTAAAGGCAAAATGCCCTAAAAAATATCTTAAAATAATAAAATAAAAAAAAACAGTCAGACCACCCCTTTGCTGCATGCCATCCCCTCTCCCCCCGCCCCTTCAAACTTACCTGTCCTGTCTATTAAAGGCAAAATGCCCTAAAAAATATCTTTAAAAAAAATAAATTAAAAAAACAGTCAGGCCACCCCATAGCAGGTACAGCACATACCAGCTGTCCCCCTTGCAGGACTGGTGATCAACGGTTCAAATCCTGTCCAATGCATCAGTCAAAAAGTAAGAATTGTCCCAGACTTCACATGGTTGATCAGACACACATACAGAGCTTAGACATGTTAAAATGTCACATCTTTCAAACATTCTAGTTTCATGGGAAACATGTCTAGCAGTCTTGGGCTTTGGGGGCACCTTAAGGGCCAGGCCTGAAGTGGTCCAGCGCAACCCACAACACTCATGGTTCATGATCACATTTTTCAATAGTTACATGTAGGACCTTTCCTTTTTGACTGGTAATTACTGATGTGTTGAAAAATGGTGATGTTGCAGTCCTGATGAGTATAGTGCACAATATCTAGGACTATAAGAATGGGTTCAATTTTCCAACTATTTCAAGTAGAGCCTGAGGTTTGTGTCCCGGCTATTTGGTAGTGCAATGCATTGTGCTTTAAGGCTTTTTCAGGCAATATGTTTTGGCATTTTTTAGCAATGCTCTGGAGTGCATTTCAGCTGTCATGCTGCATTTTCTACAGGAAATGCATTATCTGGTTTGCATTATGGTTTTATTTAATACAATATAGCTGCACATTTTGCAGTAGGCACACTGAAGCTACAGTGAGCCTACTGCACATTTAAATTATTAAATGCATGTAAAATTTGTGAGAGCAGAATTCCTCTGCATTTGGAAAACATAGCCTGCATCACAAGTTTCCTTCAATACTTTTCTATAATATTTTGTCATTTTCATCTGTGCAGTTTCAGTGTGGATGTGCTGTGGCAGCAAGCTTTTGAAAGCAGGTAGACAGCCTCTCTTCATCTCCAGAGTGAAAAAAATACTAAAGTTCAGGTGCAGTTCCAGAGAAAAAGACACAGGGACATGTGTTCCTTGTAAACATGACTGCAGACACATAACATAATCACATGGGGAAAACAAAAAATAAAAGACTTCCAGCAGTAATTTCTGCCTTATTTCTTCTTTAAAAATGAACCAGCATGTTTCAGTCTTAATATCATATATTGCATTTTGGTGATAAACATTGTATATCAGATTGAAAGTGGAGCCACCATCTGCTCCACCTTGTTATAATATGAATGAAAATGCAGTAGCAGATGAGAGTAGCCATCATAACAGCTTGGTTTCGCAGTGAATTACGACATCAGAGGGTGAGTCGTGTGTACCTCCACCGTGTCCCTGTGTCTCCTGGATATATAGGCGCCCACATATTGACTACAGTGATTGAGATGAAGTGCTTTAATATGCTAAACACCAGGGGCACACTACAGGAGATGCACACAGCATCTCTTTGCTCTTTGTGTTATTCCTGCTATCTGCTCTGTGGTGTCTCCCAAATAGTTTTAATGTAAGCAGTCAGGTGGGGTGGAGAGGGGTGGAGGTTACGTTGTGTGTTAAAGAAGGGCCACGTTTAACACAGTAGCGAGAAAGAAGTTAGAAGCACCGCCAACTTCTTTTCTAATCATGTTAAGGAGAAGAAGAAAACAAGAAATTTACCCTTCAAATGGAAAAGTGGAGCCTCTTAACCAGGCCACAATTGTATTTACAGACCTTGTACTGCTGGACCAAAGTGAACCAAAAAAAAAAGACAAACAGAGAGAGGGAGAGAGAGAATGAGAATGAATGAGGACACGCAATTGCACACACAAATACTCAGAAACAATAGTGCACAAAACAGCTTACACCATTAACAAGATTACATCCTAAACCATAAAGGGATGTTGTAACAGCATAAACATAAGCTTGTGGACATGGCCGTGGCAGGATAATAGCTGGAGGGAAAGCAGCGGTTTAACCTTTATAAAACTGAGACTGTGAGCTGGCTGCATTGGAATCGCTGATTGTACTGCCGATGCTTTGAATAGTTTAACCTCCTTTTCATAATATAAATACATGCAGATTTTTATATACTGCCGCATGATTTACAGAGATCACCTTCAATTCAATCTAGATGCACAAGCTCAGCACACAACGTTTACGTTTATGTTTCATTGGAAAATATGTCAGTATTTTTAATGCGCCTGGGCGGCAAGCCAATCCGGTGGCTCGTAAAGCGGCCCTGGTCCTCGGTGCCACACAAATAACCATGTAAAGCACTGTACGATTACAGCGGGGATAAAAGAGAGATGGACAAAACAGACAGTAGCTCAGTGACAAAGTGTAACACAATTAAAACAATAAAGTCCCACAAATGAACATGTCACTGTGGAACCTTATCAATTAAGCATCAAAGTGGAGGCCCCCTCTGAGGTGCTTCCACCTATTCTTCCTGTCGCGCAACACCGTAATAACTCCCCCTTGCCCGTCGACTGGGAACCTATTTGTATGCGCCTGTGTTTCCTCCTCGCACAGCGGCATGGTCGGACGCTCTATTAATCTTTCTATATGAACAGTTACTGGCGCTGATGAAATTGGGCCCAATGAGGCGAGCCTCCAGTGGCCGGGATAGGCCCCATTCATCTTGATTTGATTCGTGCGCTGACACCGGAGCACTCGGATGACAGAGGTTAAGTCAGTGAGTGGCCGTTGCCTTCTTGTTTGCTCTTTCAACTCCCCACCTTTAACCATGAGCCACCCGTAGAAATGAGAGGTGGGAGAGGCAGGAGGTGTCTCATGTCGATGTTATGGGGGCACAAACTGGAACATCCGATAACTCCCACACGACTGATTTCACTCCCTGTCACCAGCCGGCACATCTCAAACAAATATATACAGCAGCGGCACTTCTCCTTGATAGTGTGTGACTTCACCAGATCAGAGATAGATGGGGGAATAGAATCAGCTGCCTGACAAGCGGCACCTTCTCTCATCCAGCAATTTCACAGTGTCATTTTGGGATTATTTCATTACTTGCCATGATCCATGACTGAAACTCATTTTGGCCCTGAGTGCTCAGAGAAAATGTGTGACATGCGGTTGTGAAGAAGTAAGAGATGGTAGCACTGAGCAGAAAAAAAACTCTAACTATTGAGCCATTTGAATAATTAAACCTCAACTCCTTAAAGTATTCATAGGAAAACTTTGGGCCTTCACTAGATTCTGTGTGTTTTTCTTGGATATAGGAGTTTTTTGTCTTGTGGTGTGGCTGTTTATTCCTGAGCAGCGATACATGTTAAAGTAATTAGCATTGTAGCAGCGGCCGGCAAGTGATACCAAATTGTCTGCCTCCATGCTTCATCAGCCACTGAGACAGCCCATCCAGCCAGGGCTATGATGTCAGTGCGGAACAGGTCCAAAGGCCTGTGGCGGCTTGTAGCACTTCGCCCTCCGGCACCTCTCAGTTTGTGCGAGGTGCCTCTCAGGTTACAGAAGGATTCCAGGCAGAGGAAGTATCGCCACATTAGCTCCATTAGATTAATTAAGAATGTTTAATTTCTAAAATGGAGCATGAGACGGAGACATGACTCACAGCTTGCCATTTCCGCCCTATCTTTAAATAAGAAAAAAAAGGGAAACCTACTTAATGGTTTGGCATGGACAGAGGCAACATGATACTGTGCTCATTTTTAGTGCATGTTACGTATTGGCACTTTATGAAAACTATCTGCTCATGTTGAGGAGCATGAATGATGAGGTGGGTCTTTGAAATAGGAGCCTCCACTGAGGCTCCACACATTTGCACACACACAAAACAGAAGATTACACATAATCTGCAGAATCATGAGTGTTGACACACAGTGTTCCTATATTGCTATTCATCCTTTATTCAAGCATAATCACCTCAAAATGTTGTAGTGGATGTGTTCAGCTGCGTGTTAAGAGGCTTTGTTTATGCTGCTAAATTCATCCTTTACAAAAGCCAGGATGTTAATTGTTCCTTGTCTGTCATACTGCTTTTCGTGCTTTGAATGGGGGTGATTCACACCAATGAGAGATTACCACCGTGGTCTGCACTGCTACCTTTTCAAATGCCTGCACACATACACAAATCTGAGACAATATGCGTATACATCCACCACTGGTATTGTTGCCTCCCAGTCGGGGTGCACTGTAAACCACTTAGACATGGAGAGCTTTACTGCCTTTATAGCCTCACTCCCCTAAGTCAGCAAGGGAGACTAGGGGACCCTCATTGGCAAATACACACATACACACACACACACAAATGTACAGACGTCAGTACATGAAAGCTTTTTATTCTGCTGTTCTAAACATCCACTGTCAATTAGGCCAGGAAAAACCCACGCTGAAAATGCATTTATTTTTCCGGCAGCAACAAAACAGGGTTTGTTTGGTGTAATTAAAGAAAAGAGCAATGATCGCTATAGCACAAAATCTATCACCAAATTAAATAGCATATATCCTACTTGCAAAAACAGGTCCTGGTGATGTTTTTTGAGCTCTATTCCCATTTTGGTTGAATATATTCTTCTTATTTCTACCAATACTCGGCTATATACAAACAATGGCCCACACTCATACAGTTATCCCCAGAAGAGTGCATAATGTTCTCTGGAAATGATCCTACAAAACTTTCCATGTAAGATCATAAAACTCTCACACCACTTCAAACTCCATGCTGCAGACTGATAAATCAGAGGTAGCTGTGGTTTGAGGAGCATTTGAAGACAACCCCTCATTTGCATGACTCACCCAAGTGATGTGTGCTAAGTGGGGACTGGGGAGCTACAGTATAGGAAGTGGTTTAGATTATGACGACAATGAGCAGGACTGTATTTTTTTGTTTGAAGTAACAGTCAGCTTGCTGTGTCTGTGAACTGCAGATTAACTTTTGGTTATACATAGCCCGGTATCCATGGAATTGCGTTCATATCGGACAATTCCCACACCACACACCACACAAAACACATCCAATGACAATGTTAAGGGCCAGTGCAGGATGTAGGGTGCCCCACAGCTGGTGACTGGGTTGGTTCAGCAACTGCAAGGCCTCAGATGGTGGATAGCTAAATCCACATACATGCAGATCTCATCGTCACAGAAACTACTGGGGTGAGCCCTCTGAGCCGCCACCGCAGTAGGTTTGGGTAGGATTAGGAAACTAAAACTTGGAAAAGGTTAGGAAAAGACTGTGGTCATGGCTGAGAGAAAACATCTTTGACTGCTGGTAAGAGGCAGGATGCAAACCACAGTCTAAAGAGCTGTAGCGACGTCACGCTCCTTCCGCCTTTGCTTGTGAGAGAACAGACATTATCTGAATTAAAGGTCTTATATGCACTCCGCTCGATTTTTTTGTGATTGTTGATCTGGGACTGGAGTTGTGCCAGATCCAAATCAAATTCAGTGTAATAAAGTTAGGGTCCCAATGTATATGTCTAATACTTTCTACTACTTTTCTACTACATTTATACATATTCACACAATTTCAGATCTGGTGCAGAATGTCAGACCTGTCAATAGCTTTTATTTACGCATCCACAAGAGGTTGCTTTTCACCATAAAAGGGCTGTTTAAAGCATTCGAACAAATGACCAGTGCTGTTGGAAGGAAGGTCCACATTCACCAATTAAACAACCACAAAGGCCGACTGTGCAGGCAGCTCATTTAGCCCATACCCTACCTTTAATGTAAGACAATGCCCTCTAGTGGTAGAAGCAATTACTACAGGAGCAGAGGAGTAAATGGCGTGATGTAGCATACATGTACATGTTTGTAGCAACAAAGTCTGTGTAAAGTTGTACAAATATTGAAGAAGTCCCTGTAGGGTGGATGGATGGGTCAAACAAACACAGGACGTTCAACCAGGAGACCGGTGTTCATGTCCCAAAGTCAACATCGACTTTGTTTTATGACAGCATAGCCTAGTATGCTTATATGTCTGGCATGCTATACTAATACATCTATAGTGACAAAGGTACTTTTCCAAATCTAACCGTGTAGTTTTGTTGCCGAAACCTAACCAGATAGTCCTGGAGTGGAACTGTGACTGTTTCATGACGTTAAGTGTTTAAAGCTGTGACCCTTATAACAATAATATAGGTCATTTTGGGTCCGGTCATATAAGTAGTTTGGGAAGTCAGTGGAAATCGCCCTATTCTGTCGTTTAAGTATGAGAGAGTGTTGTGTTTTAATGCATTTGAAAGGGAGAACACTTGCCAATGATCTCCTGCTTGGTTAAGGGCTGATCCAATCGCTTGCAAAGTAATTGAAGCTCTGAGGCCAGTGCCTTGGTCAAATGCAATGATAGGAGCATTCTTTAAACCCAACACCTATTATCTAAAAGGCAAATATTTTGGAGTTGGAGAAAAACCAGAGCACCTGGAAGAAATCCACAATCCACTCATTAATAACACACCTACCCCAAGCAAAGTCTCACTCAGCCTGATCAGAATACAATGAACAGAATAGAAACTGTGTACAGCCTATCTCCTGTTGCTCCAAAGCTGTTTACTTACTTCAACTTAGCTACCCTTTTCATGTAACACACAAGGGGATGTTTGTTATGTCCAACTGTCACATAAATCTGTTTGTTGTGGAGGAGCATTATGCTCACATAATTGGTCTCTATAACGTATAATCTGCATTTCCGAGTACGTGCTCATTTTACAACATTTTATGAGATGGTTTTGGTAGGGGCGCTAGCAGTGACACATTGTGTCTGCAAGGCAATTATTTGTCTGTTTGTGTGTGTGTGTGTGTGTGTGTGTGTGTGTGTGTGCTGTGATGTGACATCAGGGCCTGGATAGGCTTTGGTAAGAAAGTGTGTGCTGGGGGAAACCTGGCCCTCTGAGGTTTGGCTGTTCTGACTGCACTGGGCCAGATGGGGATAATGGAATGTCATTCTGTCAGCTCCTTGGCTGATTAGGGAGTGTTTGTTATTTATTGATTGTCTTTCATGGCGAATTATCTATGCACAGGTCAGTGCCAGCATTTTATTCGTGGAGCTCTGATGGCCGGCTATTCCCATCCTCACACAAAATCAATGAGTACAAATAAAATGGAATTTTAAAAATGGGGGGAAATTAGCAAACATCTCAGCGCGGCCGCTGTCATGCATATGTTAGCGGTGATCGCACGCAGGCTGACATGAGCCTCGCGTTTCCATGAAAGTGCACTCTCACCAAGCATTCAATTTTAAAGGCAGTCATGTCTCATCCTCTTCCAGTCTTGTCTGCACCTTTTCACCCCTAATCACCATGCAAGTGTCTGCTATCTGCACGTGTCACATCCTGATCATACGTATCATTAATAACAGTGGCATCTTACGGACTAGCTTTATTGAATAATACTGTCATCTCACAAACCCGCATACTGACACTTTTTTTTTGCTGTTGCATGTGATTTGGGGGCATTTTCTGTTTTTTTTAAAGTAAAACTAAACAGCCATGCTAGCAGCTTTGTGAGGCTGTACATGGGCACAGTGATACTCTGAGCTAAATGCTAAAGTTGGCCTGCTAGCATGTTGATGCCAAGTAGGTACAATGTTTATCATATTCACTATCTATGTTTAGTGGATACTGTCCTCCCCAGAAAAAAACTACTACATTATCAGTCTTTTCAGTACAGCAGGCTGTTGGGTAACCAAACTGTAGAGCTGCAGAGGAAGGCGGTCAGGTTGGATGGGTGGGTCAAAAAATTGGGGATTTTGGAGACCAATTTTCATTTTCTGCTTCCTACCAACAGTCAACATTGGTTCCTTTTAACCGTGACCGCAGTCATTTCCTCACCTTAACCAAGTGGTTATTATTGTAACCATGATGACAAAGTAATAATTCCAAGCTAAATTACGATCTATCCATGTCCTTAACCAAGTCATAATTGTGCCTAAACCTAACCAAGCCTTAACCGTAGCGATGTCAGAAAAATAAAGGAATACATCTGAGATTCACAAAAGATAATACACGACTGGTAATACAGCACAGTTGTACTTTTTTGCTTCTGATTGCAATTATCTGTGTGGCAATGAATAAATGCTGTCTTTGTGCCAAGAACCCAGTAGGCAAAGTGGTGGCAGAGAGAAAAAGATCCCATGATCACTGGAAAGTTTGAGCGTGAAACCCCTTATGAATTACCACCAACTTTCTGAAGATGCTCACGATTTCATCGTAACTGTGTTTGGGTATTAGCACAGATCTGTGTGCATTGGGCTGCTCTTGCAGTGTGGCTCATTTGCACAGAAAGGGGCCAATTTTGCGCCAAATGTATGCATATTATCTAGCTTAAAAATGTGCAAATAGCACAGGAGCACCGATCTGCTCTTTACTTGGCAGCACAGTGCATTTCACTCTGTGTGAGTGCTTTAAGATTAACATGATTTCTTTTTGTCATTTTGTGCAGGTTTGCAAATTCACACCTGAGAATTGATGTCCTGATGATAGGGGCACCACAGCAGGTAACACTTGTAAGCGACATATTTTGTCATTTAATTTGAAGGACTTATTGATGTCGAGTCACTAGGATCATCCAGGGATCAAAAATGTTTGTACAAAATGCCATGGCAATCCATCCAAAAGTTCTAGAGATATTTCAGGTGACTGACCGACTGACAAACCAACATTTTCATCCGTAGAGCCATTCTATTTGCGTACCTTAAAGGTTTTGTTGATTTTTATATCAAACCTTGTACATAGCAGGCTACATGAGGAGTTAATGGTCAAACTTAATCCTTAAATTGTTATACATTCTATAATTTGCACTAGTTCTAGAGGAATAATTTAGCATGAAATTAATGTGACTAACTAATTTTGTTGTGGACTCCTGTAAGGGCCCTCCAGCGTCCCCAGGCCTTATTTTAAACACCGATGACTTCTAGAATGACCTCATGTTATTGCACTGCATCTTCAATCCACTATCCTAGTCTTCATTTATTTAGTTCATTTCTCATTGACAGACCACAGCTACTATTTATGGTGCCAGAGAGTCAACAACTGTCACGCCTGCCTCTCCTTACACACACCCATTCTCTTCCTCTTTCTGCCTCTCTGTGTTGTCCCTGATGTTTGTGTGTTTGAGATGGATGCAGCCCTCTTTATTAGATAGCATCAGTCTTTTGTCTGACGACTAGAATTGCACAGTGGTGGCTGTCTGCGCCGCTGCACTGGATTTCGCCTCAGCCCTCCGAGGCCAATCGCTCAGAGGCTTTTTGTTTAACCTGGCGGCCATGTGATGGGGCCCACTTGGCCTCGTCATCCCGAGCATAAAAGGCGTCGGTGTCGGGCCTTCTTCTCAGACCAAACGGCTGTCCGAGCCGCATTGACTTTCTGTCAACGCCTGCCCGCTTATTGTTTGTGAGTTTGATTAAAAAAGGAAAAAAAGAAGAAGAAGCAGGACGAAAAATGCAATTACTCAAGTTGGAGGAAACCGAATGCAGACCTCATAGAGATAATCACAGACTAATGTGACATTCCTCCATCACCACAGCAACCATAGAAAAGCCTCTGAGCAGCAGAAAAGTAGTATCAGAAAAAAAGGAAAAACACTGCTGTGCTGTACAGGCACAGATTCTACATCTTCTGTAAAGTGTTTTTTTGGATGTCCTTCACTGTTGCAGAAGTGTAATGGCTTGTTGTGCACAAATGGATTTTTATGAAGCATCACAGCTGCATCTGTTTCACTTTGCATCCATTAAACTAGCTGAAGCTACAGTATTGTGCACTACATCTGGAAGCTAAGAAGTGTTTCCGCAACATGACTGATATTCACATGAAGATACAGCTCCTCCTTCATTCTGGTGACAGAGTAAAATCATACAGTTTTGTTATAAAAATGAGCAATATAGGAAAGACAAACACGAAAAAATGGGTAGGAAAAAGGAAAAAAAAAAACATGTGTTACTTACGCAGACACACACTCACTTACACTCCAAGTTAGTGACTGCGGGTGGTATATCTGTGCGTGGTGCGTCTCTTAATTTCTGCCGAGTAAACAGCTTCCAGATGTAAGAGTTTCCTGCTGGCCCCGCCCAGTCCAGATGCCCAGTCTGCCAGCAGATCTGCCTCAAATTGGGCACATTTGAGCAATCATTTAGTTCCCATCTTCCTGAAGGGAAACTTTTATTAATAAAGCCTTTTCATCTCTGTATCTTTGATTAGGATGCGTGGCGCTTGGGGGGTGGGAGGGGATAATGGCTCAGTCATGTGAAAGCAGATTGGGGGATCACTGTTTAAAGGGGAGTGTGTGCAGGGGGGAGGAGGGAGGTGTTGTTGTTTTTTAACGTGTGTTACAGTACAGTGGAAGGAAACCGGTGATAGGAAAGAAAAAGGACATCCTCTGTTGTAAGTGGTTCCAGGTTAGCCGACCCCCATACTTACTCGAGCATGTTGCCCTCAGCCACAAACTCAAGAAACTCCTACGACGCTTTAAATCACCCATACACCACTGCCTCTTATCTCAGGCTGGAGGTTTCTAATTATATTTTTGGTGGTTTTGTAAATAAGGCCCGAGGATGAAATAGAGATGTCACAGTGTGTGTGTGTGTGTGTGTGTGTGTGTGTGTGTGTGTGTGTGTGTGTGTGTGTGTGTGTTTCTATAATCCAGCTCATTGCACATTACATGCTCATTAAGTCCAGTCCAAACTTAATGTTGGTTCACTGTATAGTAAATTTAGTACATGTCATAAATTCATACCATATCTTTTTCCAAAAAAAAAAACAAAAAAAATGAAACTTGATCACTAAATGTCAGATGTCAATCTCAGAAGACACATATAACGTTAATACCAGTAGTATAAATGGCCAGTTCAGCCAAATAAACGACAACAACTACAACAAAACTTTGGAAACATTCTGGAAAGGAAAGTTACTATTTATTTTCATAAATGTAATCATTTAAAGGGGTTGCTCAGATTTTTTGAAGTAGGGTTGTATGGGGTACTTATCCATGGACAGTTTATTACATACAGTAAATTTCAGTTGGAAAGCCCCCAGCTTGGAGAAGCAGGCTGGAATTTGGCAATGAAGCTAAGCACTGTACTGCTATGGATGGGGGTCAGCAACAACTCATATATTTAATCACCTAAAAATAGCCCCACCCAAAAAAATCGTTATCAGCCTAAGTGTACGCTATTTATAGAATAATTTCACTGTTTCACTTTGCTGTCAGACAGCTATTTCCAACTGGAAAATGAAGCCTTTACATCAGTCTCCTCCATGCCAGGCTCCATTGAGAAAAACAGTGATTTTACATTGCTGAATACAGGAGCTGCTGGTCTACTTCTGCCTCAAACAGTTATTTTGTTCATGTTATTGTGTGACTTTGGCATTTGAAAGGGTTAGATTACATTCACCAAAGTGACACAATAACACAAACTAATTAACAGATCAAAGCAGCAGTGGAGCAGCAGCTCCCATGTTTAGCAAGCTAAAATGACTGTTTTTGTCAGTGGAGTCTGATGGCTTTGATGAGATCGTAGATGGGGAACTGAAGCCATTAATGGCTTCCCTGTTGGATGGGGCTGTCTGACAGAAAGGTGAAAATACTCTCAATACAGCATACATTTAAACTGATACTGACTTTTTAGGTGGGACTTTTTTGTATGGCTAAAATACATTTTGTTGTTGACCCCCATCCACAGCAGTACATTGCTTAGCCTCTATGTCGGTACTCCAACCTTCTTCTCCAAACTAGGGGAGTACGGACTCACATCTACTGTATGTAATACACTGACTATACATAAGTACCCCAGACATCCCTACTTCAAATAATCTCTTTAATGCTTCAAGTGTTACAAATAAGATTTTATTCAGCTCAACTGTACTGAGGTGGAGGGGGAAATCTTGGTGACAGATATCTCAAAATCACAGCAGTGGAAGAAGTATTAAGATTTGTTATTGAAGTAAAAGTGGTAATAGCATAGTGTAAAAATACCCCATTACAAGCAAGGTACTCCAGTGACTACGTTACTAAAGCTAATGTACAATCATTGGAAAGTATCTGCCTTCTAGAGAGATTATTACTAATGCATCATTAACATGACCACATCATTTGGATTTTGTAGGTGATCAAAACGGATTCATTATTAACTTATTTACATGCAGTTACAGAATCAATAACAAATCAGCATATTTTTTAGGTTTATAAAATGTTTTGTTGTTTTGTTGTATGAAATCTTAACCTGCAAAGTAACTGGTAACTAAAAGTAATAGAATAAAAAGTTCAATATTTCCCCTTTAAAATGTAATGAAGAAGTATAAAGTACCCCAGAACTGAACATATAGTCGACTAAATGTATTTAATAATGTTATGTAAATGAGGTGAACTGACCCTTTAATGGTACTTACCATAATATATTTTATAACAATATAACTTATTTCATAGTAAAATCACATGTAAACTCTTCTGTATCTCTGTTTCCTTTTCAGTTATGTTCCATAGAGACAGGTAAACAAAGACACAAAATGAGAGACTGGAGGTTTTTAGCTGCTTGATGTTTGATGACAGTGAGTCCCAGCTCTGCCTGACTGCGGGTCAGCCACAGGGATGGCCTTGTGGCGGCCTGATTCCCATTTCAGCATCTCTGTCCCCCTCCTCAGTTGCGACCAGCCGTCACTTTCCATTTGGGCCCACTGTGAACCGCTGACATGCCCAAAGACATATAGGATTCCATTATTTTCACTCATATGAGGGTGCCACACTTGATTCAAGCAGAGCTGTCATGGCAGACCAGGGGTCCCTCCCCCTGCAAACACACACACACATAAACACACACACTTCCCATCAACCTGCTCACCTTGAAACCCTGCGATTCGCGTCAATGAAAACGAACTAATTCTGATGTGAGCGTATGATCCCTCTCCATTTAGCCAATGAAATGTTTTATGCAATTGCTGACTTACCTCCGTGGTCTCTATAAAGCAGCCGAGAGCAAGGCAGCTCATAACGCTGCCACTGTAAATCAGACAGATTTAATTTCAATTTCATTTCAAAGGGTTAGCCATCAATAATTAAAAGGATGTGTTTATGACTTACAAAGATCATAATTAATCTGCTCCAGGGAGAGAGGTTTTACACAGATTATATCCATCATGTTCTGTTTTGCTCCTTACAGGCCGCGGCGTGGCAGAGGGGAACATTGATTAAGATGTGCTTAGTGGATTATAAGCTGCTGTTCCTCAGGCAAGTCATAAAGAATAAAAGTAATCTTTTACCTTTCTGCCAAAGCCCATACAGTTTTAACAGGCTATGATTCATAAGCCTGTTCATAAGCAGCCTGATTCATACGCACGGCGGTGGACATGGATGTAGGAGATTAGTTTATGACTCGTCTCACATTTGGCTGATTAATTCAGCAGGGATAAGATGAGTGGTTACAGTTTTTGTTTTCATGTTGAGATTATAGACATCTTGAGTTCTACATTGTCATTTATTTTCAGTGCATTGCTAAATAAGAGTTAGCTGCTACCGCTAAGATCCATGCAGGGGTGCCAGGTTTGTGTGCTATCTGCAAAAGTGGGCTAATATAATGAAATATGAAAGAGCACTGTAAAACACTTTGTGGGCTAGCTGCGTCTGAATGGCAATTTGAAGCAGCACAGAATGAAAAACAACTTTGCTCTATATAACTAATGCCAGATATATTTAAATTTCAAGCAGCAGTTGTTGGTTAATTTGTGATCTTTGCTCAAACACCTCATTTGAAAAAAAAAACCCAAAAAAAAAACCTCACAACAAAAAAATGCCGTGCAAAGAGCAGGACAGGTCATCAGGTCTTTTTTTAAATGATGTTCAAGGAAGTCTCAGCTGTTTTATGATTAATCCACACATATATTATCTGTGACGTAACATGTAGGATTAATATTTGTTAAACTAACGCCATCCATATCCCTATCCTTTTTTTTTTTTACCAGTTGATCAGGAATTACATTATATTTGTACAGGTCACCATATTAAGGACATTAAGGTAAAAGTTTGTTCAGTTGATTAGTTCGTTTGTGGATGCATCATTTTATCATGTAAATCCTGGTAACAGCAGCAGTCTGACCGCAGAGACACTCTCAGGTGAGCTCTGCTGTCATGGTGGCTTTCACCTCATTATCTGGTTAACATACAGAGACAGAGAATCTCAGGTGAAGTTTGAACAACAAATAGTTGGTCCAAACAGAGTAGCACATTACCTACAGAAGAATTTATTATCTTGAAACATTTATTCAAAGATATGTGAAATCAGAGGGAAAAAAATGCATGATGCAAGTCCATTTTTAGGCAAGTTATCCAAGCAAATGCATAGTGAGTGATGTAAGTGTATTATATATTAGTGAGCAAAAGGAAAGAAAAAAGAGTTTTAGGACAAGTGCACACATACACAAGACATCTGGCAAAAACGTCCCTATCAAAGTTAAAACCAGATCTATGCCTTTGGCTTCTTATACACTGTAAACCTTGTTAAAAGCATGATGTCCTCTCACTCATGCGAAAATGTTTTCTTGCAGACTGTACATAAAAATGTTTTTTTTTTTCTTAGAGGAATGTCTTTTTAGTCATTGAAACTTTAATCAAGTAGATCTGGTCCATTGTTCTTGAGCTAAACAGCAGCCAAACTTGGCAATCTTTAGAAATACATTGAACTTGTTTCATGGTGAGTTGACAAGGGAAAAAGCACATCAGCAGTTACCAGTCAAACAGAAAATGGAGAGTGTCAAGCAGTACACCAAATCAAGACAGATCCTGCAGCGAAATGTGTTTAGGCATTGTACCGATTTCACTTTTCCCGTCTCGCTTCTTTTCCTGCTCCCTGGGCCAGGCGGGGAGGAATTAGCCATTATGATGGCTCCTAGCCCGGCGCCTCGACTGATGGGCAGAGAAGTCTGGCCCCGTTTTCGTCACCTGTCTCGGCTTCTGGGATTTAACATGGCTGGGTGTCTGGCAGCAGACAAGGCGAGCCGAGGAGGGGGGAGGAGGAGGTGGAGGGGTAGGGGGGGGTGCAAAAACAAACAAACACAAAGAGAAATACAACATGCTTGTGAACAAAAGAATTAGACGTATGGGCATGGAGAGATTGCTTTCTGTGCCGGGGTCAGTTGATGTGAGAGGCAGCATTTTGCTTGGTATATATTATATAGACGTTTGTAAGTATAGCCAGTGGAACTTTAGTATGCAGGGAATAGTAAGGCAGAATGAAAAAAAAGGAGGAGGAGGTGCTGGATTGATTTTTCTCCACTCCTCGGTATGAAAAGGTCACTTTGATCAATGCTGCATAATTGGGACTGTATTAGGATCATATCGGGTCATTTTACTGTTTAATGATGAAATATTAAATATTGGGTAGGTAAGATTGCAGTCATTAGCGGGCTCTTTCATTTATAGCCCTTTAATTAATTTGAACCTGACCCCTCGTCCAATACTTTGGAGTGTGCAGACTTAAAAGCACTCTCTGCTGAAACCACAAGCTCTTAGCCAATTGGATCCACTTACCTATACACATACCTCACTTTGTTAATGGACATGAGAGAATAGTATTAGCACTTTAGTAAATAATATGACTCTACTAATAGTTGACTTGGAAGCCACAAAGGAAGCGGTGCTAATTATGTTTCATTTAACCATGTTTTTTTAATATTTGGTACATGAAATAACACGATATGTTGAGACGTGGACTTTTGAGTTTCCCTTGAAACAGTAAGTCTGCAGCTCTGAATGAAGTCTGACTTTTTTTTCCCCTACACGTCAAAAAGTCGTGGAGAGTTTAAATCAGATTGCCAACCGACGCAGCTCATCAAATCATAAAATAAGCCAAGTTCAACTTGGGAGAAATCCTTTATCACTGTCAAACCTGACTCCATATTTTCCCCAGACTTTAATTCATTCATTTCCTCCCTTCTAAAGCTCTTCATTATTAACCATGATTGGACATAAAGACAATATGTGAGGAGTCGTGCCGCCGCGTAGATGAGTGCTCTTTCTGTAAATGACCAGCAGTGGGCTGGTAAAACAGAGAGTGCATCGGGGCAAAGGGAGGACAGTAGGACGACTAAAAGCACTTTAATGACATGGCTGGACTCGTGTTTCCTAATGATGCAGGCGAGATTAATTATGCTCTGCGTATGGGTCATAATTATACGAGCACTGATCCTTTCCACCGGCTATGCTCGGGCACTCTCCACCCATGCCTTGAGTTTCAGACAATCCATCAACACATTCGCATATTCCTTTCATTATCTGTTATTTATTTATTACGGTTATATATTTATTTCTCTATGTTTGACATTAGGAAAGGAAGAGTGGATATTATATCCTGCAGAGTGATCGCATAACATCCTCACTGTGCTGTTATGAGTTGGACAAGAGGGAATTGAGCTGTAAGTAGTTCTGATAAAGCACCCAGCAAAAAATCACTTTTGTCTTTAGGTCTTTAGGTCTTTTAACTATTTACATCTCCATTCACTATTTTAAGACAAGTAAATTGCCTATTCCTGGTTTTTAATGCGGCTTTTCATACATTTCTTGTGTAGCACTGATTTGCATGAGAAACATGTGGATTTAGTTGGCCCATCTGGCTGATTTTTGGAAAAAATGCCGGAGTTAATGACACATTAAGATGAACATTTCTGGCCATATTTGGTGTTCATGGAACAATTTAATGAACTACAAATGTCTTTAAATGACTATATTAGTCATCTGATCCACAGGAATGAAACTTGTAAAATTAGACTTTGTATGATAAACAGACTAAATATGGATGAACTCTGGACATCAAAAGATGACTTCCTGCCATCAGAAAGAAAAATCATGAACAGGGTTAAACAATTGTGATTGGCTTGGTAATGACAGCTCTTCTGCACATGCTCCAACAAACTGTCATAAGAAAACTAACAGTGTTTTCTTAAAATTGAAGCTTTTGGGAAAGTTGACACTTGGCAAACTGTCAATGTCTCACTGTCTACATTCATATGGGTCCAGAGAACTAGCAGCGACAAGAGCCCCCTGCTGTGTTGCCCTTTGTCGCCATGTCTCAGCCAGAAAGTACTACAAGCACATGTGCTCTCTGCCTGCATGAGAGGACATACTCCTCAATACCAGCAGACGGTGGTATTCTGTATTCACATCAAAAAAGGGTGACTGGAAGACCGTCTTGGTGCTAGTTAGCCAGTTGCATATCAACAACACAACTCAAGGTTGAAAAAACAAAGCATATTTACCAGGAGGCAGTACACAATAACACAAACCATCAAACGTTTCTGCTGAAGAGTTCAGTGGCTAAAGAAAAACTATCTTACCCCATATAACAAGTTTGTTTTGACCTCACTCTCTCTTGACTTTAGCTTTTTCCTTACTTCTGTGTACTTCTGTTTTACTTCTGGCACTACATTTGGTGAAGAGCACATTATGACTTCCTCAGGGCTCAAAACTCAAAGTTTAGGACTTTAGACTTACTTGTGACTTGTGGCAAAACAATAGCTTGGTCCCACCTCTGGGTAGAGTCACAAGCAATGTGAAAATACTGATCAGTCTTTTTCTGGCTGCGTTTTTGTTAAAAAAAGAAAAGAAAAAAGTACAGATGTGAAAAATACACGCAGTCATGAAAAGCAATTTACTCTGCAGTCTCTTAATATGTATTCAGGGAATAGAATGTCTACTGTACATCAGTCATGTCTAATATTGTCACATAATGCAACAATGTAACACTCAGTGGATTTTCTTGGAGAGCAGAGGAGTGATCTTCAGGCTTATGTAGAGACCTGAGAGGCTGGAAGGGGGAACAGGAGGCAATTTTCTTTGAGGTAAGTAGAGTCAGTACTTGATTTAATAAATCTCTATGAGATGCTCCCATCGAGCATCCTGAGAGACCAGAGCTGGAGGGGGGGTGTGAGTGTGTGTGTTGGGGAGAGGGATGACGGGCTAACAGGGATGTCTTAATTCCTTGACATAAACATACACACAGATTAATGAAGCCTTGGGAGATTGTGAAGAAGGGGAAAGATTGCTTATCGATCCATATCAAAATTTTCATGCTAATCCCAGTCAGGAGACAGAGTGTCTGGTATCAGAGTTAATAATCTGATTTCTAGGCTGTCCAGGACAATTCCAGCCAGCGTGAGAGCCTAATCACAGCGCCGTCTTCCCATCTGAGAGCAGCTGCCTTGGTTCTGCAGCACGTCACCCCCTCCCTCACCCACCAGACCCCCTCCCCCCTGGGCCTCTGGTCCCTGCCACCGGCCCGGACAGTGATGGAGCATATGATAGAAAGACAGTGACAAATTAAATTTTTTAAATTTCAGAGGAGATTTGCAGCAGGGAGAATGGTTGATGACAATGGTGGCGCGCTAAGTGCTGGTGGAGCAGTGCTGACCTTCGCCTGTGAGTGTGCTCATGGGATTCCTCGGCATGTTCCTTCCCTGTGTTGTTTGACCTCCTGAGCAGTTGCAAATCCTGAGTTTAGAGTTACAAGGTTGTATCTGGGTGAAGTACACTTTGGAGACACCAAGACTTGGCTAGCTGGCTTAATTGTTTTGCCATTTTAAAATAACCAAAAGTTCATAGAAGACCTGCAAACCTTCCATTTCAAAACCTAAATGGACCCAACAAGTATGAATGCATGTTGTGTGAATATCTCTTATGCATTCTGTATTTTTGCAACATGTCCGATTGTGCGTCCTGCTCCTAGTGGCCCCCTGCTTCAACAAGGGATGTGAGGAGACAGGGTGGGGCACCCTGAGGAGAACCGGCTGATGTGTCTTAGTTAGGCTAATATCCTCGCCTCACATTTTTCTCTATTAAATCTTAATCACAGACTTGTCGAGTGTCACTTGACATTTGCATTTTGCCAGGCGGAGCCGTGATGCACACGGCTCTAAGAGGTTCGACAGCTTCCTTCCACTGAGCGCTTTGTTCAATCACCAGCTCTCATCTTCAACAGGGTTGAGGTAGCAGATTGGAGATGATGAGACTGGGTATATTCCTCTTTGGGCATGCTGGGTTTTGTTTTCTACAGTAGAGAATGGATAGCACAACACTTCAAACTAAAAATCCACTAAAGGGCATGAAGGACCATTTGTAAAACACACTTAAGCTTTCATGTATCTAATCTTTAGTTTTGATGAAAGACATACTTAGCTGTGGCAAATGGAGATGTGAAGCACAACAGCAGAGATAAATGACAAGGACATGTGAAAAGAAGCAGTCGACACTGCTTTAACTTCTCTCAATAATCAATCTCCTCATCTTGATGTTTACAAAAAAGAGTCAATAAGTGGAGAGGGAGCTTTGTGATTGGCTTTGATTTCTACTTCCAGTCCAAATCAGACATTATTGTCTCTGTCTTTCATTCTCGATATGACATTGATGATGGAAGGCATGATGAAGGCCATCCGCATTGATAAAACAGGCACACATTTTCTGTGACAGACTGTACAGACAGACTCACCTTAGTGCTGTAAAGCCTCAGTAGTGTGTTGGTGGCACCAATGGTAGCAAGTGTGTTACTGAAAAACTGTTGTTTAGGAGAGGTTCAGAATTGTCACCTTTTGTAGGCACAAGTGACCAACCCAACAACAGAACCTGATTTGAAAAAATAGCTTCAATCAACTGGATCTTAATTAATGAAGATGAGGCACTCTTTCTTTGCATCCTTCCTGTCTGACTTAGACTGGTAAAATGGTAAAGTGTTGCCTTAACCCAGCTTTAAAATTTCAAATGTGTTAGAGAGATAGTTAGGTAATACAAACACACACATTACTGACCCTTCCACTGCCAAAAATGTGCAATTCTGCAGGACTAAATCCCTGAATGTCAATCACAGCTAGCAAGCTAACATCAGCAATCGCGGCTACACTGACAAGTAATGAGGGACTACCCATTTAAGTGGCACAAAATTCTGAAGCCCCATTAGTCCAAAAAATGTCCCATTGGATTGAAAGCCCATTATCCCAAAAGCAAACGCCCATTTCTCTCAAGTTCTGTTTCTTCTAATTGTTTGCATTGTACCTTTCTGTAACCGTGGACATGTTACATTTGTTAACAATGCTGTGGGGACAGTGTGGTTAGGTTTAGGCACAAAAACTACTTGGTTATGGTCAGGAAAAGATTTTTGCCTAAAACATCTACGTTTGGTGGCACACAAGTTGCTGGAAAAGCCAGGATGGGTTTGGGAAAAACAGCTGGGTTCAGTGGCTCAGACACCACCGAAAAATGTTGCAAAGGGTCAGTAAAAACATCCAGGATTGGTGGCTCAAATGGTCCTGAGAAACATTGCAAAGGGTCGGTTATAACAAACCCGGGATTGGTGGCTCAAACACCCTAAAGAAACACAGTGAAGGGTCAATAAAAACACCCAGGGTCGTTGGCTGAAATGCTGCTGGGAAATTAAATCTAACTGCAGGGAGCGTGTATTTTTGGAGAAATTTTTCAGACTTTGAAGCAATGGCCATTTGTTTGGGGGATAACAGGCTGTCAGAGAAATGGGCTCTCCGTCTAATGGGACATTTTTCGGACTAATGGGGCTTCGAAATTTTGGGCCATTGCAACAATGGCTTGGCACCAAGAAATGTTAGCTGTACACACTAGTCACTAGTCACTAACTAAAAAACACACAAAACAAACAATTCAAATGCTACACAAACACATGACTGACTTACTTTTCCACTGTCAAAACACTGTCTTTTAAAAGTCTTTTTTTGCACAGGAAAAATTCTTTTGACTTACCCTAATGCGGAGAATGCTTCGTTTGGAGTCGCTTGTTCAATTTGTTTATTTCTAAGCTCCGATTACTGAGCACCTCCCCACATAAAACAACTGAGGCTTCTCCAATCAATTTTGAATGACTTTGGTGAAGCAAACCTTTATACACTCTTCTTTGTATTTTGGTTTCGCCATCATGCACACAATTGAGAGTGAGGAAATCCCAGAAGTCACACTCAACGCTACCTCAGCCAGACAGTGTGGACACGTTGTCAGGTCAAGGTTCACAAGGAGAAAAGAGAGAGAGAGCATTGTTATCCATTTAACTCTGCCAATTGGCAACCCAATAAAAACGGGTCCATGACCCATTTTGGTCACAACCCTTACTTTGAGAAAGACTGGTCTACAGTAAATGCCTGCTATGATTCAAAAACATTAGGCAGCTTGAATAGGTCCAATGTGCCAGTGGATGTGGTTTCATTATTGTAACGTGTGTACATGAACGTGTAGCTGTATCTGTGTAACTGTGTGTGTCTGTGGTGCGAACAGCCTCTTGCAGTGCCTGCCAGTAAGAGCAATAATTTGACAGTAATGTTGCCAATAAACAAACAAAACCCGGCCTCTCTCATAATCTGTATCTGTTTGGGAGAGCATAATGATGTGTTAGCATGGCCCGGTTTTCCATTGTGCTGCAGCCTTGTCATGGTGGCTCAGGGGAAGACTTATCCATATGAGAGGCTTAGGGAAGCCTGTTCAGATCCGCCAGGATTAGGCCCAGGCTAATACACTGGGTCAACAGCATGGTTCTCCTAATGAGACAGGTGTACAGTACTTACGACTGTCTCTCCACGTAGCTGAGGCTCAAACAAAAGCTGATATCATCCCTCCCGGCTTAGCCCGACTCATATGATATCCCCCACTAGTAAATACAGTCGCTATATCAGCCATCCAACAAGCTCAGAGGTGATCTGGGCTGCACAGCATGCGCGGGAACTGGGATGCCAATGGCCATTTTTTAAAATAAGAAATAAAACATTTTAGGCGGATTTAAAATGCCTTTGTCTCTGTTTGTCTTTTCCAAAGCCAGATATTCACAATATAGCTGTAGGAAGGCCTGGGAATACTGGGCCACATTCTGTGGTACTACAATGCAGTGGTGAAAGAAGCATTCATTCCCTTTACTTAAGTAAAGTGTATCAGTATCACTATGCATATACTCCATTAGAAGTATGAGTCCTGAATTCAAAACTTACAGTACTGAGGTAAAAGTACTAAAGTATCATCAGCAAACTATACTTAAAGTGTCAGATGAAAAGGTAAGATATAACATTTTAAATTACAAAAATAGAATTCTTTATCCACAAAATGACCTTCTGCATATCAGTTACTTGCCCCATGTTATGCTGAATTTGTGTAAAAAAATAAAAAATAAAAAATAAAAAAAAGTTTTTGTCCTGCATGCCATGGTGAACAAAGAATCAAAAAATGGCGAACATCCGTGAGCTATTTTTTAACCACTTGTTTGTTTAGCCCAGGAGTTCTCAGATAAATCTGAGAGGTTATTAGATAATGATAATGAAGATAACAGAAAAAAATAACTTCTGATATACATTTTTTTTTCTTGTGACTTTTCTCTAGCCTTTGCTTGTTGGTAAAATATTACATAGTTTTACATGTCTTAGCCCCAAAGTGTCAATTAAATGAAACCATCTCTGATGTTTACAGGGGCAAAGTCTCTTTGGTGAAACTAATAATGCACGGTAATCTAAAACATGACAGGAGGCCTGAACTAGACATTTCTTTTCCATCCGTGGTCACAAGCCCAAACAGTTGGTTCCAACAAGTTTAATTTTCAAACCTGCAATAACTAATTTTTTTTTTTGGCCACTAGGGGGTCAATTCTGAGCACAACATTGACATATCATCACTTTTTAAATAGATATGCTGAACTTGTTAGTAAACAGTTGAATGTAAATACATCCAGACGTTACGAAGCAATATTAGCATTCATTTGGAGACTTTGGTGTCTCTGGACACCTTTTTGCTGTTTTTGGTGTCTACCGACTCCTGAGTGAAATATCTGCTGCTAAATGCTTCACTGTGTTCACCAGGAAGCTGCTAACTTTGTCTGCTGTTTGGTGCTGAGCAGGTGGTGTACAGTGTTTTTTCTTAAAAGAGCTTTTTTACTGAAAAAGCCTGCAACTGAAAGCAACATTATTAGAGTGATCAGAGTGAATCAAAACAGTAACGTTGCCAACAGGACAACTAAAAAAAGGATTGCTTTATCCTAAACAATGAGCTGAAAAAAAAAAATAATAATTCAGCTGCTCTAACAATGTGTTGTATTTTATAAGCTCATCATATGTGTTATTGTCAGTGGCTGACACAATTACAATACACAGTACAGTACAATTTCCCTAGGCAAGCCTCCAAAATGCAAATAGACAACCTCACTAACAATAAAAAAAAGATAAAAAATATATGCTAATTTGCTTTCAGTAACATGTTGTACATGTGTCTTGATAATCATATAAAACAATAATCAATAAAAAAAATTACAAATGAACATGTTCAGAAGAATAAACAGTAAAGTAAAATGAACTTTCTAATTGAACTAGGGATGCACTGTTTTTTAAATTCTGGGCAGATACTGATACCAATGTTTAAAATAACAATTTTGCCAATAGATGATACCAGTGTTTTTATATTGGTGTAGTTATGTTGTTTTGGCCTTATGTAATATTTCAAAAATAATAGTAGAATAGTCTTGAAAGAAACTGTTAAAGAAATAAACATTTTGATTTTCTTTTCTTTCCCCATTTGTGGCGCCCCCTATGGATGATGGCATTCTCAGCATTTGCCTTCACTGCCTATGCCATGGGCCAGCATGGGTTACTGTGTGTAAAAGCTTAATCCGAAAACAATAGCTGTCAGATAAATGTTGTGTTGTTAGTACAGTGATTACCCTTAACATGTGGTGGAGTGTAAGTAAAAAGTAGCACGATATAAACAGTAACTCACAAATTGTACTTAGGTGCAGTACTTGAGTGAATGTCCTTTTTTTTTTGCTTTCTATCACTGCTTACAAAACGTGTGTGTTTATTTGAAACTAAATATCAGATGTAAATATTCACTAAAGGAGTAAAATTACAGACCATTAAATAGAACTTGGTTCAACTTTCAGTAAGTAAGTGGCACATTGTAGCCAATAACTTCCACAGTTTGTGGTCCTCTCCATCATGGATTCATTGTAATTAATGTGTGATCACATGATTCACAGTGTGTATGGTTGCTTAGATACAAGTAAGGGGGCTCATCTCACCCCTCTACACCCCCCTCCCAAATCCTCTGTCATGCTGTGATTTGTGTAGCAAAGATGAGACAATCACCCATAGTCAAAACTGGTGTGTTGGCTCTCGCAGCCTCCAGGTATTCCATCTCCACGAGTTGCATTTCCCACTTTTCTTTACCTAACCTTTTTCATGAACCTTTCTCACAAACCATGAATCAAGCCTCTTCTGTTGCCGTCAACACCCCCACCTCCCCCCACCCTTCCACCCTGCATCCCCACCCTACCCCTCCTCCTGCCCCCCGCTTGTCAAAACATTTGTGAAATCCTATTTTCCTTTAATAAAGTATAGTTCTGTCCTGCAGATGTATGCTTGGATAACATGTCATACTCTGTCTTTGTTGAGAATGGCGCCCCGCTGATGTTCTTAGGCAGTGAGAAAATTGCCTTATTGAAACACGTTGCTTGGAGTGACTATAATGCCACACTGAGGGCCAGCATTATGCACATGACATATTCAAGACCTTGGAGTGGAAAAAACTATGAATATAAAGTAATCACTGAAGGCACCTACATGTTTCTCTACCATGATAGCTTTGCTTTTCCTCTAACCTTTGTCAAATATGATGATTTCATGATTTTAGACAAAGCATTTGGGTCCGAGCTGGCTGCTTCCACAGTGGATTCTCTCTTGCATCTTTGCGAGGCCCTCACACATCCACACAGACACACACGCACACACATGTAATGGCATCAACAGTGAGTGAAAATAATGAAAATTATAAAGATTATTAGACACACTCCCCTCATAAATCAATATATTCCTAATTATTAGAAACACCCACTTTCGAAAAAATTGATCTCATGTTGTTCACGGGCCTGAAAATAATGCTGCTACATTGCAGTCAGTACAAGCACTTTGAGTTTAATGGGCCAGGCTGTGTGTGTGTGTGTGTGTGTGTGTGTGTGTGTATGTTTGTTTATGTGTGCATGTGTGAGTGAGAGAGAGAGAGAATGTTCTGGGGAGCTGTGTAAACAGAAATACTAAGCTACCCCAAGAGTGCACTTTCTCTGTGAAGTTAAGAGCCGGGTACACATGTTTATTACAATTTCAAACAAAATGCAAATGCCATTAAACAAATGGGGTTGAGGCAAATTAGCCAGGAATTTAATATTCGCCGAGTCTATGATATAGGACATCTTGTTACGAGACAGTGGTCTGAAGTATCAGTCGCGAGCCGAGCCTTTCATCCAGCCGGCTCTCTTGAGGATATTTGTAATTAGCATCATTTGCCTAATACTTCAGGTTAATTAGAATATTTAATTGAATAGCTCTAATCTTCGGAGATGACTATATTATAATCAAATTAGCACCACCACTAGGCTGGCTATTGAACGTGGCAGACTGCCTGGCTCCTGGTCTCTTATCTGCTCCATCTCCATAGAGCATTCTCACATACTTAATGGTCCATTTGAACTATGCTATCAACATTTGATTATTCCTGAACAACAAAGGCAGCCACACAACCAGTAGGCATAAAAGGAGAGATGATAAAGAAAAGCGCTATGGCTCCCATATGGCAGGTTGGGGAGAGCGCGCTCGCTCTGTGTGAAGCAGCCGAGCCAGGCAGCGGGGCCTGCGAGGCCATCAGGGAAAGGAGTCGACTCAACTCTTACTCTCCTCCATCCGCCCCTCATATACCCAGCCAAGTGTTTGCCAAGATAAGCAGATGAGGAGACATATGCTTGAGAGGCTTCTGGAGAACTATTGAGAGAGTTTTAGTAGTCAAACCAGATGAAAGGCGGTCTGTAACCCTGTGGTATTTATGCCGCTGCATACAGTAACTGTGTCTGTCTTTTATATACCTATACTGGGCATGGATGAGCTCCAGAAGTACATCATTTGCCTTAAACCCTGTGATAGGCGTCTTTATATTCTGAAATGCAGCCACACACATACTGTATAAGGAGGCTATCATTATGAATAATGCACTCAAACTCCATTATCAAATAAAATCCTGGCTTTATTGAACTCAAACAGTCCTATGCTCATACACAGTGATCTGTCTCGCTGAGAGAAAAACAAACTAATGAAAAGCTAAATATTACAGTGCGTTCAATTGCAACAAACAGATGGTAGCTAAATTAAAAGAAATTACATATACATTATCTTCGCTTTATGGCTTCGCTCTAATTGAGGCGATTATAACTCCTACCTTTCTACTCTATAATGAAGTGAATTAATTCATTTAGGGTGGAACGTGTTGAAATTGTACTTGCCAGTATTTTGTGTTTAGCGTCTCAAGTGATAATTTTTGACAGTGCCATATGTTTCACTGGCAATATTTCTTCTTGGTTGAGTTTTATTACATAATTTTATTTGTCCCCGCGCTGATTTCTTTATATATCTGCAAATGAACTCTTGTTGCAAATAGGTAGCCATATGCCACTAGGATGCAGAATAGAGGGTAAAAAATATTCCTTAGGCTTTCCGCTAATTTGTTTTCCTCGGCTCTGCCTCGCTGTATTGCAGCTGATTGTGCACTGTGGCTATATTAAAATGATAATGAATAAATGTATCATTAATTCAACCCCGCCTTCAGTGGATCCATTCAACATTGCCACTAGGAGGAATGAAAATATAATTGTGTCCTCGGCCCTTTCAGTTTCACACGTTGCTGGAGTGAAAAGGCGAAAAGCAATACAGCAGGCCATCATGGCACCTTTTATATGGGGAGAATTTAAAACCAGATCATTGCTTCTTTGCAATCAGGAGCTCATCTCTTAAATAACTTCTTTAAATGTACTTTTACAGACTTTTTGTGCCTTTTTATGGTTTAGTTTTGCTTTTCTTGCTTCGATATTTTCTGCCTTACTGGTCAGCTTAATATCTTTGTTTTTCGTCTTTTCCTTTGTAGGGTACTTTACACTGGTTCTTTAAATATGTGTCATTTAGCACTACTGTTGCTGTCATCATTATTATAAAAATCATTGTTAGTTCTGAGGGCTGTCTTGCTCCCATCTGCCTCTGTTCCTCTGGATGATGTCAGTCAAGAAGCACCCTTGCATTGACTGTCACCCTTATTGTTGAATATGGGATTCAGACTAATTATATGTGTCTGTGGGTGTCATGTTGTGGGGGGTTAGTGGTGCTGACATCACCCCCTGTGGTGGCAGAGGACAGCCTGATGCGTCTTCCGATGCGGAGGCTCCAGCTCTGTAAAGCAGGCCCAACAGTTTCCGAGTCGGACCCCCTGGGTTTTAAATTGCCACATAACGGATGCAGAGTCGAGAGGTAAATGTTGTCTAAGCAGCACTCATGCATTTCAATCCATATTGTTGTCATTCTGGAAACAATGGCACCATGATTGGCATACCTCTTCAGCCTTGGAGAGGACAGTGTATGATTGGTGCCACAGCTCGTCAGTGGAAGCAGGCAATTAAATCATTTACAAATGCTCCATTAAGGTGTCTGTAATAAGCGGCTTTGAGCACTAAAATTGTATTTCTCGCCTCTATTTCTAAAAAGCAATCAATTATTATTAGGAATTTGGAAACAAGAAACAAGGCCTCTGGTGATTTAGGCTGCCTTTCAAGTTGTTTCCAAAAACACTCACATTGTTGTTGACACTGTAAAGCTCCTCATGCACAGCCTGACAAATTTTCACAACATTTTTTTCCTCCCCTCCAGTCGGAAATGAATGAAACACGCAAGCACATATGCTGAGTGTACTTCCTTAACTCTACCAGATAATTAGAAGGTTCAACATGTTTGTCCAAGGCTTTCGGGGTTGCGATCATTCCCACAAAAATCCCATGCTCTCATAAACATTTCAATTTTAGAATATATTTGGGTGATTAAAAATGATTAAAGTCAACCCAATTATATGAAATACTTAATTATGTCAAACTAGTAACAGTTTTATTTGGGAAGTGCGGTATGGTAAGTTGAGATGCTCGAATTGAAAGCAGTTCAAAGTGTGCGTGTCTTGATGCCACATGCTTTGATATTAAATACTACACGGTGCAAAAGTCTGGAAGATCTAACTAGACCCCTTTAAACTCAATAACTTGGACATAAACAGAATATAATTCAAACCTTCATAATTCTTCTTCTGCAACAAAAATAAGAGCACATGCTGCACTGCTAGTGTAAATAAACTGCCTGAGTCTTCTTCTAAAAAATGCATCTAAAATTCCTGAAATTCTACAGGGAGAGGCAGTGAGAAAGAACCCTCTGTGATCTATATTAGGATTGTTTAAAAAAGCCTGCACCGGCCTACTCCGTGATGTCCGAAGCAGTCAGACCCCAGTGTATGGTCAGAGGCGGTTTGATGCTGGGTTTGATGGAGTATGTCAGTCCAATCAGCCCAGCTTCCAGAGTCTGATTGGGTCTGCCAGCCAGAGAGGCAGCCCTGATATTAGCTCTACAGCCAGCTGACAGCCGGCATAGAGAGCAGCTCATACGACACACAACAACAGAGCCGGCACACTGAAGGGGGCCACACTTTGTCTGGCTGAGTGTAAAAGATAGAAGAAGAAATGTAAAGAAGAGAAAGTGGTTTTCAAGCACCAAATGTAGATAGAGACCAGAGAGAAGCACTTTACTCTCTTCACCCTTCACTGCTCTGTTTTTTCTATGTGACATACACAGATTTACATTTTATCGTCACAGCAAAACAAGTTGTAAAGCTTTGTGTTATATGAATGTCAAACACCAAGGTCATTATTGTGCTGCGTACTTGTGGGATCATACAAATTCTTTCTTAGGACTTCAATGACTTAAAACCTGCAGGGATGTGCACAGACATGTTGAGGGGCTGTTACACAAACCTGAAATAAAGGGCACCCCCCTCCCCAAAGCAAAGATTACAGAACAATTACAAAATGTCATGTATGATTTCATGAACACATTTTCTGTTCCCACTATCCCATATTTCACTACAGCTATTGGAAGTATTTTACTTGATCACCAGACTCTCTAATGCTCTTTACCAGAGCTTTTGGAGTTAGCTCCCTACAGAATAGCACTTTCTTCAACATTATCTTAAAGATGAAATCATTCACAATACTATGCACAGATACAATATACTGTGTATTTATCATTAAAAGAAGGAGCCTGTTCTTTTTAGTTAGTTACTAGCCTACTTCCAACTTTAAAAAATGCCTCTGAGAAAACAAGCCCCCTTTCCTTAAATTAATTTGCTTGGTATTTCCATCACAATGTTTTACCTACTGGTAGTGTGAATTCAGCTCTACAAAGTTGCGCTCCCCTTAAAAACCTCTCTCAGATTTTTGTCTTTCTGCTGCCTCTCCCTCTTGCTTGTAGCCTGCTACCTATTTGTTAGCCATCTAGCTCGCTAGCTAAGATTGGTTCCTGTGATAGCTCATGGCAATATTGCACAACATGATGCCAATGTGACAAATGTGACATTGTTCAGAAACATGTTTGGAGATTTTTATTCAAACGACATCCCAGTAGTTAAATCATTCATCGTTAATGGTGGAGCCCTCGGTGGTTGGCACAGTAACAACAGTGTCACATGACAGGGGTCATAGGGCATCGCTTTATGTCACGGCCATGATTTTTTTTTCACAAGTTTGCTTAACTTCAATAATCATGTGCTACTTCTCTTTCACAACAGCAAAAATTAAACTTTTATTTTTTCTCCAGAGGGCCAGCTCAGCCACAAAAGCCAGATGGGCTGTTGCAACTTTAGCACATCCCCGAAAAACCTGTATGCTTTAACAGTGTGTTTTGCTGAGTTTAGCTTTACTTCCTCGCTGTTATGGGTCCCACAGACCTGCTGTCTGTGTAGAAATAATAAGAACTGCAAAATTAATCTTTTAAAAATGTATATTTTCTTTTAACTTTTTCAGAGTTCATTTTTAGTTACTAAAACCTGATGTGTACAAACATCATAAAAACACTGAAATCTGTCTATCTATCTATCTATCTATCTATCTATCTATCTATCTATCTATCTCTACAGAAAAAAATATTGTCAGCTCCACTCACAGATACAGAATATATGAAAATCTGCAATGGACTTCTGAAATATGTCATCAGTTTAAAATCCTGTTTATACACAACAAACATAAGATTAGGAAGCATCAAGGTGATAAAACAATGTTAAGTATGGTTTTGCAGCTGTTAAAGAGGGCCCAGGGTCTCTGGGAGCCCAAACAGAACATTAGTGTTCAATTCTCGACAGCCCCATTTATGCATTTACAAGAGTTAGACATGATGTATCAGGGATTTTGGCATGAGCGAAGGGGGTGATGGGCTGAGACAAGGAGCTGAGTTTGGTTTGTGTAAAACATCTCTTGCAGGCATGTGGGAGACTTAAAGGCTTTGCAAAAGTTCTGGGGGAAATTTTCTCTAAGGTTTATGAGCCATAGCAGATGAGTAGATGACCCAAGTTAATTATTATTGAATTTGTTTTCCCTGCTCCACTGATACTTACCTCTATCCTGATGCAACAATGACAGTGGGTCCTCTCATTAAAGCGAAGGATGTGGCTTGGTAGAGAGAATCGTCTATTTTTTTCACGTGAAATTTTTCAGCGGCAGTCTAAGGCTGTGAAGCTTCATCATTTGTTGCGGTTATTGTTCAGTTTTATGCATCATCTTTTCATAACAACAACACTGATAGGAATATTCCATGTGATAATGCTTTCAAATAAAAAGAAAGTAAAACAGCATTGCTCAGTGTTTCCATGGATATGTTTTTTGCCTTCACACAATCTTTAAGTGCCTGCAAATAAGCGAGCTGACGGAGCTGCCATGACAGCAGAGCAGGTTATGAAGAATGAGTGAAAGACAAGACAAATTATGCCAATCAGATGCATAATCTTGAAATTAGATGGTCAGGCATGAAATACAATATAAGGAAATTGCTGAAAGGTTTAGGAGCAGACTTGCCTTCTGTTCTGTCTTACAAAGAGACATGACATAAATTGTCATGATATAAAGATAAACCCTCTCCTGTCATGATGGAATACAAAACAGATGAAACACAATCTGTAGCTTGTCACGCTGGAGTTCACCAACTTAACTGAAGCAGTTGTTGTGTGCTCAGATGTGTGTTTTATGAATTACCAAGACTAAAATATCTCTCCAACGTATACTGGCAGGAAAAAATCCTTGTTGCATGCACTTTTATGCCACGTGCAATTAAACAGTCTAATAAAGGAAAGAGAAAAATCTACATGCCCTCTGCAGGGGTAGGTAAATATACTTACAGTTGTTTTCAGCCTTAAAGTTCTTTGCATTGCTGTGGGAGTTACAGAATGACATCACCATGACTAAAATAAAGACATGCAAAAAAAGAAAAACCCTCTTGAATATGCTTGCCAATCAATGAAGACAATGTTAATAATATATTGATGTAAAAGCATGGTGAATATTAACATCAAAATATTTCACTCATGTTATCCATGAACTGATGATGCACTGACTTAGCTTGATGGTGCAGATTAAAACTACATGATAAAGTCAATGATGAAGTACTGACTGATTTGGAGTAACAACACAGTAAGGTCCACCACTTGAGGGACACAAAATACAATGTAGTGCTTTGGTTATGTGTAATGTAGTACCTGGTAAAGAGAAACAAGTCAATAGATTTTTCTTCACAACAGGAAAAAGGTCAGGTTAAAGTGCAAGTAAAGGCCCGGACACAGCAAACTGACTTTAAAGAACTAGCAGCAACGAAAGCTGACTGTTGCGTCATCCCACGTCGCCTTTGTCTCATCCAAAAAGTTGCACATGAGCACGCCGCAAAGACTTCTGCCGACGGCCAACCAGCATGTAGGTTTTGTACATATGTAACAGCAGATGGCGGTAGTCTGTATTCATCACTAAAAAAGTGAAAGCAGAAGAAAGTCGTGGCGCTAGGTAGCCAGTTAGCACATTAACAACACAGTCCAATGTTGAAAGAGCAAGGATGTTTACCATGCACCGTGCAAACCGTTGCTGCTGAAGAGTTCAATGGCTAAAGAAAAATAATCTTAACTTATGTAACACGATTGTTTTGATCTCACTCCCTCTTGACTAGCTTTTGTTTACTTTCCTCACTATTGTTTCTTTTCTTGTGTGCTGGGCTGAACAATCAGAGTGATTTCATTCACCAACAGACTCTGCCTTTGCTGTTGCCGACTTATCATGCTGAATCAGCTGGAAAAAGCCAACGAGGGCCAGCTATGGCCAATGGTGAGGGACACACCGGAGCAACTAGGGTGAGAGACAGTCAGCGACGGCTCAACATTGACCGATGGCCAACCATTGGATCAGTGTGTCAGGGCTTTTAGGCTATGTGTTTGCATAGATGTTAAAGTGGAGGATGGTTGCCTCTCTAAAGGCCAATAATTCCTGATAATGGACACTTCAAAGGCCATTATCCTGCTTATACTATGGTCACTTTTCAAAGACAAAAGAACTAATAAAAATATTGATTTACATTTTCATGCTTTTCATGCATTTTCAAGTTTTTCACAAGCCGTGACTCAGTTTCCTTGGTAACACCTGAGGGTAAACTTCATATCTGGAACAGTCATTACTGCCTCGTTCTTTTTTATTACTCCAGTAAGGAGGACAAACCTTACATACAGCTTGGCGACAGGAGATATTTCTAGTCAGCTCATGCTTGCAAGATTCAAAGTCAGTAACATTGCTTGCAGTTGAGTAAATATAAATATATATAAAACAGTATGTTTAACAAAAAGACAAGCTAGCTGTCCAGCCATGTCATTGTCCCCACATCAGTAAAGATTTTCACAAACAAACAATACCCCATGTGTAACACTGAAGTCGGCTGCAGCCTAAAGAAGTGAGTTTAATAGCGAAAGGGATTTTACTTCTTGCAGCTTGTGTGTTACAGTTGCCATCCTATGGTGTCTAGTAAATGAGGCACCGAAGGACTACACTCAGTGTTGTAAATAAATTGTAAACAGAGGCTCTGACTGCGTCTCCTGTTGCTATAGTTACGCATAATACATACAGGTTGATTTGTAGCCAGTGCATTCATTCAAAACGGTGAAGAGACAGTTTCACCGAAACTATGTAGCGACACCCTGCAGCCAATCAGAGTCAAGTGTTCACCCAGACCAAAGAATAAATGTTACTTTTTACACCTGTGTTAGACAAATCAAACTGTCCACCATGATTATGGTCAGGCTTTTCTCGTGCACTGTTTGTATGTTTTCCTACGTTGTCACCTTGTTTCTTTTCCTTAACCTAACCGCACTAACTTTACTTGCCTAAACCTAAACTCTGTAACTTTATGTTGAGTACGTAACGTTATTCGTGGGACGCTAATTTAGAGATATCTTACAAACCACTGTGTGTGCATTTTTGTTAGCCTGGAAATCCAGACTCAAATCTAGAAAGATTTTGAGTCTGGCCCTCACCGATGCACCCTTCCTACCCAAAGGGCGGCACTAACTGAGGCATATTTAATGCAGCCACATGCAATTGGATAGCACGATAGCCAATCAGAGCAAAAAACAAGGTGACGTATTCATTGCACTAAGCCCCATTTGTTTGCCGAACAGTGGGGCTAACTGATATATCATGCTTTTGCCGTATCCCGTCGGCAAACCGGCAAAAATGTCCTTCCTGGAAGGGAAGGCTTCTAGGGCAGTCTTCTGTTCCTCTCTCAAGGAAACAGATAAGTGTAGTTGGCTTAGCGTTTCTTCCAAAGTCAAATTGAATGAACGCGGTCCTTCGGCAGCTGCCATCTTGGCTGTTTACTTTTCGACTCCTGTCGTCATCCTGTTACGCCCACGCAGAGCCCGCCTCTGTCAGATAGACTGATCTGATTGGTCCAATAGGCTATTCAGCGGGCTCTGCTCGTCGGGGCCAGATTCCCGTGCAGTGCAAATTCGGCGGGGCATCTGGATTTCCAGGTTACGTTTTTGTAGGATATCAAACAAACCGTTAGGATACGTCATGGTCTATTATATACAGAAGCGCAGTGCATTCATATATAATATATCTATCTATCTATCTATCTATCTATCTATCTATCTATCTATCATATATATATATATATATATTGCCCCACTATATATTGCCCCATTTTTTCTGAATTAGTGAAATTATTATCTCAGAATTCTAAGAAAAGTTTTCAGTAAAAAAAATGCTTTGAATTTCATTCTCATTTTTTCTGAATTTATGACATCATTATCTAGTTTATTAACGAAAAAAACATGCAGTTTTTTTCTCAAGTGAATGCAATACACTCCCATAATTAAAGCCACTATGTGAAGAATTTTAAGCCCTATGACTTTGGTCTTTGTGAATGTGATGTCCTCAAAAATGCCCACATACTACACAGTTACATAGAAGCATGACTCTTGAGGAAGAATGCCATTCTCCCACCATGGAAGACCAACACATGAAGACAAGCCTACTGGCCTACTGACCAAGCAGTGGACTTTTTTCTTTTTTCACTGAAGCCTATTAGGAAAAAGAAACATGGCAGGCAATTGAGTGGGCATCATTAATCCCTCATATTTATATCTTGCTCTTGACTAGAGTTGAAGGAGGGCCTGACATTATAGTTTCAACCCGGGCTCACCCTTGCTTCTTGTTCATTAGAGGGGCCACAGGAAGAACAAAGCCACACCGCATTAACCAATCTTCCACCTTGGGCTACTAGGCACGGGGGAGAGACAGAGGTGAATGGTATGGTGATGTGAACTTTTTTAAATCTTAAGCACCAGCTGTGACCAGTCATTAATGTTGACTACACCTAGGAAAATACCAAAAGTGACATTTTGCTCTCCTTCAACATGACAATGGGTAACTTCCCCCTGTGTGAGGGCGAGAAAACGAGACACGGGGCCACCCAGATGGAAATGGATGACAGAGCATCCTGTTCACTGAGCAGCACTGAATCACTGTCATCCTCAAGAGGTCTAATGTAAGCACGAAGGAGTGAGCCTCAGAAGAGCTCAGACTTCACTTCATCCCCACTGTCATCATGGTGAGGCGACATTGAGGAGATGACTGAAAAAACACCTAACCAATAAACCTAGTCTGGCTAGGCAAGGACACTTGTAACATGCAACATGCTTAGTGCCAAGACACATAAACCACTGCCGGTGTGGGTCAACCATGGTGACCAAGTGGGAGCAGGAGAGGCACAGTTGTGTACGGTGTTCTCATGAAGCCATAGCAAGTTATGTTCTTGTCTGCTGTCGCTGAAGAAAAGTGGTCATAGACTGATTTGGAGACTTCCGTTTTGTGGGTGCAGCCCTATAGAATTAAATAAACTCTGAGTGGCTGACTGTGAACATGAAACACACATGCAAAATTACGTTATAATAGGGTGGGAAAAAAATGGCACACTTTAGATAGAATATACTGATATCAACATATATTAACAAGTCATGCAGGCTAACTGCTGCGTAACATATCTCACATCCAAACATCGTTTTTTTCCCGCACTCCGTCTTTGCTCTGGGACAATATGTAGGAGCGTTTGTCATTGGTTATCAGGGGGATGATATATAGTCTAGCCTGCAGAGAAACATGTGTTGTGCTTTAATCTAGAGTGCATAGGCCAGTATTCATGGCCAGCAGCTGGAGAAAATCACAGGAGACGAAGAGTCCACCGTGGAGAAAGGAGACATACTGCCTGCCTGCCTGGCAGATGCTGGTTCTTGTTATCAGCCCTCTCTCCACCTTATTTATGTGGTGACTTACAACCCGACACCCTCTTTTTCCCCTCGTGCACTGCTCCTTTGCCCACACAGACACATTTTCATATGAATAAATGTCTGTTTTGTTGCTCTCGATGGCACATTCTGGTATTGTACTAACACAAACAACAAACATTTTTTGATGATTGGCCTCTCAATTAGAAGAGCAAAGTCCTCCAAATAAGTAACAATATACTAAAGACTTGTGAAGAGGCAGATGCAAATAGAGAAGGTTGCAAATTGAGTCATCATGTGCTCTTGTGGCAAAAATTAAGAAAAAAAGATATTCAGCCCTGTGGTTGAGGCTGTTCTCATGCACTGATGGTAGGTATACCTATTAAAAGTAATACACTACAACTCGTATATAACCCATAAAATCACGAGCCAGTAATTAGTGTATAACCCACCTATTCGGGAAGGCTGCAATCATGTGACCAATGACAGGAGTAAAGAAGGAAGTAGTATAAAGACAGTAAATCTGTGTAAGGAGGCAGGCTGGGGAGGTGGATGGGTCAAACAACACAGGCCTTTCCTCCAGGAGACTGGTGTTGAGGACTGTGTGAAACCAAATAAACTTTGAGTTATTTTAAGGTATGTCATCACCATGTTTCTTTTCCTGAACCTAACCTGCGTGACTTTACTTGCCTGAACCTAACCATGTCATTAAGTGCGTAACTTAATATTGAGTTTGTAACGTCATTAGTGGGGTGCTAATTCGTTAAAAATCAGACGAACTTGTATGTTATTATACAACCTTTTGTATAAGGGTACATTGTATGGTTAGTTGAAATTTTAAACTGTTAAAGGGATAGTGCACCCAAAATTCTCCAATTATCTACTCACCCATATGCCGATGGAGGATCAGGTGAAGTTTTGGAGTCCTCACATCACTTGCGGAGATCCAAGGGGAGAGGAGGTAGCAGCAAAACTCCACCTAATGGAGGCTTATGGTGCCCCAGATTCAAACGCCCAAAAACACATAATTGAAACCACAAAATATCTCCATGCTGCTTGCTTTTGCTGGTCTCGCGCTGGCTGGTTGTTGCAGCCTGGACCCAAATGTTTTTGTTGCCATTTGCAGAGCCTGGGCTGCCTACAGAGACCGGACTTTTTCACATCTTATTCAGAGGACATGTAGCTAGCGGATCGTGAGGAGATGTTTGCTGTATGTGACAAAAACTTTTTAAGCTTAGGAAGACTTAGAGAGCCTTTAATATTAAAAAAAGCTAGCAAACGATCTACTACTGAAAAAAAAACAACTTACCAGTAAAATGAATGAAAGAAAACATGCTCACAATGAAAACGTTTGCATGCTGATGTTTACCAGGTTATGTTTACCATGGTCCCCATTTGCTGATCATTACTAAACACAAAGTGAAGCTCAGACTGATGGGAATGCCATGGCGTGGCATTTGGTCATGAATTGAAAATATGGATGGATGACATGTAGTGCAGGAAAATGCTTGAAAGGACTCACTGGAAAGATTGTTTGCAATAATGTTTCATAGGTTATGTCAAAGGTTTCACATTGTAAAAAGTCAGATTTTCATGTGTTTCTCAATATAAAGTTATAGGTGCTATATAAATACTGTGAATGTAACAAAACACACAATCCACAGAGAAATGCACACAGTGCGTATTCAGAAACTGTGCCCTTTAAACGAGTCGTCAGGATTTCCATGAAGTTGTGATGTCACAGCTATACTATATGGACTGTTCCAAACTTGAAACATAAACATTGTCAATGGATCCCTTTATATTTCCTGTTGGAGATTTTAGCAGTGTATGTGAATGACACCGGCTGACAGGAAGTAAACATGGAACCAAGCAGTTGGCTACCAAAGCATTTCCAGTGAAACAGTACTGAAGACAGTAAGTTCCCCTACAGTGGCGTTACGGTCATTCCCTTGCTGCAATGACAGAGAGCGTAGATGGGGAAGACCTGAAATCACTGACCAATCAGAGCAGATTGGGCTTTTTCGGGAGGGAGGCTTAAAAAGACAAATGCTAAAATGGAGCGTTTCAGACAGAGGGTGAAAACAGGTATATTCAGGCAGACAGAATGAGAAAACCCATGTGTTTTTCAACATTAAAGCATGTAAACATGTTCTAGTAGAAACCCCAAATACAAATACAAAGCTAAACCTGAAAATGAGCATCAACTGTGACCTTTAATGTGTTTACAAAAACCTCATGCAGGTTCCTTCCTTATTCAGGTGCAAGGAGACTTGTAGTGATGTGGTACCATTCCAATATCTTTAATAGCTCCTATGGTGCAGAAGGAGCAAAACATCTTCACAAGCTTCTCATCTCCTCTCTGCCTCATATCCATATATTAGTTTCTCTTTTACGCCCTAGTTTCACACTGCTGCTCTCTTATTGACAAGCCCCTACTGTGATATTTATGTCACATATTTAATATGGACATGGGAATGATTATCAAATCCATAGTTGCCAAGAGAGTCCGATCAGCCTTAAATAATGGATGAGCAAGGATGCGACTCAATTTGTGAGGCCGCACGGAAAGACAGGGCAAGTGCAGCCATCGACCCCTCCGCCCATCCCCATCGCTTTCTCCCTCTCCGGAACGTCATTATTCTGGTCGATCTTTTCTCCCCTCGCTTGACATCATTCAATGTAATCATCCTTCAATAAAAAACCTGCTTGTAATAAAAGGAACAACCCGGGTCAATACACAGAATATGGAGAAGGATGACCGTGTGGTGGGAGACAGCGTATAAATGGGCCTCTTTATCAAAGCGGATAGCCGCCTGGTGCCTTAACAGGAATTCGACCGTGGCTGGAGTTATCATTACTGTTACCTTTTGTATCATTGGTGTTTGTGCTCTGTGAATATGAGGAAGAATGATGGCTACATTAATGAATCAATGGGCTAATGAAGCAGCTATTGTGTTGGTTTATTGAAATACACTGAGGAAAAGTGAAGACTTCTCCGGCATCTCTGCGCTGAGTGTCCTGCTGTCATATTACTGGATTGCCGCACTCACCCATAGCAAAGAAAAAAAGGATATTAACATTGTGTGAAACACAGTGACTGGCATCTATCATGTGACAGCTGCACACGACACGACATTGTGTGTGAGGAAAGAAGTGCTGGAGAAAAGAGCAAAAAGGAAACAGAAGGTCAGACTTTTGTCACATGCTGTTCTTCAACCACACACAAGCCAGTTTGGACTGAGGATGGTTCGGGGGTCAAATTAGCTGACGGGGTAATTTTGTCAGGGCGACATGCAGAGCTGCTGATTATCCCTGAGCTAGCATCATTTTTTGTTTATCAAAAAATGTTAATTGCCTGTTTTTACGAGTAGGAAAAGATTAAAAGTTAATAGGAGAGACTAAATAAACACAATGCAATTGCATGAGGCTGTAGAAGATGGTAATTAATTTGTGGCCACCCCTGAGCTAATTAGCTAATATAAAGCAGGAAAAAAGAAGTTAATGAGGCTTAATGTAACTGATACACTGAAAAAAAGTTTAGACTAATGAATTTATGAATGCGTGAGGAAATCAACTTCATGCTCGCTCCAACTTTCACGTTGCGAGGCACCTCCTGGAGATGGAGAACTTAGTTGTTGTGACTTGATCACCTTTGATGTGCCATGTAAGAGTTTAGCGCTATATAAAATTTCATAGCTCTGACTCTGTGTGTGAAAGCAGAATCAGAAGTACCGCCTCCATGCTGAGTGAGAGATGGTGGACCATAGGAGGGCCTATACCAGCGCAGCGGTTAGTTTGTTTTGTGAATCCTCAGGGTGTAGCTGGTCTGAGTATACAGGAGCTCGTATATTGGGAGGTCTGGGGAGGTCAGTTTGGCTGGGGAAAGGGAGGAACAGAAAATAATAATCTGCTGCCAGCTTCCTGTGGGGATCATGGTGAAGATGGTCTGGGGGGCTTTGTCACAATGTCAGCAGCTCCATGCCAATCCCAGCATATACCAGCATCTAAACTACACCTTTCATATTCTCCACTGGGTCCTGAGTGATTGAGATGTCGCTTCTTAGCATGTTCATACCTTTAATATCTGTCTGCCTCACTCTGTTCACCTCTGATGTTCATTTCAAGAAACAGCTTATTATTTCACTTACTACTGTGCTGACCGCAGAGGACATTACTTACACTCAATAGGGTCACAATGGCATTTAGTGTTGACACTATGGACTAAGGTTCATGGGTAATTTGAATGAAATTATAGGGCCGTGATGAATCCTGCTAGTGAGTGGGAGCCAGAGCGGCGAGGTAATCAGGTAATTGCAGCTTTCATAAATGTAATTTATCACGAAGGCAAAGGCCAGCAGTGGTGGCTGACTCGCCTGCATGCTTGCCGTCTCTTCAGACTGACCCGCACTGCTTTCACGTGGTGACATGTGTCTTTATGAGCTGTAGGGAAGCATAATGGGTGATAAGGCAGAAATACCCCCATCAAAGCATTCCTGTCATATTACATAAATCAGCGCTCTAAATGGACATCTTCCCACACAGTTTGCTTTCTCGTTCATGGTTTACAGCGGGTAATTTGTCAATCACAATTTGACGGAGTGGCGCAGATGCTGTTAATAACATTCATATAATAGATTTACAGTGTCAAAGACTATATCACAGTGTCACTAAGGGAATCTGAGTGGTGAGCTGGTGTGTCATGTAATCTGTACAGTACATAATCAACACTGTCAAGAAGGATATTGTGCTTGTTAGTAGAGCTTATACTGCCAGTTTTTTATATGAATTATGTCAATTTCTCCACCACAGATTTGTTTTTGTGACATTCAACTATTTGGACATCTTGTATCCTCCTGATCATCATGAAAAAGCAACACACTCTCACTCCGACCTTGTCACATATTGATGTTTGGTCATGGACTTTCCACGTCCAGATACAACGTGAAAGGTACCCTGGGCATGTTCGTTGTTGACGTTCCAGGTACACTGTGTCAAGTTCTGCCTGTTTACATGTATTGTCTTCTTTCAAAATACACTTGGTTTTCACAGGAAGTTTGCTGTTACATACAGTTTCTTTCAAAATAAATGCACTACGTCGGTAAAACACTGCAAATAGAGGGTTTTTTTCCCTTCAACAACAAACACACATGGTTGGGTTCAGGCAACAGAAACAAGTGGTTAGGTTTAGGACAAAATAACAGGGTTTGGCTTTTTAATCTTACACAATGCGAACACTGCTCTCCTGGGTGAAGATCGGTGTTTGTTGAATCCATCCACCACCACTCCTCCCAACTCTACATGGACTTTTGTCGCGTTAACTTTTGTTCTTGTTTTCCCCCAACGCCATTTAGCGCTGTTAAACTATCACGAAAAGCGGCTGCGTATCATGCCAACATTAAAGGATGGCTATTTTCGTCAGTGTCTGCCCAAGCGCCGTGTTTCGACGACTTCGGAGTGAGATCAGGTTGGAAAAAGGTTACCTAAAAGTAAACAGCTGCAGGGTTACTGATAAAATGGTAATTGGCAGCATTAGCACTTTTAGAAAACAAAACAAAGCAACCACTAAACTCTTGATTAGTAAATAACCTGCTCTACTTTCTGAGCCACAGTCGCTTAGGTTACTAGAAAAAAAATTGAGCTGACATATTGGGAAATAGTTTTAAAGAATTCTTCATTTTCTTTCATGTCAGGACTTGGATGAGGAGATTGATACCACTCTCACATTGTCCATTAAATATGAAGCTAAAGCTAATAAGCTTAGCTTTGCATAAAGACTGGAAACAGATGGAAACAGCTCTTCTGGCTCTGTACAGGGGTAACGAAATCTGTCTAACAACACCACTAAAGCTCTCTGATTACCATGTTATATCTGATTCATGGATGTAAAAATATAATGTGGCTTCACATTTAGCATACAAACATGAGAGTGCTATCAATCGTTTCATGTAACTGTCTGCAAGAAAGCACAAAAATGCTTTCCAAAATGTCAAACTATTGCTTTAACAGTTTGGCAAAGGTGTGATTGTGATTGTAAGGTTTTGGTTACAGTTTAATAAAATAAATATTACAATAATAAAAAAATAAAGTATGAATGTGTATGCATATGACGTGTGTGTACCATCCAGCATGCTAATTCAATGTTATCCTACCACCTGTGTCTGGTCTGTCCTATACATCATACTGAGAAATCATGTTTCTTTCACTTTTTGTTTAAGCTAATCAAAGCAGTTCCAAGTCCTTTCTTTCTTTCTTGCTTTTTCCCTTTTGCTAACCAGTACAGTACATCTATTTCAAATGATGAAGTTTGGGATTCAGCTGGTATCCCCATATGATTTATTGTATTGGCGGATTTCAGTGGCCATCTCAAGCAGAGTGCTCTTGGATCGACTTCGCTCAGATCTATATGAAATGCTGGTATCGTACCTGTTGAGAGGCATGTCGAAAGCTCAGTCAAAACAATTTGTCCCCTAATTCGAAACTCTACAGATACATTCAAGGCTGATTCACACGTAGCCAGACTGACAAGCAGGTGCACGTCATCGAAACAAAAACGAGGACAAAACCAAGCCAATTGTAGCTATGGGTGGTGGCGTAATGACCCCTGCTTTATCCTCTGTAATAGCCTTTGGTGGATGGTCATGGAAAACACAGGAGAACACAGATAACAAAGGCTTCGTTTATGGGTCAAATACTCATTTCATAAGAGGCTCCAGCAGAAAACTGAAACATGATAGGTCAAACACAGGTCTAAATGCCTTTTCCAGTTTTCCTATTTTCCCATTTCAACATATCCGTCTGGTGTCCGTGCTCTCTCGCCTCTGTAATGGAAAACTATTGCAGAAGCATTTCTCCGTCAGCTGGGGGTCAAGGGGTCATCACTGATGTCACTCTCAAAGTAACCAGTGGCAAATAGGTCCTGACATGTGCTCTCCAATGAGAGAATGAGACTGGACAGCTCCTCTGGCTTTCCGACTGATAAGCCATAGAAAAGAATATGTGAGGCTTGGAGGATCACGGACACTGCTCCTGCCTTTTGAGAGACTAATACCAGCTGCTGCATTAAGGCACAAATAACTGGGTGATCCAAGGGAGAGGCAGGTTTTTCTTTTTTTTTATCTCCCACAATGCAGTTTGACAAATTCAGAATGTGGCTATTGGACCTTATATTTTTTGTTGAGTTATTTTTTTCTCTCTTTTTTTATCAACTTGTGCAAATGTCAAAACATCTGTATTTAAAAAAATGTAATATCACCTCACATATTTGTTTTACTACACACAAGTGGCGCTCTTCCTCTTTCCTCCTCCCTCCATCTATTTCCCATCTTTGTCTCAAGTGTTAAAGCGCAACAAATTCCTCTTGTTCACTGTCAGATGCATGTCGTGTAGTGTGTGATTTGCTATGCACGTCCCGGTCTAGTACAGATTTCTACGCCTGTTTGTTCTATACAGGCGTGCAGTGCGTCGCCATGCAGCGTGACCGCTCACTCTCTGCCACGGCCTCTCCCATCTTCAGTCTCATCTGTTCTCCTGTCAGCGCAGGATATACTCTGGGAATGACATAAATTACAAAAAGGAAACACGGCAAGAGTTAAAATATAAAACCTAATATATACCTTATATTTTAATGAGGGGGTTTGGTTTCTTTATTCTGTCACCATCTCCCCGTCTCTATCTCTTCTCTTCTCTGTCTGATTCTCCGCTCAACCAGTCAGAGAAAGGATGACTGAATGAGCAGGAGACTGGCGTTTTCTGATAGAGTTACACCCCACAAATGGAGTCAATCAAGGGCCGGCTGAAAAAAAAAAATTCATTTTCTGACAGATGTGTCAGCAAGATTGTCGGGCCTCCATGACAACAAATCCATAGCACTAAAAAGAAAAAAAGAGAAGGTGTGGGGTGGAGGGAGAGAAGAAAAAAAAACTGCGGAGAGTTAAGGAGAAGCGAGAACCCTGACAAAGTGTACAACAGGAATCCTCGGAGTGGATTCCCAGTCAATCAGAGCACTTACCTTTCAGCTGTCCATAACGCTATTTCATACCAATTATTACCCCCACTGAGCAGGTGACAGGCTTGTGTGCCGATGGCAGCGCCACGCAAACTCCCGGTAATCCTGAAATGACGGATTGGGAGGGAAGCCTTGCAGTGATTTGTGACAAAGTAACTGAACATAGACTTCTGTACTTAGAAACGTGAGAGCAGTTTGTCTTCATGCTTATGGTAACACTCTCCACTTTGATTTGATGCAGGGGTTTTAGTCCGCCTCACCAATATACTCTCTCGGCTTACGGGGGGCCATCGCCATTCAAGTTCTAAATTGAAAAATTGCTGTAGGGTGTCCATTTGGTGTTTACCGTGTATTAATCGATAAAAGTGATGTTTCTGTTTATAGTAAATGTCCTGTTTTATATCATCATAATTAACAGTAGCATCACTGATTTCACTTTGTGGCTACTTTTTATATTGTCTTTTATTCTGATGCAACAAACTTCTCCTGCATTGTTTCTGCAGAGCTGAAGCAGGCATATTCACAGACACACGATAAAGATGGTCGCTTTGTTTGACTGTTACCCATAAAACCCCGAAACCCCTCTTGCTTGTAATTTTTTTTTTTCCCTGCCAAGCCCTTAAGTCTTAAAGCTTCCCGCCTGTTATATTTCCTCCACATCAATATGTCACCTAGTTCCGCTACAGCAGGATGTCAACTTAATGCAACTCTGGGGTTAAGAAAACACCATCTTTGCCTGCTGACTGATAGCCTGTCACCGCTCACACAAAAAGTTTAGAAATTTGATCCACCTGTCATCTCGCCTGTGATTATGAATCTCTTCCTCCAGCAGCTCCGAGGCCTATTCAGATGCAGTCTAGCTTGGCCTCGCTCAGCGTTAGTTACATGGATGAGAGAGCAAACTTCAAATCACTCCAAGAGAGTGAGGGAGAAAGAATCCAGCTCATCTTAATGTAAACAATTGGGCCCGGTGGTGAGCCCACCAAAATAGACACCGCTGTAGGGAGGACTTTCTTTTTTGAGAAAATCTCGTAATCTAGTTTCACTTATAGGAGTCATACAGCTCAGATTGAAGCATCTGAATGATTCTTAAAAAAATCCCCGCATTTACTTGAAATAAAACCATGAGGACAAATTTAACAAATAACCATTCGAGCTATCGTTCTTGCCCCCACCTACCTTTGTGATGTTTTTTTTTTCCCTTTTCATCCCCAGAAGACGAGAGCAAACACAAAAAGAGAATACGTGTTTCTTTATCTCTAACCTCATGGTGAACTACAGATGACCTTCTGAGTCAACTGCATTAGCTTTGGGGTGGTCAGACTAAAGAGTGTGTATGTGTGTGTGTGCTTGGGGGGTGCGAGAGGAGAAAGAGAAAGAGAGAGGGATTTTTCATGCTCTCCATTACAGTTGTTTAGGTTAGAGGGGTTAACTCAATGAGGCTAAGTAAGTTTGAACTGTGAATCACATCAGCAGACTTGTGCATTCACTTATGCACAATTGCAAATGCACAACCCAGAGGTAATCACATTACCTCAGCTCTGCCTTTATATAAATTGCAGAACTCAGGCATGGTGAACAGCAGATAGTAAGCATAGACTGTATAAAAATAAAGAATGTAACCAGTGGTGTAGTGGAGGGTCTACGCAAGTATACGGGGTATACCCACCTCTTTCTGGCTGCTTACAGTATACCCACCTATAAGCCAAAAAGCCATTGGTATATATTGGAGAGTATACCCACTTCCTCCTCTGTAACCTACCCATCTACCTAGTAGAACACCCATCTCATCAACTACCACTACATCAATGAATGTAGCCTACGTGATGTCACTTATAGGTTTGTGGGCTCCCATTTTGAAGCCTCGAGTTTGGCAGTTTGGTTGGCACCAGCATGGATTTTTAGGGCCGGAAGTGACTTGAGGTACCAGTATTGGGATGAATTGAAATGCTGTTGTCATGAATGGAGAGAATAAGCTACAGAGACCAAGACCAATGTTTTGTACTAGGCTGTAAACATGTATATTTCTGCTATAAAGTTGGACATTGGACAACATGGGTGTCTATGACGATTGACTCACTTCTGGAGCCAGCCTCAAGTGGCCGTTGGAGGAACTGCAGTTTTTGGCTATTCTACATTGGCTTCATTTTTCAGCCCTGGAGACTGCGGCTTGATCTCAAGAGGTCCTTAATTCATGATGCTGTTTTTTTTTTTGTTTGTTTGTTTTTTTACCTTTATTATTAAGGATTATTGAAAGGAAATGTTACGGTAAGATTTACTCATTCATTTCACCTACTTACATTCTTCAAGCTGGTATAAGGGATTAAAACTAGCAACTTTGCCATCTCAAAGCCATTTGTCTAACCTGCTTTCTTCAAACTGCTAAAGAAAATTCATTGTTTTCAGTTTTTCAAACAGCAATTTCCTTGACTGGGCCCCCTTTTTTCTTTCCTCAGATAGAGCCTGAGACTGATTTATTATAGATTTTCTGTGTTTTGATTGTTTTGCTGAGAAGCAGGATGGGAAGATGGGACTTCCAGCTGCTCTGGATGCTTGGGAGTCCTGGGAGTCCTGGCCCGGCTGCCCTCCCGACTGGCCCAGCCAAGTGGGCATGCGCTGTTGTGGGCCGCGGCGGGGGGTTGATGGGGCTGCAGAGGCTGGGCCAGAGAGGCCACAGATGCCTTAAATGACTTGGCATGATGGGATAGCGCAGGGTTAGGAGCACGACTCGCAAGTAAATCAAAACAGTTTTTCAGTGATATGTGAGCAGGTGTCGGGAGTGTTGTAAGAAGAAGAAAAAAAATATGTACAGACGTGGTAGAAGAGTCACACTTATGAGTTTCTGTTCCAATTCACACTTGCATTCTCCTAGGCTTTATAATCTGCATATTTTAAACTCTTAAAATTGTAACTCTAACTAATAGATAATTAGTTTTTTAATTTCATCCAACGCTGTCAAGTGTATTACTTTTTTTGTATGTTCAGCTAAACTGGTGTTGAAAGGACAAATTCACTCTCCTGGACTGTTTCCCTGCACACCTTTGAACCAGGATGATCCCAGTTAGTCTTGGCTGACTGTCTCAAACAAAGACGCCCCAGGAAGAGCTTCCAACCTGCACTTGGATCAAGCACCCATGATACCAGACCACCAGAAGGGCCCCCATTAGATAGTAATTCATGTGGAAGCCGTGGGACCCAGATATCATTATCAAGCAACAGACCTGCCAGCTTTTTGTTGTGCCACAGTCTGGTGAGATGCACATTCTTTGACTTTGAAGAAATAAATGTGTATTTCTCATGTTGGGAAAGGAACTGCTCGCTCTTTTTCAATTTGAAATAGGAAGTTTTACATTTGAGATCCAACCAGCGTATCATATTTAAGTAATTTTAGGAGTAATTTATTTCCTTTATCCTTTACATTCTAATCATGGCTTTTTTATGTGCAACACTGGTCCATCAAGTTTTGTGGTAATCATTTTAAACCACAATTAGTCCCACTTGCTCCCAATTACGTGCCCATACTGCAGCTTACACATGTGGTATTAATACATTTTTTTTTTATAAACAGTGGCTTTGTATCAGTCTGCACAAGTACTTTGCCTTGATAGAGATCTGCTACATCAGTTTTAAGCTGTGTACATTTTAATAGATGATTATAACATCTGGGAATTTTTCACATTCATCAGCATAAAATAAAAATATTTCATTAGTGCACACCAGCACAGAACAACTCTCAGATATGCACCATTTTTGTGACTTTCTGCATGCTCTTACAATTACAAACACTCTCCTGTGACAGCGCTGAAGCACAGCAGCTCACACTGTGAAATGCAGGAAAAATGTAGGTGATCAGGTGGGACCCGAGGAGAGAGAGGGAGGGAGAGAGAGAGAGAGGGGGGAGGAGAGAAAAAAAAAGCCAAACTAGTCCCTTTAACTTTTTAAAGACTTTTCAGCATTTGTTCTGCACACTTACCTACGCAAACTCCAAGGGGCCACAGTGACTAGGGTCCCATTTCAGGCCCAGCGTGGAGCCAGAGAGCTCCTCAGCTGTAAAATGAGAGCGCCGGAGCGCAGTGTGAAAATGGATTAGCCTCGCTGAGATAAGGGGAGCCCTCAGCGAGCCATGCACGCCTTCAATGGGGAAAAAGAACTGCTGTACAAATTGTTTTTGGTACATTAAGTACCTGTTACTTTATTTCACAGATGGAAAACAATAACACAGGCTCCGGGGTTGGAACCACCGCTGCACTGAGAAATGTGAGAGGTTTGGCCCACCTAGCGCCCTCGGAGTTTGCCCCTTTTTCTTAATATGCAAAGTGATTTTCGTAAGGACTTCTGACTGAAATAATTCAACAGATTGACATACATAACATATGATGATAAATGACAAAGTGCCAGCTTGGTAGCTAGGTTACTGAGGGAAATCATACAGAATATCCATGTTAATAAAAATAAGATAAAAAAAAGGGCTGAATGTTCCCACTCAGCAAACAGGGCAGGGATTTTTCATTAATAGGCCCGCTGCTGCACCAGGGCCCCCCAAATTAAATGAGTGTGTCAGATCCTGGATGATTTATACATTTGGACTGATCTAACAGCTCTGTGGAACAGCTATGACACCCTGACAAGCCAACAATGGATATGAAAAATGAGCCAATACCACTGCACTAAATCTGAGACTTTCAAAGCCAAACGCACGCGTAGAATCGAAACCTCTAACATACTCGCAAGTATAATGAAAATAAAGTGGGGGGAAAAAATCCCCATAAGATTCTCTGCACAATTTTAGCTAAATCATTCAGTGTTTGTATGACTGGAGTGATGGAGACAAATTGGGCCGAGTGGAGAGTGGCAGTACTTTGCCTTTCTGATGTCTTTTTGTGGCTGCGTGGAGAGCACATCACTTTACAGCTAAATGAGATATCAGGCCTATTGCTGAGCTTTGACTCAATAGGAAAATGTCAAATCAAGTTAGCACTAAGGTGCTTTTCAAAACACCTCAATTCTCCTTCTGCTGCTATCAAATTTAAAGTACGTATGCAATTTATTGTGTATTTCTTTCCCCTTTTCTTTCTGGTAGCTTTATTCAAAGAATAATGTTGTATGCCGCTCAGCAGCAGCAGCAGAACCCAACATCAACCTTTCTGCAGAGAACATAGCAGTGGCAAAAGCTGTGTTTATAATTATGTTTTGTGGAAGGCTAGTGGCCTTACTCACTTGTTAGATGAAGTGATAAAAACCAACATGATGGACTAAAGCATTTTTGCTTTTCTTAGTATTGTCCTTTTACCCTCTCATTCTCTGTCTGATGAAAAACTGCACTTGGTGTTCCTCAGAGCTCAGCAGATTTAGAGGAAACAATTACCAGTCCGGTGATCTCTGCTTCTCCAGTCCCGCCGATAAACACCCAGCGCCCTGAGGTATGGTCCGAAAATGATACAGTTTTAAACGGGTTAAATTTCATTGTTTCCCCCCTCCCCTCTTAGCCCCCCCTTCTCTCCCTCTGAGGTTTTATTTCACAAAAGTGTGAACGCATTTTTTTGTTGATGGGGGCAAAAAAAAAGAGAGAGAAACAATAAAGAATATGAAAGGCCCATCTTCACAGAACATTAGACATCACAAAACAACCCAAAGCTATGATCGGATATATCAAAACTGACAAGTAAAAGTTGATTGCTGAGTGTCTATTGATTGAGCTATATTTCACTGGGAGAGCACAGCCTCATAGTTGTCTTCACAGTGCACCAGACCCTGCTGCAGAGCCACATTTACTGGAGATGGTCAGCGTAAATACAAAGAAATAATCAGTATGCTACAGACGGTAACTTTTATAATCATATACACATATACCAAGTAATGTCAAGTCAATGTTTTACAGCTCAAAATGACCTCATGTAAAATACATCATACATGTATGTTTTTATGCACAAGAGAATGTATGCTGTAGTGCTATGCAGAACTGAACATTGTTGTTAATGTGTTTATAGATTTCCATATATGTATCTATTTATGCATGATACAGCATTTGACCAATACATTTCTATACCAAAAACAGATCAAATAGACCATTTTGGAGGCAGTAATTGGTGGTGCTGTTGAATTGTATTGTGTTGTACTGATGTATATGTTTCAGAGACCCAAACAAAATCTAACTGCTGATATTTTGCCAAGGGCATATGTTTTTTTGTCTGGTGCCTGATATGTCTAATTTGCAGTCCTGAAATTCAGAACCTTGCTCCACCCGACGCACTGCGGGGAGCTGTCGCAACACACCACATGCACGTTAAAACCGTTTTTCTGCCATAATGTGAATGTGCCTTGGAGCCAGCTTCATTTTTTTCCTTGAGTCTATGAGGGTTCGTTTTGGTCCACGTGACATTAATGTCATCATCCACCAGTGTCCACAAGGGTTTGTGCCCGCCTGCATGGCTTCTATTTGTGACCATGTAGACTGTACGCATAGCAAGCATGCTGACTGTGTATGCTCCAGTTGCAAAATAATCCTTCACACTCCAGTCCAAGCTGGTTTGCCAAGAAGAAGATAACATAGTGTATGCTTGTTCTGAAGAGAGGTTGTGTGAGGAGATTCGCTGCACATCTTTTGTCTTTAAAGAACTACTAAGAGTGTGGATCGGGAAACGCCAGACTGACGCAGACCCTCAATTTTAATGTGAATGGAATTGCGCGCACATCCACGCAACTGGTACAATGGGAGATACACTTTGTAGCTGTTGCCAAAAGTTTGATGATGGTGAGATGATGATAGTAACTATGAAGCTGCAGCCAGCAGCAGGTAAGCATAGCTTTGCATCAAGACTGGAGACGTGCATTTTGCTCTGTCCAAAAGTACTTAAATCAACCAAAATTTGAAAATAATAATAAATATATAAATAAATTTAAAAAAAAAAAAGGGAGAGAGAGAGAAAGAAAGACAAATTGCACGTGACATTTAGCTTTTCATGTAACTTCTGTATCGGTAAGGCAGCATCGGTAAGAAGCGCATTTCCCAACATGTCAAACTATTGCATTATTGTTTGGAGAGGGTGAATGTTAAAGGTCCAGTGTGCAGGATTTAGGGGCATCTGTTGGCAGAGGTGGTATATTATACTCATATCTATGTTTTCATTAGTTTATATTCACCTGAAATTAACAATCGTTATGTTTTCCAGTTTATATCTACATATAGAGAGGGTCCTCCCCCACGGAGTCCGCCATGTTGTTCTACAGTAACCCAGAATGGACAAAACAAACACTGGCACTAGATAGAGCCATTCGAGAAGTTTTAGTTGTGCAGCCTCACAGCTAGATGCCACTAAATCCTACACACTGGACCTTTAAAGCTGTTGGTCACAGTTTGGTTATGTGTTGTTGGATTTAAAAAAATAAATGACTGTAAAATTCGGTATAATTAGATATCTCTAATAGTTCTGATATTCAGATAAAGGGAGGGTACAGATAATGAAGGCCAGGCTGAGGCTGCCATAGTGGTGAAGGGTGGGAAGGTAAAGCAGTGATTTATGGGTGGTAAAAGAGAAGATAGGTCATGAGAAAGGTGACAGACTTGGATGGTTAGTGCAGGCAGAAATGCACTTTCTGTGTGTTTTCCAGATTCTACGTGACCACGTGACATTTAGTTATGACAAGCACGCAGTTCTATGATCATCTGTAATTTGTGTCTTTATCCCTCACAAGTAAAAGAAAGAGGCAGGGGGAAGAGGGGGATGAAAAATAGGAGAGATGCTGACAGGGGGTGAAACACTTGAGCTGTAGAGAAGGCCGAGTGTACCGAACACTGCACAGCCCGGGAGTGATTGAATGATCCCATTCTGGGCTCTTTGTTAGACACTAGGCAGCGATGTATGAAGATTGATACACAAGTGCTCGACTCGGTTTGCTGGATCATCAAACGGATTGATATTATACTCCAGCCAAGGATGAAGACAAAGTAAGTGTTATCATACTCAATACTGGGGCTTGTCAGAAGCGGGAAATCATCCAGTGTCACTGGTTATGGGAGCATTTCGCAGACTGTCATGAGAATTTATCTGGGAGATGTGGCGCTCTTTGGCAGTCTGCAGCTGACGGCGGAGGCCCCGGCCGTACCGTAAAGATCTTAGCTAAAGATTGAATTACAGCATCATGCTTCGGACTACATTTATTTCACTACTATCATGTTTGTCCCCACAGACATTGTAAATCCCCGGTCTTCTTATCAAGCAGCCATTTATTGCCCTTCAAATAACATTATTCATGGTGATATCATTATTTAGATAACATTACAGCAAATGATTTGTTTATCTGTTGTACAACAAGGGCTTCCTACATAACCCCTGAGGTTTTCCTCAGGCTCCTCATTATTCCTCAGTCCTGAGATCAGTCAGAGTGAAGGAAACAATAGATGCATCTGTTTGATTCCTCAGAGGGTGCTACATGTAGCTTTTAAACAGCATTAAATGATTACAGCCTTACAGTTTGTGCAGCATGATACCCACTGTGCTGAATTTTACTCTTTGATTTTAGTTGAGTTCAGGTGAAATTTTGGGGCCGCAAAACGAGTGCAGAGCATTTTACCTCCAAAGCAATACTGCCAGCTTTTCTCCTAATTACAGGTTTTGGTTTTCAGTGACAGAGACATTTTGGAAGTGAAAAATAACTCCAAACATGTTCCTTTTTCCACTAACCCAAAGTACAAAGACATTGAGCAGAAAAGCTTTGCAAGAGGAAGCGAACGCAGTTTCAATTTGAGAAACAAGCCCACCGATAAGACTTCAAGGTCTCATTGCTTTCATCGCATGACAGTGTTCTTTGTTTAACAGTTATGCAAGTCGCATCCTTCAAAGTGTCACATTAGTTCTGTAACTATTTAGATCAGACATTTTGTCTTTCTGTCTCTTTGTTAATCGGATAAATGTTTCTTGTCAGTGGAGCTTCCTTAGATGTAAAAACTGTTCTTTCCCTTTTACAGTAACATGACTAATGCAGTCAGGTGTTTGCCCCAAAATAATAATAACAAGGTCTTCCTCACTTTCTTTTTTAGCTTCTTTTTTTTCTTAATTTACGTGTGCCAACAAAGTATACTGAAGCTCTACATGGGCATTTTCCTTCTATCTAGTTGCAGTGGAGGAACAAGTATTCAACTGAGCAACACCGCAACTTATTGTCTGTGTTTTGTGCTGTTTTATACATGTTTTGCTGAGTTTTGTGTTATGTAAAGCTACTGGTATAGGCTATATACTTGTCCCTGTGAAAGTAATTATTAAATAAATGAATGTATTTAAAAATACTCCTTTGTAAGTGGGAGTCCTACATTCAAAATGTTATATAAGTAAAGTTAAAGGAGTATGAGTAAAATCACCATAGTGTAATTTAAGTATCAATTGGGGAAGTTCTCATTACGTAGCAAAATGGCACCTGTCAGTGTTATGTACAATAGTGGATTATTATTACAGCTGAATTCATGTGTATATATAGCATTTTGTATTCTCATACAGTGGTTCATGTCATACCTTCATTCATGAAAATGCGCATACAGTGGTTTGTATGATATCTAACATACAAACACAAAGTTAGCTACATACTTTACATAAAGTTACATAGATTAGGTTTAGGCAAGTAAAGTTACTCTGGTTATGTTGAGAAAAAGAAACATGACTGGGCATCTTTAGGTTTAGGCCAGTAGAGTTATTTTGGTTAGGTTTAGGAAAAGGAAACATGGTGATGACGTACCTTAAAACAGTTATTCCCAACTGGCGCAGCCACAGGGTCCAGATTTCTCCTTAGCCATTAGTTCAAGGTCCACACAGTTTAATATATTTAGCGTCATACCTGCATTTGCCCATGTCTCAAGTTAGTTTGCTGTCTCTGTTAAGTAGCTGTCCATTATTCACTCACTCACAGCAGGAAACAGCACTTCAAAATAAAAGCTCTGTGCTGGAAATTCACTGTACCTCAAAAATGATGTGTGTTTTTTACAAAGTTCATATGCTCGCAAGTCACTTGCGGTCCATTCAGAATGGATCTGCAACCCACTTTTGGACCGCGACCCATCAGTTGGGAACAACTGCCTTTAAGTGACTCAATTTTCACCTGGTTTCACACAGTTCCGAACTCTTCCTTATATGTGAATACTTCTTTCGTAAACCCCATCAGCGCATTGGTCTCTTGATTGCAATCTTCCAAATTACGGAAGTTATACTCAAACAGTCTACAAGAACAACCTGAGCATTTTCATAGTGCACATGGCTGAGATGCAACATTTTACATACTGTTGGGACGTTAAATCTGACACAGTTTATCGTATTTTATAAGATGTTGATACAGTTTGTGTATAAATTGTGAGTTTGCAAAGACACTGCTAAATTTAAAATACAGTAGTCTGCCTATGTTAATATACCACCAGAAGCTTCCTTAGGTTGTTTCCTTAAGAGTTGGAGACACGGGCCAATATACATATGTGCTTGTCTCTGCGGAGTGGTTTTATGCACACTGTAAAGCTGTCAGTTATGTCTGTGCGCATACAGTGCCCTCACCATGTCGCCAGGCTCTGTAAAAGCCATGTATGGGAAACACTGCAGGCCATGGCACTTATGGATATTTCTCTTTACATTCATCATTTTTACATGTACTCACTGGAAGCCGAGGGGCTGTCAAAAAGACTTACTGCTTTTCATCTTCATATTGAAATACCACAGGAGGTTGTCGCCCTGCTGCTCGTATTATATCATTTCTATTGTTATGGTATAGAGTTACACTACAGTTATCCCATCCATGCACAAAGGCAGACACACACACACACACTCTCACACACACCTAGTCCAAGTGGGATGCTTGAGCCAAGAGGTGCTTGCTATGATTTGGCCTTGTTAAGCTGTTGACCCTGAAGAGAGAGAATTACCTCTGTTGGGAAGCAGGCGGTGTGTGTGTGTGTGTGTGTGTGTGTGTGTGTGTGTGTGTGTGTGTGTTTCTGTACCATATACGAATGTCTGGTGGTGATGGGAGCAGGAGGAGGGTGGGGGTGCACTAGCTTTGAGTTAAGGGCTCTATCAAGGGACAAACTTCTCCGGCACCACAAAGCCACATGATCCATCTCCTTTTTTAGCTGGTGTCAGGACCATTTTATGTGATGATGATTTGATGCTTGGGCACTGGGCCTCCTTCTCCCCCTCTCAGATTGAGCTATGATAGTCGGAGCTGGGATCGCTGGGATCACTGAGCTGCTGGGCTCCAGCCGTCACAAAACAGTAATGTGTCCCTCAGCTGTGAGAACACACTGACAAATCCCTTTCCTTTTGAATTCACAAATCCTTCTTTGCTTCACAACTTCACACCCAGAGACTCTTATCTTTAAAAGTGACATAACTAGAATTTATTAATCTGCAGCTGAAATAAACACCAGCTTTACCCTTTAAAGGCCCAGCACACCCACACCAGAGGTTTCAGTTATACTGGCTAACTAGACCCCTTGTCAGGTGTAAGATGGGTGGAGCTACGCTGTGAATTACATGATATCACCAAACTGTATAGCTGTGTCCAAAATCACTCCAAATGTCCTATATTGCACATTATATTCGCCTTCTGCCTTTTTATTTGAGTGTCTGATTTCGGAGTGGGAATTTTTTTCTCTATAGTACCCTGAAAATTTCCCATCATGGAACGGAGGAAGTAGAGTCTACAGTATGTACAGTACACTACTTTCTGCTCACAGTCACACAATGTGTCACACCAGTACTCGTAAATATAAACCCATTTTCAGTCACTTAGAATAAAAGCCAACAGGTGCTCTGCAGATTGATGGATAAATATTTTACTTTAAACTACAGTGAATACAATTAAATATGTTGAAATGTTAAATGCATTTCTTGCATTTTCTTCAAAAAAAAAAAAAAAGATCTTACACTTAAACGGACAGTTCACCCCAAGATCAAACATACATATTTTTTCTTTTACTTGTACTGTAGTGCTATTTATCAGTGTAGATTGTTTTGCTGTGAGTTGCTGGGTGCCTTCTCTTGAATATAATTGAACTACTCATGGACAACAGGCTTGTGCTCATGACAGCATGAGACGTAAACATTAAAGGGAAATTTCAGTTTATTTCAACCTGTCTCCTATCGTCCTAAATTTGTTTCAAGTGACTAGTGACATAAAAATAATAGTTAGCATGTTAGCCGTTAGCCTAGATACAGCCGGGGCGCATAGGTTGAAATAAACTGAAATTTCCCTTTAATGGTGTCCTTCTCTGCTGAGCTGTACTGCTAGCTCAGTGGTGCTAGGTGAGCTAGCAGCAGACGCATGCATCTTTTTGTGCAGTGATACAGCTGGTGGGTGTAGTTCGGTACAGAGAAAATAGTTCCTACATGAAAATGCTCACAACAAGGTCTGTGAATTATCTTGTGTAACTGCATCATGATTTCTGGAAAGGCACATTACTATTGAGTTTTTCAAATGTTTCTTTATGGTGCTTTGAGAACCTCAATCCAAGTGCCATCTGCTTCCATTATACTGGAGAGAAGGCAGACATCTTTGACAACACTTGGCAACTCACATCAAAACAATCTAGAGTGATAAATAGCACTACAGGTAAGAGGAAAAATACGCATTTTTTATTTGGGGTGGGCTGTCCTTTTAAGGTGTAGGCTACATGGACAAATAAACAACACAAAACAAACAAATAAACAGAAAAAGGTTGCAGACATTTTAATGGGACATGTGCTACTGTCGATGTGGGGAGAGCACAACTTGTAGGTCTGACTCCATTGACTGAGCCAGTTCACACATATAGGATGTTCAGAACACGCAATACTACAGAGATGGCACACAATAATCAATATTCATCTGACACAAGCAGTCAAAGTCTTGTAAAAAAAAAAAAAAAAAATAAGATCACAACTGAACATTGTTTAAATTGAGATTAAAGGGTCAGTTTACCCAAATTAAAAAAAAAAGAAAAATCATAGGTGGGTTTTGGTGAACTGAACCTTTAAGTAGTTTTCCCTAATGTACATCCCTAACAGTACCACCAATGCTTTAGTACTGGCAATAAACAAAATCCTTTAACACACTGCTATTATGATCATAAATGTTATAAATCTACTGTATTGTCCAATTACACGCAGCTTTTAAACAGTGTCAGTGTGTTGTGTTTGTGATAGGCTGTGTAATGGTGTAATAACTCTGTCCCCTGTAAGACGGCCAGGGAGGCTGTGTTTAAATGAGACGGTTCTGCTACATTAGCTTCATAACACCATAATCCTTTCTCCATAAACCATTACATGCGCCGCAACATTTCTGATTTATGGGGGGTCGAGAATCAATGGGAAAAAATTAATGCTCGCAAAACGTCCCAGGGACAATATTGAGCAGATTTTAATTGTGATTTCGTTCAAGTGGCTGTTAGCCAGATGATGAATGGGAGCTAACCTTCCACTCTGCCGAGCACTGGAGAGAGTCTTTAATATGACAATTAAGTGTCTGTCCTTTAGATTTTATTGTATCCTTCTCTCTCTATCTTGTGGGCAACTCTGTCCTCCCTCCTCCTGTTTTTTTTTACCTCCCTCCCACTCTCCTTTCCATTGCTCCCTCTCTTCATGTCACTTCATCTGTACAGTGCAGCTTTTGCACAGATTAAATTGAGACTCCAGTTTTCTCCATCTCAGAGCACTTACTTATGTTTTATGACACGCACTAAGTCAATTTTATGTTGTTATTGATTTTTCCCCCCCTCCTCTTATTACCCTCTTGCTTAAATCGACACAAACCATTTTGCCTTTTGCTCTCGGATTCTTACCACTCTTGTCTTGCGGTGACCTTAAGTGTATGACTGAGAAAACCATCTATGAGGAGTGTGTGTTTGTTTTGAAGCTTAAAAAGTGTGGTTCCCTCTGAGAAAAATCACCGTCTGATGTAAAATGAAAAGGTATGACCAGAAAGTGGCAGGTTCAACTCGGAGGTGCCACTCAAAACTTCTCTTGCGTGTAAAGAATCAAACACAACCTTTTTTTTTCTTCTGTAACATTGAAAAACGGAAGTAAAACACAGATTTTGTTGCCTTATCTTACTACACCTGACAGGATACAGGCTTTCAGATATTTCAGTGTAGGGGGATGACATCACCTACTCAACCCTATTTGTGGCCCCCAAAGGAAAAATAAACATTTTCCGTCACGCATCAGGCCCCGTGTTGGCTTCAGATATTTCATAGAAAACATGTTTTTCCATGAGTTGTTTTCATTTAGTTCTTCAAATAAGCGAAAACATGGTTTGTAGGGATTTTTGATTTCACCTTCATCATGAAGAGTGACAATGCCTCTGGCACAGTGCAAGCCGTATTTTCTGACTGTGTATTTATTCACAAGTGTCTCTGCAAACTGAGCCAACAAGACTGAAGGCCAAGATTTTCAATAACTGTGTGAAGCATAACTGAATAGACATTAACAAAACAGAGTGAATACAGTCAGCAAACAATTAGAATTAGAAACAAACATCACTGACGAGCCGAAGAAATTATGAAAAGTAAATCTTTTTATTGGAGAGCTTGTTTTAACAGCACCACTATTTACACTTCCTTTCCAGTTTACTCATGCATTGCTTTAAGCAGAACTAACTGCTAAGTGCGGGGGGGTTAAATGCAATAAGAGCTGGCTTGATCTCAATCAATTTGTCCCTGTCTGTTGGCAGGTGCCCAGGCTTTGCTGTGTCCCAGTCCCCAGTGTTGGCTCCATCAGGACTCCCAGCAAAGAGCTAAGCAGCAGCATCAATGTGACCATTTAGAGCGTGATCTGTGCAGATGCAGTAGGAAGGTCAGGCCATTGTGCGGCCCTCCTCCCTCTTGCCTTTCACTTCACACTCTAGGACGGCGTCCACATCAAAGTTGTTATTGAGGCCCCTCAATCGGAAATCCCGGTTTGGCAGGGAAGTGAGGTCTTTAAGAAAAGAATGAGGGCCTTGACCCAACATGGGCGACTAAATCAGCCCGCCGACAGCCAAGAGGAAGATTAATACTCATAGGGCCTCTTTACACCTGGCGTTAACAAGCATCTCATATCTGGAGTCTGGATTGTGTTTACACTTGACCTTAAAATGCATTTCCAGTCAAATCAAATATCACATTCTCTTGTAAGATTTGACAAATTCTGTATTTCTTCATCCATAAAGTCAAATTTGACTAACATGTTATGAATTTCCCTGAAACCTCTATGATGATTTACAACAATTTCTTTACACACATTTACATTTTTTAACCCTAGTGTTGTGTATGAGGTCCTGCAGATCCTGCCCCCCTTTAACAGCTAAAACAAACCCACTATTTTTTTCTGATTTTATGAGAACTGCTTAGAAACAGGATTTAAAACTGATGACATGTTTCTACCTGTTTGCATTATTAAAGTCAGCTCAGTCAGTGTCCTCCAGTCCCCTTTTGTCCTCATGTAAGTTTGCTGTCCCCAAACTGAGAAGTACCCGATTCAGCTGCAAACTGCTAGAAGATGCATGGAGAGCCTTGTTTCAACTACAGAGCAATTTATATTTATACATGCATGACCCATATTACATAAAAATTTGATTTATGTCATGAAAAATGTTCATTTTTGGTGTAATAAGGATGCTTTCTTGTCATTTCTGTTGTGTCAGCTTCCTCAAATGTGCAAGCCCTGCAGCAAAGGGAAGAGACGGGAAAAAAAACAGACCCAAAAAAAAAAAAAAGATACTTTTGCAATTGTCATTATCATTTTGACACATACCGCAGTGGGGTCTGTGGGACTTACAACAAGGAAGTAAAGCCAATGTCAAAAAGAACACGACGGTTAAAACTTTTATTAGGAATGTTGCATCATTTTTGTTAGCACATATAAAGATACAGAGAAAACGACAGAATCTTATAGCGATTCAAAGGTGCAATGTGTAATGCCCGGCCACATGCTCCAAACAAATAGGGGGCAGCATTTCACCTCCTCACACACTACTTAAAAATGTATAGCGAACAAGTGATCAATATATAATGAATTGCTTGACATACAATGCAATCTGAATTTACAGTCATCGGTTATTTATTTAAAAAAAAGAAAGAAAGAAAAAGTGAAATACTAGCAGGACAAGAATATGCAACAATTCTCCAACCTACTTAAACTTTGAGAACCAGTCTAAATAAAACTGCTATCTTATAATCTTGTTGTGTTGCGTCTGTTTTTATGCTATAGCTTGCGTAGCTCAGTTTTAGCAAGACCACAGTAGCAAGTAAACAGCCACATTAAAATGGCATTTGGAATGTTTATCTGTACAGTGTGTTGTCATTAATTGCATTAAGATACATCTCGCTAAATCACCAACATCAGATGTTACTTACCAGTCTAAAAGAAACATTTCAAGTTCAGCATCGAACCTCTATACTCGCCAAGAGCTGTCTCCAGTGGTGGAAAGCCATGCCAGTGTTGGAGTGGGCGGTTGTGATGGGGATAAAGGTCCCTAACCAAGAGCTTCAGCCATCTTTGTGTTTCCTGTGACGCCAACTGGGAGATGTACTCTACTTCTTCGTCCTCTCATGTTGATCTGAGGGCAGTCTGGATGCTACAGTGACTCACTACTGCCTCTTGAGGTAGAAGTGGTATGACAAGAAAGGGGCTAGCTGGTTAGCATGCTCATTTTATCAGATATATCTGCAGAATATGTAGACTTTTTGACATGACATCAAAACTTTAACCTCTTTACATCATGTTGAAATTCAAATTTATTGATTAGAATAAATGGTCCCTGGCGCTCCCTATTGATAATTGATTTTTGAATGTTTTAAACTAGGATTCTGGCCATATCTTACACATTGCACCTTTAACACCTTGCTACACAGTTATTTCATTAAATCCAACTTCAGTTTTTCAAATAGCTAACTCTTGGAGATGTTTTCCCACAACACTGGCAAATGTAATGTCGACAAATATCTCAGAACACATCAATAGCTGGTTTTGTGTCTTGTGCACATTTACAGCTCTGTATTTAAAGCACTTCTTCTTTATTTGATAACAGTCCCAGCAGCAAAGACAAGTCAAAGGATGCCATGGCTCTCTAGTTCACCATCTGAAAGGGAAGAGGAAACAGCAGCGAAGAAAGAGAGAGGAAGAAAAAGTAAGGAGCAGGAGGGAGGGAGGCAGATTGAGGAGAAGGTGGCAGATAGAGGGATGCATGACTTCTTTCCTCTTTCTTCCTCTCCCTCTGTTTTCAGCTCATGAGGAAAAAGCTTTTCAAATTATGATGTGGATTGACGTGCAGCAGCTGTCCCCTCTCCTGGGTCCTGTCCGTCACCTCACCGGTCACCGCTGACAGCACTATGATGGATTAGGAATTGTCATCCAGGACGCTTGTCACTTGTTTACAAGTCGGCCATCCCTCATCTCTCACCACAGGCCTTATAATCTGGCCGACACTCCTCCAACCCCACCCCCCCACTGCCAGACACGCTATACAAGACAACACCATACATTACAACAGCTTTTTTTTTTTTTTTTTTCCTCCTTCTCTTCCCCCTAACCTTTCTCTCTCTCTCCCTCCTACATCCCTGGGCTGAACACAGTCAACACATTTAATGCATTAATATATGTGTTGTGTTCGCCAATCTCCCAGGGACTGGGGCGATGTCTTCTCCTGTCAACCTCTACCCCTGAGAACTGACTGGGTTTTATACAAACATCCCAGTGGGAGAGGGAGGGAGGCTTAGATCTAACCTGCATTCTGTTATTTGAAGAATGGAGCTTTTAAATCTGTTGCCCAAAACTATGGACGATATATATTCTCTATCACTAGAACCTTTACTTTGGTGCTGTGATGGTATATAAGACCCTGTGCAATCCATAACTTCTGGTTGGTAATAATCAGGTGGTAATGTATGCAGAATTGCATTAGTTCTTGATTTTCCCTCATAATATTTTATTCTAAGGTAAGTTTACCTTCGTCTACAACTACATAATCAATGCTGAAACAGTGGGTAGTCAACTGATTTGTATATTATTATTATACTAGAAGACGTTTCAACTAATTAATCGAGTGAAAGTAGAAAAGAAAATGCTATTTTCAGCTTCACAAATGTAAAGTTCAGCTTTATCGATTTTGTGTAATTTTAAATAGAATATCTTTGGATTTTGGATTTTTAGTAAAGACATCACCTTGGGCATTATCAACTTGTCATTTTTTTCTGACATTTCAAAGTCGTGAGCATTTAAAAATGTGTGTATTTGTGGACTAAGAGACACTTCTTTACTCACTTAACTTTTTGTCGTGTACATTGACTTGAACAGGTTTTCACAGTGTGAAGCAAAAACAGCCAAGACCATTTTCCAAAAGCTTTCAGACCCAATGATGTTGAGCCTGCGTCTCAGAAATATGGAGGAAGGAAGCCCCGCAGAGCGCACTTTGATCTCTCTCTACAGCATCTCTCAGTCTGTGGCCTGCTGTGGGAATGTGTGAGTTTATGCTCCCTCTGCAGGCATAGTCCAAACTGGAAGACGAGCTAACCAGCCTGCCTCTGTAGCTTGGACTCAGCCCTGCCAGCTGTGATCCTGCAGAGAGGATGAGTGGATGCCATCTACCCTGCACTGCTGAGACCCTCCCTGTGCTCCCAGTGTGGCCCTTGAGAGAGGCCATAATCTTCTCCTATCTGCCTTAATGGTTCCCTCTGTGGATGCTGAGATGGCAGGCCTGGGAATGGGGGCGGCACGCTGAATCCTACCACGAGCATATTGTCATTAAATTAAAAATTTCTGAACACTCCCTTGCTCGTGGCATAACCGCCGCCGTGAGAGCGATCATAATTGGCTCTGAAAACATGCATAATTGCCTTCAGCTGGCGTTCTTTTACAGTTGACATTGTTGAAGCAACTGCGGGGCGATTGGTGAATTGAATATGCAGCTTGTTTCACAATGGCAGTCGTAATTGAAATATGGTACGTGTGAGTGGAAGATTACATTAAAGCTCCTAGATAATCACCTGACAGGGGAGTCATTGAATCGACAATCTGCCGTGGAGTTTCGGGGAGCGGGCCAGAGCGAACAGGCAGAGGGAGGAAGGGGAGGGAGGAGGGCGAGTAGGGTGGGGGTAAAGGAAGGCATCAGGCAGAATTAGAAGAAGAAAAAAAAAAAAAAAACAGGCTCTTGGCTGGCGCACTTATTCAGAGCAGTCCTGGATTGCCAGCCTGGCATTCCTGGGCTCTTTCTATCACCACATTTATCCCGCTCCCTCCCACCCTTCCTATTCTCTCTTAGATGCTCACCCCTCCACTGCTTTGAGTAGACCACTTCCCCTTTAAGAGCTAACAGATGGCTATCCATTGCTGTTGCATTTTATCCTCATTTTCATTCATATTTTTATTGCCTTTTTTCATTGTGGCAAAACAGTACCTTTTTAGTCCATACAGCCAAACAAGACTGCCGACACAGACCTTAAAATAATTGAAATTATGTATTGTTGTTGATTTTCCTTTTACCTGTACGACATCATTTTATAGAAAGAAACATCTCATGATTCAACTGGCATATTAACGATTTGATTTCTCTGAAACTTCCTCACACCATTTTTTTTTCTGGCGTTCCTTTCACTTCCTCACCCTAATAGACAGCAGGAAGGGAAGTGTTATTTCACAACACATACACATTAGGCACATTACTGGAAAACTGATAGAGAATGCACAAAAGAAAAGAAGCTCCCATTCATCCTCTCCTCCTCCGCCGTAGACTATCAGCGCTGTTGTTGTTGCTGAGGTAAAAAACCTTGCAGGTGCCTCCTCTCTTTAATCTACTTCTCCCCTCACCATTATCTTATATTTGGGTATAAACACACAGACTGTGCAACCCGATAATATGCAATTAAAAACAAAGATCATTAAAAAGTTATTGGTGTCTGCCTAATTACTATAACTTTACCCCCCTTATAATGAGCGTGCATGGGTATTGATTCGAAGCAAATCTCCCTTTCCTCCTGGAAAAAAGCAGGTAGTTACTTTGTGTTAAATCATTAATATAGTAATGATTTTTCCAGAACACTCTCAATTAAGACCAGAGCAGAAAATGACCCAGGGGAGCTGAAGCTCACGCTCTTAAAAGTGTGATGTTCCAAATATATCCTGGCTTCTCTCGCCAGAGAATATGGATAGGGCCGAGCCGTGTCTTTGAATCATTTAAAGTGGGGCCCGTTGATTAGGATGTGTGTAAATGTGTTTCTGTGTTAAAGGTCTGCACCTTTAATGTAATACAGTATGTACTAATACACTGGATTGCATAAGCAGGTAATAAGGAAGCAGAGAAAGTGATGTGGTGGTTTGGTTTGACCTCCAGTAGATAATAAAGAAAAAGTCTGCCAGGATTAAAATTGATGAAAAATATTAATAATAAAAAGGACAGACAATTCCACTAATGTAGTTGTAGAATAAAAATAGTACATACTATGACCTCGTTAAAAGGTTAAACAACTATCAATTTACAAATACCTAAAGAAAATGCATAGGATTTACATCGTATTCCATTACGTACAGTAGTTAGTTGATGGTTACCATAACACTACATACTTAATTCACTCTATGTAATGTAGATTTGTGTCAACCGAAATAAGGTCACTTAAATGTGTTCCGCAAATAACAAGACTAAAAGTATGTTCTGACAAAGGGCAAAGTGTATCGTTGTTTTGCATCATTACTCCAAACAGCCAGTGCACCAATTGTATGTTCAACACATTCTCACTCCTACCTCGTCACATATTGACGTTTGGTCACGGACCCTCCATGTCCAGATACGACGTGCAAGGTACCCTGAGTGCGTTGGTTGTTGATGTTCTGGGACACTGTGTCAAGTTCTGCCTGTTACATGCATTGTCTTCTTTCAAAATACATTTCTGTTTTCACAGGAAATTTATGAAATAAATAAATGCATTGGATCAGTACAACACTAACTAATGCACGTGGTTGGGTTTAGGAAAAAAAAGAACAAGGTTTGGCTTTAGAATCTTGCGGGACACTAACACCGCTCTCCCAGGTGAAAGTCTGTGTTTGTTGGGCCCATCCTCCACCTCTCCCACCTGCCCTACTTGGACTTTCATTCTTGTCTCACTGCGTTTCCCCTGATGCCACCGAGTACCGTTAAACTATAGCTGACCGGCTGTGAAACATGCCGATGCTAAAGGACAGCTTTTTCGTCAGTGTCTGATGCCACAAGTCACTGCCCAAGCGCCGGATTTCAACTTCGGTTGATATGTTACCGTAAACTAGGTAGCATCAATTTGCTTCACCACAGGTGAATTCTAGTCTGATCAGTAAATCAATATGTTTGCCGTTTGCATGTGAGAAAAAGTTTTCACCATGAATTCAATATAACACAGCATAACTAAATGATATAGCCTACAAATGGTCATTTTGTGGGTGACGGATTACTTTAAGAATATAATGATAGCCATGTACACCTTCTTATTTTGGTGTGTTAGCTAACTTTTGCTAATTAGCACTACACACGTAAATAAGTACAGATGAGGCTTAGTAGAACGTCATTAGTTTTGCAGATATTAGGTCATAAATCAAGCTATTGGATGAACTAAAATTTTGATGGGAATCACAAAAGGCATTTCAATTAATCTAAAGGGGAACATGAAGGTATTTCATTGCAATCCATCCAACAATTGTTGAAACATTTCAGTAATGTCAAACTCATAGCGATGTTTGAAGAAATGTCAGGTGATCATTAGGATACATTGTGGAACCATTAAGTGTTTGTAAAAAAAATTAGTGCCAATTCAATGGGCATATTGTTCTCATTTCCACATTGTCAGATACCAATCCTTTGCCACGCCCCTCAGCGTATGGTATCGATGCTGATGGCACCCTTTCGTGTCTGTATGAGACACACCAGACTTTCAACTAATTCCAATGTAAACACTCAGTGCAACTGATAGAGTGCATGAACCAAGACAGTCCATGTAGGGAGGAAGCGAGGGTACATAGGGAGGGGTGGTGGCTGGGTCAAACAAATACAGGACTTTCATCCAGGAGACTGCTGTTTGTGTGAAACCAAAATCAGTGTTTTAACATGACGCCAGTATTTGACAACCTGGGAATGACAATGGGTTGTGTTGAAAAATTTCACTGGATAAGTGAAAACTGATGTAACCTGCTGATGGTATAAGAGGAAAAGACAGGGGACAATTAAACTGAGCTTACTCCCAGGCCTCAGTGTAAATCTCCAGGATATAATCACCCTCTTCACATGGTAGATGATAAGGTTAGAGTGCAGATATGAAAGACTTCCTGTGTCTGCTATGCTTTCAGGTTTGCGTATAAAACTTGCTTGCCTTTGTAATTCTAATCTTGCTACTCTGTGATCTCTGAACCTCCACCCTGACCCATATGAGCCCATCCCCCACTGGACTCTCCCCAAAATGTTCCAACAATTAGATCATTTGTCCGTCTATTATCTCAACACCTGCAAGAAAATCTGTCTCAATTTTCCCCTCTGCTTCTGATCTGGTCTCCCTCCCGTCTTCTCCTGTGGCCCCACTGAGACGCTGGTTTGGCCCCAAGCAGCTTCTGTCTCTGTCAGGAGGCTCCTGGGCGCTGCCATCCCACCATGCATTATGCCCATGCCAAGAGTCTGTGCCAGTTCACACCCCTTTAGTGCGGAATGCTTGTCCTGACCCTGCCTTTTCTTTTCTTTGCGCTCTTTCAAGGCCCATGTGCCAAACACACACAGGGCTCAAGTAGGGATGCACAAAAAACATCTCTCTCTCCTTCCTTTCAGTCAGACCCGTAATATTCACTTAGTGAGGACCAGGAGGGGTTGGAACAAAGAGACCTTTGGGGTTGGGCAGTGATTCGTTATAGTCCCCATAACCACAGTTTACAGCAGCTGTCTTTTGAAATGTTTGACATTTTACTTCCTATTCCTTAGATTTGGTCGGCGGGTACAGTGCGTCATCTTTGTTTGACTTTATCACACGTAAAGAGCCATTTTCACTTGGTTTAATGTCATCACCTAGGTAACCAGCAGGTTTCTGGCAACAACGCAGAAACAGCCAATTTGTCAATGGAATGTGTGAAGTGTCAATATAAATCTATCTAACCCCTCTGGGCCCCATTCAGGAGATAATTTTTCATATGCATATGAGAATTTTTGGTGTATTACTTTCTCACACTTTTTTTGAACAGCCAGCGACAGATTAGACAGAAGCTCCAGTTCAGGGGTCAGGAGGAGTGAGGAGGGGGAGAAGGAAGAGAGGTGAGGGCAGAGAGCTGGTTTTGTGGGAGAAAGCAGTTGGATGAAGAAATTTGAGCTCCATTCTTACAGCAGGCATTTAAATCCTCTTGGAGGGTTGCTTCAGGGGTTTCTGAATGAATCTCCAGTAAAAATGAAAAGTACACTCACATTCACTGTTTGACTAAAGTACAATCCTTAAGATTTCAGTTGGGGTTGATATGGTGACACCTGTGGTTAGCAGTGATAATAACAAGTGCATTTTTAACTACAGTTTTCATAATCATGACGTGACAGTGGATTGGTTGATGTGTGGTTAGGTTTGGGCAAAAATGAAATTAAATTTAGGGACATTTGATCTTTTTGGAGGTTAGGGAAATGAGACCTCCATCATCATTGTAATACCATAATAAAAACAAAGCAGTTTCCCATGTTAAGTCCAATTTGTTTTTCACCCATCCATTCAGCCAGACGTCTTCCCTGCACAGACTTATAACAACATCACCTACAGGGCTGCCAACTCTAAAGCCTCCTACAGACTGTAAGATTTTACGATCATAGAAGTTTAGTGCAAGCGACACTGGATCTGATAAACTTGGGTATGACATCAGGTTTGATGTATGCAGATTGTACAATGACATTTCATGCTGCATTTCTTTCGGTTGGTTAGTAGATGTAGGTCATAACAGCAGTCACACAGTGAGATGGTTGTCCCAAATTTCTGACACTGTCAGAATTTTATCCCAGGCTGTCTTTGATCGCAAGACTGTGACAACGGCCATCCTTGAACCTCTCACTGTGCGATGTAGGACCGCTGTTTTGGAGCCACGATCAAAGATATCACCATGTTTCTTTTACATCGGTCATCTTTTGTCTGGGACAGGAAATCGCACAGTGTATACCAGACTTTCCACATTAACCATGAGACTCATGCTTCCTTTTTTTTCTGCGCTATTCCATCACGCAATAAAAAAATGAATTTATGACTGATAGCGTTGCGGCTTGGAAAAGAGGACATTGGCAACACAGAGACAGAAAGAGGACAGAGGAACACAGCACAACAGCAGCACCTCAAAAGACTACATTCAAGTGAGTCCTCCTTTGGAAAAACCCGGCCGTCACTAGGATTTTGATGCGCATCTATTCATGTTGTTGAAGTGGTGCTTGGAGAGGTCAAAAAACACAAAGAAAGACTCAAATTACATTAGTTACATTATTATTATAATTTCTCACGTTATATACCAAATAAAACGCCATTATATTAGGCTACACATCATACATTAAAGAATTCTTGTTGAATATTCGGCGTGACCAAAGAAGTCCCAAGTTGATAAAGCATTTTCTGTAATAGGTTTGCAGAGAAGCGCAGTGGATTTCTTATCAAATTTTTCCTGATTATGACCCATATAAAATCTAAAGTAATTTTATAATCTAACGCCAAACTAAATTAAAAAAGTTTTTTTTTTTTTTACTTGATAAAGTAAAGACAGAGTGGAAATAGGAGGAGAGAGAGGGGTATAACATGCAACAAAAGTCCAAGGGATGGAATCAAACATGGGACATTGTGATAATGTGGTATGCACTGTAAACACATGGCTACCAAAGCACTCATGCTAAATCGAAAAGTTGGCAGCCCTGGTCACCTGACATCCTTCTTTGCTCCCATCATATGGCCGCTAGAGAGCTTTGACACTTAAATTGAAGGTGCTTGCTGAAATAACCAATACTGTCATTTGGTGGACAGTCTCATATTTAGAGGTAATTTAAAAGACCTACATTGAATTTCTTTTGCCAAAATGAAATTAAAAATTAAATCAAAATTTCCAGGATTTCAACCTTAAAGAGAGAAACCAAATGACTGAAGATAATTTCTATCTAAACCCAACAACAACCAAGATCTCCACACTGCTGCAGCCTTGGGATAAAGTCAAATGGAGGTCCATGACCTGTAATGATTTTTTTAATCGAGGGTCCGTGATGTGAAAATGTTTGAGCTCCCCTGCTGTAAATACTTATGATAGAAGAAGAACAGTGTGTCACAGCATGGCATTTATGTTCATGTGACATTATCAAAATGCTCATATGACAGCACACCAATTATGAATCCTGACGAGACGACACTGGAAAACATTTTGCACTTCCACTCTCACTGACATGACCTTTTACTATGATCCTACATTTCTCCGATAGACGTCACCTCCTGCGCTGCCCATCTCTCTCTTTTTTTCTATCCATAGCTCCATCCTCTCTGCTTCCATCCTGAGATAAATCCCATTGGGTGGATGCTTTGTTGTGGAAGCTTGTGAATGTTTTCACCGTGCTGCTGTTATTTATTGGCCGCTGACAGGGCCATGAATTCCGGGCCAAAGTGAAACTCATATTGTTATCAAAAGCATAAAATTCCTATCACTTTAGGTGTCAGAGCAGAGACAAGAAAATGAAACAGGTACTCATAAAGACAGCGGGTGTCATAAATCAGCTGGAGGGGCCCGAGCAAGGAGACGCTTGATTAAATAAGGGGAATTAGGTATTTTTGCAAAAGCGGGAAATAACATTGATCTATGCCCCTGTCAGCGACGAGGCTTGACACTATTGTGTATTGTTTATTTTTCTTGTGTATTTATAGTATATCAATCTCCGTCTGACTGAATGATATGAGTGAGAGAAAAGCCGTTCTCCTTTGGCTGCCATGTGCTCTGTTGCTGGAAAACTAGGGACAGACTTATCCAGGATCTGAGTTCACCATCTCTGGTTTCCTCAGCAATTGAAACACCAACCATATCCTATGGCTTTGTTTACCAGGACATATGTGAAATGAGCCAATAGGACTACTGTTTTTCCCTACAGCGCCATCGGCATCAAGAGGCAATTTAAGGTCAGTCAGGGGTGAGACACTGCACTAGTTTATACCAGAGTGCAATCAAATTTCATTGTGTTTTACGGAAAATCACTTTCGGGAAATCATTTCTATTTTTCTACTGAGTGTCGGATATCTATTTAATAAGAAGAAGTCTTGTTGTTTGGAAAATGCACTAAATCTTCCCACTTCACTCTACTAGAAAATTCTAACACAACAAACAATCCCTTACTTGTGTGGCCTGTTTCATTGCTATTTTGTATACTCTCTGCAGAATCTCTATCAAGAGTTTGAATCTTCCACCATGGAACCAGCACAGCCAAAGTATAAAACAGAAAAGATTTAATTTAAAAACCCATGAGTAAACACTTAAAGGCGAACTCCACCAATTTAATTCATCAAAGTCTGCTTCAGAGTAGGCTATTAGGGAGAACTACTGCATACATGAGTCTTTGGTAGCTCCAGAGGGAGCTGCATGAAGTCTGATAAAGTGATGTCAAATTATGTCACGAAAAAATCTGTGGGTGTTGAGTTAGAAAGAGGTGAGCTTACAGGACAACTTTAGCTTTCTGTCCATCTCTGCTTGAGGCCAGTGGCTTGAGGCAAGAGGAACCACTACCAGCTTAACACACCTGAATCTCTGACCCATGGATATATATATAAAGAAAACCGGGTACAGCATTGGAGGTGGGACCCCATCCATTCCTATGAAAGTTGATAAGTAGCACGTGAAGTCAAAAAAGTTTGACATGCCAGGTGTAAAAGTACGTGGACCAGGTCGTGCCCGTAGAGCAACCATTCTAGAGATTTATCTTCTGCCTGCTGAGCCAGTTACATCTGGTTTAACTTGAATGGAGATAAATCATGTGGCTCTTCTAAACTTTCAAAATGTTTTCAGACCAAATGGATTAAATCCCAACAGTTATTTTAATGTTGGTAGTGATGTTAAAAAAAATGTATCCCGGATTGACAGCTGTCTCTTTTCCAATGTAGGTCTAAGGTGGAAAGTCTTTTTGGGCCACATGGCATCATGTGATGGACCCAGAGGTCGTAGTTACACTGTTTGGCAACTCTGTCAAATCTGTCTTAAAGTCCAGTGCACTTCCTGGAGGCCTGCTTTGACCGAACAGTCAGAAGCCAAGTTGCACTGTGGGTAATGTAGGCAGATCATTTTGAAAAGGAGGAAGAATGCATGGAATAAAAAAGACATTGTCTCTACTTCTGGTGGGTCAATTTTGATCCTTTTTTAAAAGCAGTCATTTTGATTCTTGCTTCATTATAGGAGTGCGATGCATCATCTGTGGAGTACTCTTCTTCACACATGAGCTTAACCAGTGCTTTAAAATGTCCCTCCTGCATGGTTTCCTTGGAAAATAGTGTCAGAAATGCTTGACAGCAGAAGTATGACTTATTGTCAATGACATCTCCCTAAAGCAAATTTAGCAAAGCAGCACACCCCTGTTTCAGGTTGCTCTCCCTAAATGTATAATTTCAGTAACGTCCCCCACTATGATTTGGAGATGTCTGCATGGCTGATAGGATCAGTGAACTCTGGAGAGTGGGGTGACGACCTTCCACCTCATCCATCACCCGGTGATGGACATGGGAAGCCGGTCCTTGACAGGCTTGGGGGTATGCGGGGGTGGAGGGTACAAATGGGGTTAAGGATAGGGCTGGAGAGGGATCTCAGTTACCACAGCATGGTGGCTGAAAGGACAAGGGGGGAGGTGGGGAGAAAAGTGTGGCCAGGATTGAGGTCAGGGATATATGATTGGGGTATTAGATGGACCACAGCTAGCCTGGTTAAATGTTTGTGTGGGGGACGAAGATGGATTATCTGACTGGTTGTTCATGTCTTACGTGTGACAAATAAACAAAAGTGCATTACGTCATTTTGCCAGAATCTTTCTTCCTTCAGCTTTTTTACAGTGCAGGACATGACTAATTTTGGTTCAGTTCTGAGGCTGACATTCGTGAAAGAGCCACCCAGACCAATACAAATGATGAATCTGGTAATCAGGAGCAGTGTCACTCCATTGTCCAAATCTTGCTGAGGTGTAATGAGTCTCCGAGGGCCACTTGTTTCTTACACCCACTGAAACGAGCACCAACGTCATCAATCTTCAGAGTGGCTGAAGTGAAGTTGACTTCTGTCTGAAGGTGCTCCCCTCTGTTGATTTCTTCTCGGGAGCTCGGTGGAGAGCCCACGTTCCCGTCACACGCCGAGAGAGCGTGCACGCGAGAGAGAGCAGGGTGTGGTTGCACGCTGTGCGGACAATGAACACCAAACCTCCAACTGACACGACCAGTATTGAGTGAAACCAAGCCGTGAAGCAGGGATGCAGCACACACACACACACACACACACACACACACACACACACACACACACACGTCAGTGTGGAATGGGTTCAGTGACTTTTGACCTGGTGATCCAAACGCCTGTCAACTCCATATACTACCATCATTTTGTGCGTGACTGTGTGATCATATGTTTTCCTCCGTCTGACCTAAATGCAGTCATGTCTAGACACTTCTTTCTTTCTGCTGCTGCATTGGTATATATTGTGCACCTCATGTCAAAAGTTTGCTTTTCAGGAAGTTAAACAAGACTCCTTCCCTCTCCTGTCAGACAGTAGCTTCATGCTTGGCATAGTGAAACCAGGAACAGGCTGGGGTGAGCTGCCCAGTTCACTCTCACTCATAACTCTGTGGTTTCACTGTTTATTTTTTCTACGCTGGTTCTGATTTTATTTTTAACTGCAGTGTTCTGTTGTATTTAAGTATGTGTTGTTTTGCCAAAGCTGATGTCTTACTATGAAGCAAATAAGGAGGCTATCATGTCTTAATGTCTAGATCAGGCTAAGTCTCATTCTGTAAATAAGGATAAGCACTTGTTATAACCTGAAAACAACAGGGATTGACACAGATACTGTATATTATAATCTCATGGAAGATTTGCCCTGATTGATCCTGTTGTTTCTGACTTTCTTCTTCTGTTCATCAAAATATTTACAACATATGGCTTTATAACGTATGGTGGCATGTGATCTGTTGCTACCGTTTCATGTTATGGTGTGGATCAGGCCAAACAACAAGCTGCCCTTGCTTGTCTTCTGCTGGCCAGAGCCTCAGTGGGATGGGCAGTTTGTGAAATGACAGGACATGCCAACAAATTGCATCACTTCTGCCTCTGTGGCCGAGGACAATGGGCCACCATATGCCGAAGTGGGGAAATGAATGGAGCTCATTTGTGCTGGCACCCTGAGCCCCAGCTCCCCCCGACCCTGCTGGGGCCTCCGTGGCACCGAGGCCGACACAGACAGACGAGCCCACCCTCTGCCACGCCGCCGTGCTGCTGTCCACCACACCATCCCATAAGCCAACACCAACAAATATGTTGTTAGATTTGGTGTTTGGTGTTTGGTAATTAATAAAAAGGAGAAATTGTTGAGTTTTTTTGGTAACATTTCACTCAATAGGGCTGAGATGGCATGTTTCAAACTAAAATTTTACTTTAGCTGCAGGGACAAGTTTCTCTGATTATTGTTCAGGAACAGTTTTATTAATATGGAGCACATCACTTATTCTTTATGCAAAATTATTATGATATATATTTTTTTCATGGATGAATATGCAGGGTGTGTCTGTAAAAGTAGCCTGTATGCAAGTTTGTGTTTATCTGTGCCTTTATTTGTGTGTGTGTGTGTGTGTGTGTGTGCATGTGTGTGTGCAGGCCTGGGATGATAGCAGATGATTAAGGAGTGGCTGCTCTGTTGACATGAGATACTAATGAGGATGAAATGAGAAGGTCAGGGCTCGTCTCCAGGAGGGGGACACCCCCCTCTCCTCCCACCACCACCACCATCACCCCCACTTCCCTCCCCCCTTCTCTCTCTCCTCGTATCCCCTGGTCGCCTCCCTCCTCCTCAGGATGGACGGCTAATCCTCCTCTTAATCGGCACAGACCAGTACACACACACACACACACACACACACACATGTGTATACACACACAGACGCCAACACACACGTATACACCGAGGCGCCTCTGATCAGGCACTCTGCATCTTCATAATGGAGGTAATTAGCAGCTCAACAAGGCTACCTCAGCATTATGATTAGCACCTCTTTTTGAGCTCGCTCTGAATCTGACCAGTCTGGCCTCTGCTGTCACTCCATTCTGCTCTGCGCTGCCAATAAAGCAGACATCAAAACATTTCTTTCAGAGTAAGATTAATTATTTATAAAGGGAGATATAGATATATTTGTCTAATAATGACTTTATGTAGTAAAGGTTTTATTTTAGTCATTAACATTTCAGAGAGATCAAAGGTCTATAAGTCCCATTAGCAGCCACTGGAGGCTGTGTTGCTTTTTAACCCAGCTTAAGTGGTTTGACCCCAGCTGATGTTGACAGCCCAAAACACTCAAAATATCACTTTTTAAAAACCAACAAGCCCCCAAACGTATATGACCACATAAGTCATATGTTCATACCTTTCAATACAACCTACAGGTGTGTTTTCTAAACTAGCGCACCTATCTGTGGACAATAGAATAGCTCATTATGACCATTAATGGTCACAGTTTTAAACCGCTTTGGGTCGCAGTTGCACCAAAACTGCCTGGTTAGGTTTAGAAAAAACCCCACAATGGTTTGGTTTAAAAGAACTACATTTGTTGGTAAGGTAACGTCGCGTGACATGCATCACGTGAAATTACTTATGTGACATACACCCACATTCTGCATTTGGTTGTTCAAATTACTCTAAATTGACTTCTGGTTTCACACAGGACATGAACACTGGTCTCCTGGATGAAAGTCTGAAGCATGTTTAACCCCCCCCTCCCCCCCCCCTCCCCCTCCCAGCTTGCTTCCCTTTCTTGCTCTTTATATTACATCACCTTACTTCCTCCTTTGCTCCCATAATAATTACTACAACCACTACAAGTCGCTGTCTAACAAAAAATGTATATATGGGTCAGAAGTTCTGCTTGTAAAAACTCCCTATGTGGTCGTGTTTTGGAGGAGGACAGTCACTTAAAACCCCGATACAAAAGCACATACAATATGAATAATGTTCACAATTTATTTAAAAGTCATGATCATGCTCAAAATGCTGTGTGTTTTGGATATTGTCCTATACGTAAAACCTAAATGGTTTCATTTGTAAGATTCTTTAACACAGGGCGTTTCTCATAAATCATTTAACTGTTTCACTTCTGCTGGTGCAGGCTAGCTAAAAGAAAAACTAAAAGTGCTGTCAGTCATCAGCAAAATAGTGGATGACTTATGCAGTGACGGAGGGATGTAACGATAGAAAACCAGGCAAAGGTAGGAGTGATGGCCGGCCAGCGATGCAGCAAAGCGACCTGTGTGAGTGCAGGGGAGCTCTCATTAATGAAGGTGTGAGGGTCTCCATCAGCATAGTGAACTGTTGACCCCGACAAGGGGAAGGAAGTGCTCGGCCAGCTGCGTGCCATTTTTCATCTCTCTGATAGACCTCAAAAGCGAGGCATGGGGGAGGGGGGAGGAGGGAGAGAGAGATGGGGGACAGAGGAGAGAGAGGGAAAGGGGGTGGGTCCGATATTAAAAAGAAGTTGGCCCCGTGAAGTGTGGCGAAGTGTTGGATGGAGGCCTCCTAAGCCGTGACCCCTGTGATTTTAAAGAGTGTCTCGCTCACCTCGTTAATCAAAGGCTGATGCGTATCACAGTGACCCCCCTCCCTCCTTCCACACCACCCAAACCCCACCTCAGCCAGGTCCTTACTGTCATTTTTCACAGGAGGTTCATGGGAAGATAAGGATCCTCAGGTTGCCAACCAGTTCAAGAGAGGAAATGTCTTAGATTTGTGTGTGTGTGTGTGTGTGTGTGTGTGTGTGTGCACATCAATGAAGGGGAAGGCCGGGGTCAAGACTGTAAGATGATGTTTTGCAACACTTTTATGTGTATGACACATTTGCTTAATGATGCTTTATATCAGCTCTCATTAAAAGGAAGTCAATTTCACACATCAGCGTCTGTACACAGGTGTTGGGGAGTAGTACACTGTATGTGAATAAAAGCTGAATGAAGCTTTTGTGGCTCCAAGAGGATAAGTAATGTCAAAATGAAAAAAAAAAAAAAAAGAAGTAATCTAAAAAAAAATCTGCGCGGTGTGGAGTTAGAAAGAAGGTGAAATGTTTTAGTCATTTTACTCTTGTGTGAATCTGCCATGTTTGTAATTTGTCATGTAAAAATTCCTGTGTAAATTACCTACCAGACTTTAGTTAAACAGAAGCTCTAATATTAGAACTCACGTGCAAATTGGACTTCAGGAGTAATGTGTGTTTTGCATGCGATTTCCTGTCCTCCTGGGCATCCTCTTCCTCCTGCAACGAGACAGTGGTGGAATTTATAGGGAAAGGTTTCGCAAGCATTTTCAGTGCAATCAGCAAGCTTTGCTTCGTTTAATCAAGGAAGTGACAAATTGTTAAATCATCTGCAAAAAAACTGAGGCTGCATAATTAGGTTTTTTTTAACATAAATTCCACACATAAAAAGTTCCTCAAGTTTGTGTGTCCCCTCCCTGCAAATCAAAACATGTTGTAACTTCATAAACCTGCTGTGTGTTAGCTTCAGTCCAGTGTGATTGTTGTAGCTTGATCAAGAGCGAGGGAGAGGGAAAGAGTGGGAGAGAGAGGGAGAGGAAAAATGAGCCTGCCAGTGGTTAATTGAGCATACAGATTCCTAATGTGTCAGGCGGTGGCCTCGCAGATGAGGGATGGCACTTTTTTACGATGCATCTTCCTTTGTTTCCTCTTTAAGGCTAATGAAGTCGGCCTTCCAGTCGCCACCTGGGCCAGACACTCAGACACCAGAGACACTCTCACATCCCATTCACAAAGTCTAACAGCGAGTCATCATCTTCTACACCCCCCCTCCACACACACACACCCTCCACCCTCTACCCTCAGCTCGCCCAAAGACAAACACACACATGCAATGACACATGCACAGCCATGCATGTACACATACTGTATGAGAATGCACACACGCACACACACATGGGGTTATTTGCTGGACATTTGTGATAAACTCACACTCTGGGCTGATGTTTACAGCATATTCATTATCAAAGCCGCAGACCTGTTTATTTTTACTGTCTCAAAACAGCAAGCATCCATTATCCAAAGATTCTTTTTTTTTTTTGTCTTTTCCTTCATGCCTTTAGGTCACCCACTAATGAGCTTAACACTGAGGAAACGTGGAAGCGATTAGACGAGGCTTGGCTGTTTGAACAACGGGGTGATGATATTGTACCTTACGATTACACGCATTTATATCAACAGAAACAAGAGAGGACAAGAGGCAGCCTAGAAGGTCTGTAGCTTTTCACAGCTATATAGTTGGGGGACTTCACATGGGTTTTCCTGCGTGTGAGCAACTAGTGAGTGATGTTCACTGTTGTTCGCAGCCTCGCACTTCCTTCCTTATCCTTGTTCTGCTTTAGCAAGGTGAGCCTAAACCTCCTTCAGCGCCTCTGTCTCTTTCGCTGTGGCAGCTTGGGCCAAGTAGTTCTGGTCACCCAAACATGTTCAAGGTGCTCCATGACCATATGTTTGCTCATTGGGGAGCGGAGCAGGGAAGGGCTGGACTCTATGACCTTCACCCAGGTTGAGCAATGAATACTCCAGGCTCCGCTCACTTGGGTTCATGCCAGGTGAACACAGTAGTCGGGCATCCCAGACATGCACCCGGAGCCCAGCAAGCATTTGACTGCTGCAGACACACAGAAGGTGGAGAATGAGAATGGGAAGGTGGGGTGTTGTTAGGTTTTTAAGGAGGAAACTTTTAGTTCTCTGCTCTGTGGTGGCCCAGTTTGTCCAAACTGGTGTTTAATGGCTGGTAGAATATTGTAAACCTGCAGAGGGCCATCAGACAGGCCTTCACTTGATGTTAAAATGAGTTGGAATATGCTCATATGTGTGTTGGGATGCTGTAAGTGCCACAATCAGAGCACAAAATGTTAAGCATTAAAAACATTTTTTGGGTTGATTCTATGCAACGACAAAATATTTTTATGCCATATATATTGCGGTTTTCACGGCACTAACATCCACTGTGCGTCTGCTGTTTCAGTTGTGAGATGATATGCTGTGCATGGTATACATTACTGTCACGGCACATTTCCTCAACTGTAAATAAAGTTCAACTTCCATTTTCACTTGTTATATTATATCAATTCCCCATTTAGTAATATTCATCCACGGTAATTTCCAGCAGTAACAGAAGCAGTATAAATGCCTAAAATGGCAGCAACAGTTCCCTGTTTTAGTTCTGTTGGGGTGGAGGCAAAAGTGTTGTGGTTTTTCAAGCATTCGGTGCCAGGAATATAATAATTATCAGTTACTTTTAGTTTCAGTTTTAGCACATTTACAGTCAGAGTCAGAGCCAAAAATAACAATATGTAAATGTTTATGTCAGGTCTATATATAGAGCACATTTAAAAACAGTGAATGCTGACTAAAATGCTGTACAAAGAGATATAATGGAACAGGGACACAATCAAATAAAAAGAGAATATGAGTAAATTAATAAAAGCATTTAATATCTTGATTAATTCATTAAAACATAAAAAAAACAGTGTGGTCATGGTCATGCATGTGAAATGATAATTAAAATGTTTAGGAAAAGAGATGGGCCTACAGACAGGTTTTAAAGGTGTCAGTGGAGGGGTAAGATCTTATTGTTAGTGGCGAACTATTCCACAATTTTGGGTCAACGATTAAAATTGCTCGATCGCCTTTGGTTTGAGGGTGAGCATCACCAGATCTGAGAGGTTGGGAGGTGAACCACAGGATTAGCAGTTCAGAGATGTGACCAGGTGCCTGTCTTTGCTGTGCTTTAAAAACAAATAAATTAATCTTACAATCTTTACGTCATTGGTAACCAGGGAGGCCAGTATCAGGACAACTACAACTGAAAAAAAAACACACCAAATTACACATACAGTACATCCAAAAGTCAATTCTCTATAGTCTAAAAATAAATAAACAGAATTTAGGATCAGAGTTTTTGATATTTTTGATATAAATAATTTTATTAACTTTTTTTTCTGCACTTATTTTCATTTCAGTCCACTCAGAGGCCACATAAGAGCATTAGTTAAATTTCATGGCTCCCAAATGGAGTTGCCTTCCCCCGCTTATTTCAATTAATTGTTTAGTTTTAACCTCTTTTAACACAAATTCCGTCCTGAATTATGGCATGTGCATGGGTGCAAAATAAGCAACAGATTAAACCTGTGCTGATAACTCAAAATGCCTCCGTAGTCGAGTCAACAAGGGATCTTTATGGGGAGGGAAAGGGCTGAAGGAAAACGCCATTACTCTCCAGATAATTTAAACATGTGTTGGCATTTATCTTGGTGGTCCATGTCCGAACACTAATGACAAACTCTTGTTATTAGTGGACTGAATCAATGCCAAAGGCATGCCCACCCAAAACTTTAATCCGTTAATGTTCCCCACTCTCTAATTTGGTATTACGGAAAAATACAAGAGATGCATAGGTACAGTAGTTCTTCAAAGTAGTATAAATACAGAGTAACACAACACATATTGGACATGGTGTGTGCTCTCTCCTTCTCCCTCCGTCTCTCTTTTTCTGTACCAGTCTTCCACCATCGAACTTTATTTTCGTGGGAAGATTAAATATTTCTGCTTGAGAACACCCTTTAAACTATGAAATGACTGCTGTCACTGACACACAGACACCCCCTGTATACACACACACACACATACACACACACCACGCTCCCCTGATTTTGGATGGATAGATGGTTGGGAAGAGGAGGAAGGGAGGGGGGGCTGAAATATATAATCTCCTGAAAAGAATGAGGCCCTCTGGGATTTTCTCAAAGTGGCCCCTCTTTGCACTGGGGCTGGGGGAGAGTAGTGGGTGAGTGCTGGTGGTGCGGGTGGGTGGGTGTATGGGAGGTAGGTGGGGGGGGGGGGCAAAAACATGGCCACTCCACACTGTAACCTGAGCCAGAAGGGGGCCAATCTGTCAAATAATTAGCTGTTGCCCAGCACAAAGGTTTTATTTGCAGGAATTTCATCGCGGCAGGATTGAATAATATGTCTGTGTATTGTGCGGGGTCATGGGAACATCATCTCTTACTGGTGGGCCATAAAAGACGGCTAAATGATAATGAGAAAAGGCTCTGGTAATTCAATTCCTCAAGCGTTGGTTTCCATCTTTCTCTCCCCTCCTCCTCCTCCTCCTCCTCCTCGTCCTCCTCTCCCCCCTTTTCTCTCAGTCTTTCTGTTCTTTCTCTCCGCTCAGCTAATTGCAGAACTTCTTGTTGATGTTGAAGTGGCTTTATTCAGCGTGCAGGAAACACACACGGTCATGTATGGTTTCTTAAAAGGAAAATGTTTGCAGATAATTACATCTTTTGTCTAATCTACTGTTATTTGGTATAGAATGCACTGATGAACAGGAAACCAGTTGCCTTTCAAGGTTCTGATGTTTTACTGTGCAAGGTGGCAACAGTAATAAAATAAGCCGGCACAGAAAGAGAGAAATCCTCTTTCACAGATAAAAGTTTTATTTAAATACCTTTGATATTTCACCAGTGCATCTCTTGCTAAACCATAAATATATAATCAGTAGTATGTGTGTCCCACTCTCAAACCCACTGGCTCAGTTGTCTTTTTGCACATTGACCCCTGACCTCTGAGAGCAGCCAACCAGGAAGTGGATAGTGTTAAAAGGGATTGATTGGTTTGTGGTCTATAGATGATTGTTTATATCATTCCATACTGGAGGTTTGACCTTTGGTGACCCCTCTGCGGACCAATCCGCTGAGAGCCATGACCTGCATCCATTTGCAACAGCGCTAATTAGCTTTGACGGGCCCTCGGTTTGCATCGGGGTTGTAAAATGAAGCCCTGCAGTGCCCTGATTGAAGAAAGACGTGGCGCGGCTACTCCACTTCATACCTACCATATCCTCCCGCCCGAATGTCAAACACATTAAACTTAATGTACCAGCAAATCTTACTCAATTATTTGTATGTTGTTGAGGTGTGTGTGCACGTGTGTGTTTATGTGCACGTCTGGTGGCCCCCCTAAATGGCGTTCATATGTCAGTGTATGTTCAGCTGTCTGAGCACACTCAAGCATGCTGGTGTTTACATGTAAGAGGGGGAGAGACAGAGTTTGCCGTTTCGCTGGTATGTCCGTGCGGGATGAGGTTACACATCCTGCAACACATTGCAGAGGGATGAGGAAACTTGCTTTTAAGTAAAATAATTGGATTATTGCATCCTGTGATCTCGCTAATTATAATGAAAGCAAGCTTACAATTTTCCAATTATTATTCTATGCCGATTCTGTTCCTCTCTAATAAAGAGGAGCACTGATGCAAAACAAAATGCCAGGACTCCATTTCCTGCCTGTGCCTTGGAGCTATTCAGAGATGAGGGATGTACACACCCTCCAAATATCACCCCCAACACCCCACTTAAAACATCGGACTACAGAACACACACAGCCCCTAAAAGTGTACATGCAAATTGTTGCTATGTACAGTACTTTTCCTCAGAATTAAACGCAGAGATGCATTTAAAAGAGGAAATTATTGATCTGCTTTTACATACACAGAGGCCCAACATTAAGCTTTTGAAGTTCATAAGATTTAAGAGAGTATAAACTGTAATGTGTGAAATGCAAAGGACAGTACAGTGTAGTGTCTGCGGATTCTCCACCATGTCTTTGGTTACCAGGCATCACACCAACATGAGTCACTCACTCGGCCTCTGACAAATCATTGTATTAAATCTCCTCCCCTCGCAGTATCTCCCACTCTCTCCCTGCTCCTCCTCCTCCACTCGCACAAGCACAAGCACAAGCACACACACGCTTAGTATCAGTCACTCATACGTCTCTCTGCCCTGCCTGTCAGTCTCCCACCAAATTCCCCTGGATCACACTACATCTGACAGTATTTCATCTTGGATTTGAGGATAAGTGAGAGGATTTCAGTTCAAGCTCGGAGCTTAGCATGAAAACGCTACTCAGTGTGAAAAGCTAAGGGTTTACACGATGTGGGATCCCCCACCCTCACCCCAACCTTTTTTCCCCCTCATATGTCTCTCCCTCACTGTTTCTCCCTCTCTCCTTCCCTCTTTGCAGGGTTTTGTTGATTTAGCTGTGAGTGGCTGCCTGACACAACATTGGCTAACTCCTCAAGGAGCTAACCCCATTGCATAGTTATTCTATCACTGAACTCCGAGGGGAACACAAAAAGGATGTATTTTAATTAAGCAAATCCCGTGGGCTTCAGTATTACTATAACCACATGAAGGTGGAGACAGTGAGATGAGGATGGAGAGAAATTGTAATGTTTGCAGTAACAGTGTGCGATACACCTGGTTTATGTGGAGCGATATGAATGAAAAGTAATGCATATTCCGTAAAATTTTGATAGCCATTGGAATATTTTTGGGATAAATTTTGTGTGTATATTTGAATTTAACTATGCCAGAAAAAAAATATTTTTCTATTATTACATCAGAATAAAGTCTCTAAGCAGCATTCAGTCTCGTATGTGTCATTACATCAATGCTGAAAAACACCAGCTGGTCGAAATCTTACATAAAAGCCCCTAATCAATGAAGCCAATATGTAATCAAAGTTATCAATGCAACTGTAATCTAAAGGGATTTCATCTGAGCCGATCCACAAACAGTGGATACATGTGCAGTGTTTGCAGTGTTGAAGTGTAGAACGGGTGTTTTGCATTCCTGTAATAGGATGTTCAATATCCAATTTTCATTTTTAAACAATACCATAAATGGTGAAATTAAGGAAATAAGGCAAAGAAAATGCTGTATTTTCCTTATTGCTAACAACCATAATAAAACCAAAAGTATGAATTGATCCTGCTAACAGGTAGCTGAAGCTTGGCATTCCTCTGTGCCGCAGAGCTCCACTGTTGTCCTAAAACATATCAGTGCGCCACACTGTCAGCTGAGTGACATGTATTGTTTTTTTCCCAAAAGGTTTTCCACCTGTTCCCGCTCTCCTGTGCTGTAATTGGCTTGTACTAACTCTAACCATGCCCTCTTACCCAAACCCTAACCACCTCAGATTGAAACATGTTGACATCATGAGCACTAGCCAATCACAGCACAGTAGGGCGGGACTCGGCGAAACACTCTTGGGGGAAAAAAAACTGCATGGCATTTTATACCATGAACAAACACGCTGTAGTTTATTTTGATTTACTTATTTCATGTCAGTTCCACATACATCACCATGCCACCATAAATGCCAGCAAATATGTATTAATGCACAGCAGAAAGTAGTCCCAAACAAACTCCGTCTTTACTCCTGTTTGAGTAATAATTGAAAAAAAAAAACAACTATATACATATATACATGTATATATAACCTATATACTTGTATACCCCTTTAAAAGATTTACATCTTGGGTAGGAATCAGTATGCTTGCGCCTGAACGCCACAGTAAAACATGATTAGATGGACTACCACATTTTTGGTTTTGGTCTTTTCAAAAATGTTGTTAATGATAAAAAATAGGGTACACCAGGTTTAGTCATATTACTCAGTCTCTCCATTTTGCATTAAAAATCATCGAAACAATTCAGCAGATTTCCCGCCAAAACCAACCAGGCATCACTCAAGGTAAAATACAGTGCTGCACAGTGCCTGACATAAACCGCCAGTCTTCGTACTTATAATCTCATTTACATTTAATTACAGTAATTATACTAATGCCTTCATATTTCTGTGGCATGATTTACATTGTGTAGGAGGACTGATAGTGATTTGACGTGTGTGTGTGTGTGTGTGTGTGTGTGCGTGTAGTGTATTCTGCTGCAGCATAAGCATCAAACAGACTCTAATAACAGGTGAAGGGTTAGAGTGGACCCCCCACCCCAACACATACATACACACACACAAATATCTGCAGCATAGGTTAACCCTGGAAATAAAGAAATAAAGGCATTACATGGAGAACCTGAGGAGAATCCTGAATGCCAGTTGCCGGTAGGAAAGATGGATTGCCTGAATTCTCCACCAATCACCAAACAACACATTGGCTGCAGCATTGATTGATGAAGTATTTAAGTCGTCAATCTCACATCACCTGCTTTTCTCCCCCCCTCCACCCCCCAAAATGGCTGCAGAAAAGCTATGCTGTGTCTGCAGATCGGATGAACCCTGACCGATGGAGAACTTTGCAGATTGTCAGCTTTTGGGATCAAAAGTGGGCGGTGATGAGGCTGAACATGCCGATGTAAATAAGACAACAAAGTTCAGCTCTTGTGAGCAGATTGTACTGTACACTGTGCACCACAGAGATGTGAGGGAAAAGCCTTTTCAGGGGACACACAGCTCGGTTCAAACAGAGGTCCGGCATTAAGTCTGTACTTGCGTGCTCCTACCTTCCATATTAAAGCAGTCATTTTCCAAATTGCACATTATGCTTCCACTGCCAACACCCTTGCACTACTTTCTAATAGGCCTCAGTGTATATAACTCAGCCCAATATTATTGATTACAAATCATGATTAACAATAATTACATTGATAAAAATGGAACATTAGCCCTCACCTCTGACCTTATTTGCAGACCTCTTTGTACTCTATGATGTATTCAATATCATAATCATGCTTGAGTACACTTGGTTGGAAAAAAGGGGGGGGCAATCAATGAGACTATGCTCATAAGCAGAGAGAAAACATCACACCTGCAGATATTGTGTTGACAGTGCATCGGAGAGCAAACACAGAGCCACTGTCGTCTTGGAGTTATGCTGAAGAGGCCATTGATCCACCGGTTAACCTATTCTCCTGCATCAGTACAGCAGCAAAGCCCTCAGAGGAAAGCGACCTCCCCCCACCCGGGCCATTGTTTCCCTCCACTAATATGATACCCCCTGAAGGTTCTCCACAGACCTCATTTCTAATCAATGCATGTGGTTGGTGGGATCATCCTGTCTCTGCAAATTAATGACTTCACTTTTTTCTGTGGTTTCATTCCATCGATTTGTTTTATTAGCCCATTGATCTCCATGGCCCCCCCCCTCCACTCAGCACACCCTCTTCCTCACCCAACCCTGTGCTTCCTCTTTGCTTATCAATATGAGAGCTGATGGCATCAATTCTGAAAAAAAAAATGTGCTTCCTTCATCAACCGATAACTTCGGGGGAAAAAAACATATGTAGGAGTAGGGAGGAGCAGGGAGGGGTGCATCCTGATGGGATGAGACAAACTTTTGTTTTCAAGTATGATGTAGATTTGTGCTATTTTGTGAGAAGGAAAAAAAAATCTTCCGAACAACATGGCTCCCTTTCTTTGAAATTAGCTCAACAGTTGTATGCAACATAGGTGTAGATTTTAGGCGGGACATAGGGGACACTTTCCACTCAGTATTTAGAACATGTGATCCCCCCTCCCAATGAAAACACTTTTATTTCAGCAAAATTAAAGACATTTACACCATAAATTGGTGCATAAAATTCACCAGAATGCAGGAAATTACGTTTGATGCTTGAAATTTTCTGGCAGGGGACCACCCTACCCCCGGTTTTATGTGTCCCTTTCAAGGTTAAAACAAAACCTACACCCTTGGAAACATACAGTTACAATGGTTACACTTCTAAGCAGGAGAAAATGCAATTTTACATGTTCTCTCCGGGTCCGAAATATGATTATCCAAGTTAAAGTAATCTGGGTTTATTAGTTTAATACAACTGTCATGGTCTAAATCACTTAGACGTTCATCTGGTCAGGGCTCGCTGGTCTTATTAACAGCCATATCTAACTCTCTCCCCTATAATTCCCTTTGAGATCTGAACAAAAGGATAGGAAGTGCTTTACTCCGACAAGTCAGACTTCACTTCACAGGAGGAATTACAGCTTTTCATTTTCTGTCACTGGAGCGTTTTAGCGAGGTGCCCCACTAGCATAACGATGTTCTTTCTCTCTTGTTTTATGACTTGAACCGTGCACAAAGAGTTGATTCACAGTAATTACATGTGAAAACACAAATGCCGGGGTGTATATGTGAACTCGCTGAGAGATCGCCGCAAAAGTACACACACTGGATATTCTAATGCTGAAAGAAATATATAGTCAGAGACGTTTGCGCCAGGCACAGAGACTTACACCCTGCAGTGAAACAAAAACACTCAGAAAAACCCTAAAGGAAACAAAAATTCAAATGTGTGGTTGTTCAGGTTAGCCCCCATGTCCATCAATGCTTCTGTCTGAATCCATTAGGATAACCACAGTTCGCATTCTCTGGACGACCGCAGTTAGACATTGTTCTCTCATAGCCACTGCTGTATTATTTCTGTCCTTCCTGAGCCATCAAATAGTGACACATCCCGTCTAAGAAAACAAGCTGAAGTAATGCTGGAGGCCATAAAAAGTCTGGCCCCACCCGTCCTCCCTCCTTGCTGATTCCTCCATCCTCCAGTCCTCTCTATGGTTATCTTGCTGTCCAAGAGATATCACTCATTAGCCTGTACTGTGAATACATGCAGTGTAGTTAGATTAAAATAGACTGTTAAATTAAAGGAATCATCAACAAACTTTCACCTTCAATTTGACAGAAAGCATGAGAAGTAAATCCTCAGTACTGTCCAAAAGGCAAATATTTCAGTTTTGATATTCCAATCACATGCTGGTGGAGGAAGCAATACTACAGCTACATCAAGCCTGCAACATCCAATCGTGTGGATGTGTCCACCCATTCACTCTGAAGGACAGTGAATTTCTATGGTCAGATAAGTCCTGACAATGTCCATGTTCAAAGATGAGAAGGGAGACTATCAAGCACCCCGCTCCCCACCAAACTGCCTGTTTATCCAGCTTGTGGGAATTCCTGTTCCTCAGGATGGATCTGGAGTCGTCACGACTGGTGATGTTCCCGTCCCACCCTGCCAGGCTCTGTCATGGAAATCACATCCCACACAGATAGCCGATTACTCACTTTCCCTCTACTTACATAGACATTACACTGCTGACCTGGCAGTGTGTTTATATTTATAAATAACAGAGAAGTGAACACTCACGAACTATGCACACAAACACATGCAAACGCGTGGGCTGAATTTATATTTTAGCCACTCAGTCCTCTGACAGAAGACATTACAGTACGATGCTTGTAAACACACACAATGTAATGTTTTCATCTTAAAGGGGCACTCTGCTTGTTTTACACCTGAAGTTCAGTTTACTCGAAACATCTGTATAATGTCTTCTGTGGCTCTGGAAGGGGATTTCCAAAGTTTGAAAAAATAACTGATGGTGTCCTTATCTTGGCGTCGGCTACAGAACTAAAATTATTAATACATGTGTTACAAACTGGAGATGTGGGTTTTGAAAAAAGCGGGCATTTGGTCGGGAGGGGTGACACTTTCTCACTCCCAACTCATCAAATACTGACTCTTATAAAGTGGCTCGTCACGTCAAACTATGACACATGTCAACTCACTACGCTCATTACATAGAGCATCTCTTTTCAAAATAAACTTTCCTTTTTCACAGGAAATGTACAGATTCTGCATGTTATACTGTCTTTTCAAAATAAACTTACAACGTAAGCTTTTAGGTTTACTTCTTAGGTTTACGCAACAAAAGCACATGGTTAGGTTTTTTAAAAAAAACAGCTTAGCTTTAAATAAGTATGCCTGTTACTAACATAGCATAACATCACATGACATACATCGCTAGCAAAGTTTGCTACACATACTAGCACACTACATCATTATTAAAACAACTCAAGTAACTTTTGGTTTCACACAGGAGATGAACACCAGGCTCCCAGGTAAAGTCCACAGCTTGTTTGACCAATCCGCCCTCTGTCGTGCCCACCGTATGCAGACTTTCTTGTTTCTAGTTGCGCAGAGCTTCAACAAATATCACTGCTTAAAGAAATATTTCACTAGGCTGTACAATAGAAAGACAACAATCCTTTTGTAACTGGTGCTACATGATCAGAGAAAACAGAGAAAAAAGGCTGCGTCATTCGCTTTTTTTTTCAAGAGGTAGAAAACCTACAACTATTAGAATGCACTGTGCAACACCAGACCAATTAACAACTTTGTGGTGATGTAATGCAAATTTTTCTGTTTGACACAAAGGTAGCAGCTGGCAACAAATGATACAGTAAAACAGTTAAACACTAAAACATGTTTCCGAAAATATCTGAGGCAAGAAATAGGCAACGCAGTAACGGAATCTTGGTTTCTGTTTGATCAACACTGCTTAGTTTCACCATTTGATCTCAGAGTTTTCCGGCCTCTGTTTTCACTGTGTATGGCGCCCACTTCCTGTTCACAAACTCTCGCTATTACAGCTAAACAGGGCACTAAAATATGTGTCTGACAACATTTTAGGCAAGAAATACAAGGACAGTAACATAAGCTTAATTTATATTTAGTCAGCAGTGCCTGGTTTTACCGTTTAATCTGATTTTGGTCTGAGTTTAAGACAGAGAGAAAGAGAAATGGGAAGAGAGGAACAAGTCTGCTTCTACTCTTTGTGTCCATGAATGTGGCATGGTTGTGGGCAATACAAAAATGCGGAAGCACAGCCTGTAGTTCCAGCAACAGCCCAGGAGAGCCAGTGAAACTCCACCATTTGACTGTGGTATTTGACCATGGATGTATTCAGAGACCTGGATACAGCGTTAAAGGCAGGACCCCTTTCATTCCTACGAAAGTTGCTCAATAGGGCGTGAAGCCAAAAAAAGCCCCCAAAAAAACCCTGATTTCCACTGTGTGAAATCACCCTGATAATAGGCACGGCTTTGGCACTAGTGGCTGTTTGGCCACAACAAAAATCGGCTTCAAAGGCTGGTGCACTTCCTGGGGGCCTGTATTTGATGAGTTGGGCATGAGACTAGGTTGGGTGGGGCTGTGTAAAGAAAGACAATATTGAGGTGCATTGTGGGAAATGTAGGATCAACTGTTTTGGCAGCTTGACCTATACTAGGGCCTAATTTTTTTTTTTAAGGCCCCAGATGTGTTTAAAACTACACAGTATACAACTTTCTTTCTCTCTGTCAAGTAACAAAAAATAAAAAATAAGAACATAAAGCAAAAATATTAGCATAGATATATGGTAAGATAAGAACTTCCTAAAAGCATTCACCCCAACAGACCTCTAACTTCCATCATCTTGATACTATTATCTGTAATTTAAACCTGGGATTCAGGTAATTAAGATTTATCTCTGAGATTAAATGCGGTACACTATTAAGCACATACACAGGTAGGTACCTTAAGTTTAGGTGGGCTGAGCCAGAGCTACGTCCCTACATCTCTGTCCTGTCTTTACATAAATCCTTTCAGGGCTTCTGGCAGCAGTTTCCTGCTCTTTCATCTGGCTCCCTTGTGGTAGGACTATTAGCCCAGCCTGTATACCTGCAAATGTTTGGGAGGCAGCTGGCTCTGGACGCTCAGTGCCTGCACGGGCCCAGGGGCTGCTGGGACCTGGGAACGCTGGCACCAAATACCGATGGGCAATTAGACCTTCATTCAAGAGCAAATGTGGCAAGCATTAGACACAAGGCTCTTTCCGGTTCAATTCATATCTCCATCCTGCCTTCCTTCCCCTCCTAACAACCACGCTCCATCTTCACTTTTTCCCCCCTCTTTTCTTTCTTGCTTTTGTTTTCCCAGTTTTGGACAATCCCTAATCCCAGGCCAATATCTTCACCCAGGACTGTTTTTTTGTTTGTTTGTTTTAGGTGTGGAAATTGGGGTCCTACAGAGAGAGGAAAAGCTGTCACTCAGTAGAGAGAAAAAATTACTCTAATTTCAGTCATTTTGAAAATCAAAGCCCATTAGTTTCAATAGAAAATGACATTTGGAAAACCAGGATGATTCAAAACAGCAATCTGAAAGCACTTTTTCTTGTTTTAATTTCTTTTCCCAAAAATACTTAATTCACACCGGCAAAGCAATGCAAAATCATAGATATGACAACTGCTCTTTTAATGATTTTCAGGAAATGGCACTGAAGGCTTTTTGGTGTTTCACATGTAAAGATAAACCTGCCATGAAAGTACCATCTTCTCTTTCACTCTAGACTTGCTGTTTTTTTTTTTGTTTTTTTTAACCATTTCTAGCTCTCACCCGAGTGTCTCGACATGATATGTGAATATATTTATATGGCTCTGCTGATGTCATGCAATGTGCCACTTTGTCTTTCTCAGCTGTGAGAAACATGACAGCGGCTGCTTCTCATGTAAGAGGAAAACTATGAGAGGCCCCGTCTAGTTTTGTGGTAAAAGGTGACATAACCCATAATTCCACTCAAACCACAATGTTCTTTTATCAGATGTTCCTCTTTGATACTGAGAGGGTGGTTCACACGACACAAAGCAGTCACCAACGACAAATGACTGAATAGCTTTAAATGCACATGAATGAAGTATGGAAGCCCAAAGGAGTCAGGATTGAAAAAATACATAAAACACAATAGAATTAATAATCACAAATTATAGTGTCATATATGTTAACATGGAAAAAGACACTTTTTTTCTTTAACTTATCATTATGAAGTAAATGTTTATTACACTATGGGATGGCTATAGAATAATGACACCACCAGCGTTTAAATTGGTTTCATATAAGCCTCACTTTCACTATGCAATTCTGTCAGCAGTGGGTACAAGGAAAGGAAGGACTGATATACAGCACAAACTATGTCAAACATTGGCACAAATTGTCACATATTGCTGGTATGTCACGGCTGCATATTACCCGCTAGAGATCCTTTTGCATCTGCTGTGATTAGGTTGAGAGAAAAACATCATGGTTTGGTTCTACATTCATGCGGGAAGCGAACACTGGCCTCCTGAGTAAAAGTCAGAGGTTTGTTTGACCCATCCACTATCTCTTCTGCCCACCCTATAGGGACTTTCCAGCTCTTTTATTACCTCAATATTGGCAGCGTTGCAACCTAATGCTGTCCAACAACATATCATACCAACCCGACCAATGCCGGCTGGCCATGCTATGAACCAATGTCACCCGGCCATGTGTTATACTGCTGTGACAGGTGCCCACCCACCAACTGGGGGTGTAACATAACATCGCAAAAGGTTTGGTCCAGTTTCATTTCCGATGACTTTGGAATGAGAATGGGCAGTGGTTACCAAAGACTATCACTGTAATTTTCTTTGCAGTAACTATTTTCTATGGTTTCTGTAACCGACAGGAGCTAACTATTGAGCTAGACGGAGCCAGGAGCCTGTCTGGTGGCAGATGACAGGTAATAGATAAATAAATAATATTGTGACATAAAATACAACATAAAATAAGTGTCATTTGCAAAATAAATAAACAAAATTACATATTCTGAAAAGGGCATTTTGAAATCAAATGTTTGTTTTATAAAAACTACTTGAACTACTAAGCTTTAGTTTATTTATTTTTTATTTTTTCTATTCATGTTTTATGTTTTATATATATTTATTTCACGATATCTTATATATTTCCCCATACAAAAGTGCACACGTGGATGCAAAAAGGCTAAATTCTACTGATCATAATGAGAAATATTTAATTCCCTCATGAAATCCTGGTGTCACAGGTAAGGGAGGCTTGAATAGGCTGGCGGGCTGCTCTTTGCTGTGCAGTGAATTGAATCAGAAGCTGCTTTTAGCGGTCAGGGAAAAACACTGGGTCCAAATTAGCATAAACAGGAACACAAAAGAAAAGGGGAGAGGAACGAAACAGAAAATAGTGTTGTCAACAGGACCCCCCGGTGAGGAATTTCAATTTCATATATCTAATTATCCCTGTCAGATAGAAAGAAGTGACAAAAAGCTGTCTTTGTTCTCTCTCTTTATCCCCCGCATCTCTCTCAATTAATTTCAGCATACGAATATGACTAATTGTCTCTATGCAGCTCTGCAGCCACATAAATAATAATTTCAGCCCATGTTGGAGGGGGGTGGGATGTTCACGCATCAATTTATGATATTTGAACACAATGGATTGTGCATAATTCAGGTGATCACGTTAGCAGGCCGATGCAACCTCTCTGTAGGCAACACCCTCTGCCACACAGTCTTGTAGCCCGCATAATACCTCTATACTTTCCCTCTTTTGTAAACGAAAGCGTTATGTCTCTCATTTCTGTCATTGGGATTGTTTCTTTGTTTAGAGTGATGATATTAGCATCATAATCAGACAGAAAGAAAGAGGCAGCAGTGATGACTGATTTATGCAGGGTTTGTGTGGAGCGACCAACAAAACCAGCCACCATCAACTGTGCGTTTTAATCAGATATGCGCATGTTAAAGTTTATTATTTCTGTCATTCATGTGCTAACTAACTTGAAAACCTAATTTTCCAAACACACAGTACTGAGCAATCAAACTTTCTCAATGGATGAGTTTATTGTCAAAGTAAATGTTGGGAGTAAAGGGTGTTTACCATTTGACAACAGAGACTTCTTATTGGCTTAAGGTTTTAAGTGGCATATTAGCCATCCAATAAAAAGAATAGCATGTCTGTGGTCTGCAGCTGTAATCAACTCTGCTGCTATCTCTAAAATGAGCATTTACCGAGCCTAATGTGAGCTAACACAGGAACACTAGGTGCTAGCTAGTTAACTCAACATATTATGCAAAGCTTCTGATCTACAACTAACAAATCTTCCCTTTGACTGACTGTAACAGTAAATTAGTAAATATTATATCTTAGTGTGCCCCCTTTAGCGACTTTGCATAACTGTTAGTGGAGCTAAGAAGCAGAACTGTTGCTGGGGGCAGCGTTTATGTCCCAAGATGGTGCTGAGGCCTCATGTTTCCTCTTGCTGTTTTTAGTCTGGTTTCAGTTGCAAGTCTTTCTAAATTGTTCTTACAATTTAAAAATGTGCACCAGATAAAGCTTCATGTGAAAGGTGGTGGAGGTGATGCAGCTTTAGAAACAGCCCAGTCAGCAGGAGAAGATGGTGGGAATAATATTTCTGCAAACCACAGATACGTTACATCTGCATGTTTCATAGGCATCATATAAACGTTCCTAAAATGCTGACTACATGAGCCGACATTATCATCGGGAAGTGAAAGGGATGGTGGAGGGGCAAGATGCCTGCCAAGCTGCATACCACTGTTTAAAACCAAAAAACACCAATACAACCAGTTGTTGCTTAGCAAGTTGTTACTGTTTTTTTGGCAGTTTGTTAGCCCCTAAACATGTTTCTTTTTTCTTTGTTTTTTTTTTTTGCAACCCATCACTGTGTATCCTGTGGCCCCCTAAATTGGGTATTTTTTAGCGACCCATGTTTTTTTTGTCTGGTGGCTTTAGGCCTCCAAACATGGGTGTTCTTTAGCAACCCGTGGCTTTTTTTCCAGTGGCTTTTTAGCCTCGAAACATTGGTGTTTTTTAGCAACTCATGGTTCTTTTTCCAGTGGCTTTTTATCTCCCAAAAGTGGGTGTTTTTAGAAACCAGTGGCTCTTTTACCAACAGCTTCTTAGCCCCCAGACTTGGGCATTTTTATACTAACCCATTGCTCTTTTTCTGGTGGCTTTTTAGCCCCCAGACATAGGATTTTTTTGTAACCCATCAATGTGTTTCCTGCAGCTTTTTAGCCCCTAAACTTGGGTATTTTTTTGCCACCCATGGCTCTTTTTCTAGCTGCTTTTTAGCCTTCAGATTTAAGTGTTATTCAGTGACCCATCACTTTTTAAAGTGGGGATAGTGACACGAAAAGCAGCTGTTTTTTACGACATTTCTGCTTTTCCAGCAGGGTCTGTGCCCCCAAAACCTAAAACAGAATCTGGTCCAACCAAAACAATGTTTTTTTTGTGCCTAATATGAAGCACCCCCTAACCACAGCATTGTTAAAATGTAACGTTTCATCATAGCTGCTATGTAATAATGTGCAAATGTAACATATTTGTAGCTTGCAGAAACATACATTGCTAACATTTTTTTTTTCTGGTGATTGTCTGAAATTAAGTTGGTGAAATTAAGGAAGGCCAACTGACTGATGGATAACGCGTTACAAAGTAATGTGTTAGAGTACTTTGATTACTTTTTGCAGTAACGAGTAACCTAACGCGGTAGTTTGCTGTTTGAGTAATCAAATACTTAAGTACATTTTCAAACAAGACATCAGTTACTTCCGTTACTTTTAGAACGCTGGTCCTTCAGCTCCGAAACAGCAACGGCTGTCGATTGGTTCTAATAACGGAGATAACGTTAAACCTATCAGTCTGAAAGAAGCCACGGAGCTTGTGGCTCGCTACGTGGTCGGAGAAATGCTGTCGTTGTCTACGGTGGAGTCTAAATAGGTGGAGTAGGACTCGCTGACAGACATATTTCAGACTCAGGACTTGCATTATGCCTGGTACACGCTACACGCTGGTACTCACCA
>NC_065511.1:13449904-13492439 GCF_006386435.1 Epinephelus moara | reverse complement strand
AATATTAAAAATGCTGGGGTGTTGTTGTCATACAGTTGTCTACGGCAGCAGATCGTTCTGTGTTTCTACTGGTCAAAGTGACGGCTGTGATGGGAGAATTGGATCTCAGTGAAGGGCAAGTGGTCCATAACTTTAATTTTGGAGACAAAAAAATGTAGGCTTAACGCCCTGTGGTCCATTGCCCAATAGGAAATGTAGAATACTCAAAAGTACTTTTAAAGTGCTTGAATTACTTTTATCAGGGAGTAACGTTGGAAGTACTTTTAAAGTAATTGAGTTACTTTACTCAGGGAGTAACGCAGTAAAGTAACTGGTTACTTTTTTAAAAAGTAACGCAGTAACGTACTTTGATTACTTTTAAAGTAATCCTTACCCAACACTGCTTCCCATAATATATACTTCTCAATTCTGAGATGTTCAAGAACTTTTTAACAATTCATTAATTATCAAGTAGCTTCTGATTTGTTCCTGACTTGTTCTTTGGTAGCTACTCACAAGTTTGTGCACCGTATTGTGAAGTGTTGCCGCTCTTTTTACTATTTGAATCTAAATGGCAGTGGCAAAGAAACACTCAGACTCCTCTTAATCAAAGGGGAGTGTATTTACCCTTCATACAAATTGCTTTACCATGAGAGTATTGCACTCTGGCTTACATTTAACTCACATCACAAGGTTTGAATCTCTGACAGTGATTGTATAATTAATTGGTGTCCTATTCACTCCAAGAGACCTTGTCTTTTCCTGCGTCTCAGAAATAAGAAAAAAAATCAAGTGAGGAGGAAGGCCAAAAATATGCACTGCTGCTGAAAAGATGTTTTATCATTTATTGACACGGGCATAAAAAGCCCTTGAAGGATAGTGCTAAAGTGATGACATTTTTATTCAATCAAATCCTTCTTAAAAAAACAACAACAACAATTAGCAAAATGTAAACATAATGAGCCAAACACCCAAAACTTGTCTGAACAAAGGTGCAGTTGAACCGCAGTACTCCAACCGTAAAACTTACTCCTTACTCATGGTGGTGGGGGGTTATTGTTACAATTCACTGGCCACATTCCTTCTCTGTGGACTCTTGACCAGTTGCCATGTCAGTTTAGCTGACCACATTTCATATCAATCTCTCTCTGTGTTCTTTAGGCTTTGATGACATTGCTATATTGAATATTGAATATATTTAGTGACATTTGGAAAGGACTCACTATCAACAAAGCAACAGGCAAAAAAGTCTCATTGTTTAGCTTGTGGAAGCATCTCTTGAAACTTCACAAATATTTCTCTAATGCTACACTATCTATCTATCTATCTATCTATCTATCTATCTATCTATCTATCTATCTAGTATCTTTCCATCTATCTATCTATCTATCTATCTATCTATCTATCTATCTATCTATCGCCGTTTACATCTACATACTGAGCAAGTCCTCTTTCATAGAGTCTGCCACTTTGTTCTGCAGTAGGCTAGCCCAGAACAGACAAACCAAACACTGGCTCCAGATAGGCCCATTCATGTTTACAGGCATACAAATGTTACTGGTTTGGGAGACAGGAAAAGTTTCAGTTGGTTGCAATCTGTAACCTCACCACTAGATGGCACTAAATCCTACACACCAGACCTTTAAATTAACCTAAAAAAAATCTTAACATACACAAAGTTTAAAAATCAAAACTTAGAATTATCACAGTTCAATGCACCACACATGCATTACATTTTCGGTAGGTAACCACTGGATGCAAACCACGAGGTGCAGAATCATTTAATATGAACATAATTTGTTGGGAAACACTCTAAACTCTTCAACAAATTACAAAGACTAACCATTCCGTAGTCTCCGTAGTAAAAGTCAAACGTCAAAGAACAACGCAGAAAGACAACCAGCTAGCCAGTGTGAATCTGTGTAAATTCTAGAGGCTTGAAATAAACCTTTGGATATGTCTGATAAAAAACTACCACTTTTAAATTTAGCTTTGCTTTACATTGGCATTGTGACATTGTCTTCTTGAATATGAACAAGGTGTCAAAGAAGAAGGAGAAAATGACTAAAGGTTCAGGAAAACACCAATTTAGCTCACCTACAGTTAGCTTCCTCTCCTATACTGGCAATTCAACATTCTGCATTAGCTAAATTTCTTATCCTTTCCTACCGAGGTTTAACTCAACTAAAAACATTACTTCTACCTCTGCGTATCTTCTCCTGCGAGAAATATTTTTTGAAACATACCCTCCAGCTTGCAAAAAAGCTGCCAGGTAGAAGTCATTACTGTAATTGACACCTGTTGTAGTCAAACCAGAAGATGGCGTTCAGTTGCCCTTGGTGAAACAGGTGGCATCGTTTCAACAAAATGCAACCTGTCACTCAAATCCAGCTGTATAATTTGGGCACAAAACTTTCCATACACACATTAATTTGCATTTTTCCATCAACAGTCAAGTGTTTGCAAAAAAGACGATAACAAAAGGAGAGAAAAAAAAATTGATTTGCATTTGCCGTTTAAATAGTTCCAGGACAAGGGCTGTTAAGTTTGAAATTAACATGTAAACAGTTGGAAAGTCTGCCCTCCTACCCCCCGTCCCCTTCTCCTTAACCCCCACCCCTGGTTCCCTTTTAGCGCCTTGATAAATATACATAAAGCCTCACACAAAGACCGCCTTGTTCCTTCAAATGGGCTACTTTTTAATGGAGACATATATTTCCAGGATTATATCAGCATTCAGTTGCAAATTTTGAGTTTTAATACTCCAGTTGGGGCAGTCTATGAATAAGAGTATCATTTGAATGCAGGGAACACCTGGTGCTGAGGGCTGGGCTGTGAGGGGGCTTCGAGCTGACCTGGTGTCAGTGCCAAGGCTTCACTTGTTCCCAGCCTCCCTTTTCAGACTCTGGCTGCCTCAGCCTTCTCTCTGATACTGTAGACTGCCATGCATGGGGGACTTTATGCTCCTGTCTTGCAAATGCCAAAGATGTGAGATGACAAAGTTGAGTTTGAAGTTTTGAGCCAGAAAAGTAGATTTTTATTATACTATGAGATCACTGAAGGGTCTGAGATTGTATTATTTGTATTAAACTTTTAAAAATGATATCACTGTCACGTAAGTCTTGGTATAAAAATTACATTTCAGGTTACAGCTAAGAATGATTTTTATTTTTACACAGATTTTGGTGCCTGAGCATCAGCATCAGCATCAACTTTCAACTTCACAATTTTACTGAGAAAACATTAACACGTAAATGGTGGGAAAATTATGGTATCCTTCCCTGTAATTATTTTTCAGCTCCACTTGCTTTACACTGTCAGGTTAAACTGGAGACAAGAGCTCAGAATTCACTACTGTAACCATGAAAACAACAAAAACTACAGAGGCTTTTTTTCCACGTTGCTTACTTGGCTGCATGACAACAGAGAGGGGTCGGGCGAGGTGGAGGGAATGAGTAGTACTATTTGGAGGAGGAGAGAGGAAGGGGTACAGGGTCTATTCGTATGCACCCCACATCCACTCAACACACAATCAGGCCTGTATTGCATTTTGCAAATTTATACCCAGGATGTTGGTTTAGAGTGTTTCCCTGAAAAAAAAAAAAAAAAGAGAGAGAGAGAAGGATTTTTTTTTCAAGCAAGTGTCTGCTTTCATGAGCAAGAGTGATTGAGGCACACAAACAAACCTTTGTTTCCTAGCTCACAGATGCAAGGCCCGAGCTCTGATTTACGCCCCACCCTGAGACACATTTGCACTTTTTTTTAATACTTTCAGACTTAGACTGTATGAAATAATATGCTACGACTATGAAAAAATCAAAATATATACCATGACATTTAGCTGAAGTGTGGTTTAATTGAAAGGCAAATGTAGTTTGCTGTGACAGCTACACAAACTGTAAAAGTTAAGTATCACCACAGTGAGTGATATACACCCTGTACTATACATCTGCTCGCCATTCTGACCCGCCTCTGTGCTTCCTCGGAATATTTGCACAAGCCAATCTTTTGCAAGACACAATGAGTAAAAGTCAAAGGCAAGAAACACTGAAGCTAAGGGACAATGACTTGCCTTTGCCCTGTGTGAACATTAACGTTTTAAGACTGACCCCTCCGTGGACTTGGTGGATCTTAAGATATCTTGAACCATATTAGACACTTTATTATTCATTCAAACAAGTCCCTTGAATTCCTATTTGTTTCAAGGTGTCAGTTTCAGATGTCATAAAAAATAATTCTGTACATAGGTTCTGAAGAGTCTTTAGAAATATTAAGTGTGGAAGAGTATCTTTTTTATGATATGCAGGTAGCAGCAGTGGTGTAGAGGTAGTTGATGAAATGGGTTTACTGCTAGGTAGATTGGCAGGTTACTGGTGAACACACTTCATGGGTATACTTTCCTATATAATCTCACGGCTTTTTGGCTGATAGTTGCGAATATTGTAAACAGCCAGAAAAGGTGCTGGGTATACCCCATATTACCTGCATATACTCTCCATATAAGCACTGGGTAGCAGATAGTGTTATATTTTACTTTATGGTCAGTACCACTGATGCTAATGTATAAATTAACACAGACAAAAGTATTACGTTTTTTTTATGTTAGCTTACACAGTAACCTATGCTCACTGACGTTTACAGTCAGTGAGCAGTTAAAGTAGCCTATTGTATATTATGCATATATCACATTAAATATAACAGGCTACATTAGCCTCTTTTACTTTCCTGGCGAAGGTGGGAATTTCACGCTGTATTTCTCCTCGTTGGTCTTTACAAAAAGTAAGCGTTTGTCTTGCCTTTAAGCTGGCAGTAAAGGTAGTAACAGCATCAAATTGTAAAAGGGACAGCAGGCAGGATGCGACCATGGACAGGATGGGTGTGACGTTCTGATGATATGTTATGTATGCAACAAGCCACTGGGAGATTTAAAAAGCAGCTGAAAGCAGTTAGCAGCTAACTCAAAGAAAAAGAACAACAGCCAAACAATGTCTGCAAATTGGGGAGACAATGACATCTGGGAGCTCCTTACCCTTCGAGCAAAGAACGAAATTAACTGCGATAAAACAGGAATGGTAAATGTATGTCATATTAGAGGCCAACGCTGCTGCGTTACATGTCACATCCGTCATGTCTCTTTGCTTCCGTAACACTGGCATGCTATGAAAAATGTTGCTGTTGTGTATAAAGCAAAGGTGGCATGGTAAGGAGACTTTGTAATGGTCCTGTTGCAGGTACTCTATGACTATTGAAAGATAATGACAAGTGCTGAAAATGCTGTTTTTTGGTAATGAAAATTGAGCAGGAAAAAAACACATAAACATGCAAACATGTGTTTGGGGGTTAATAGTATACTCAGAACAGTTTACAAGCTATGTTATTTTCATGTGTAGCTCAAGATGTGTTACTTAAATGTCTAGTGTCTAGGATTTAGTGGCATCTTGGAGAATGCAGGCTGCAACCAACTGCAACTTCTCCCATGTGCCAAACAGTAGGAGAACTATGGTGGCCAACATGACAACATGGAAACAGGAATGGTTCTATCTAGAGCCAGTGTTTGGTTTGTCCATTCTGGGCTACTATAGAACAACATGGCGGACTCCGTGGAAAAGGACCCACTCTGTAAATTATATAGTAAAGTCTATACTGACTGTAAGTTCCTAAGATCATCCCAGATTTTGAAAGAGGTGCACCATAGTTGCTATTTATATTCTGCTAATACTACTTTATACAAAAACTATATGTATGGCTGCTTTCCTGCACTGGTTTTGCATCTGAGAAAGTCGTAAATTTTGATGTCTAAATGATAGGTTAGTAACACATGCACTGCATCAGTTTAATGTGTTATATTTGCTGAGCAGAGAACGCAGTCAAGTCGGCAGGCTGCTGACAACTTGTTTACGTCAGTCCCAATTAATAATTAGTTTAATGATTTGAGTGCTTGACATGTGCCCCGGACAAATGCGGGCAGGAAAATGCACACACAGTGCTGTTTGCATAAATCTGCCATTTCAGCTCGGGTTGAGGGGGAACAGAGGGATAGAGGTGGGGGAATTATAGGACTCAGATGTGTGTGATTGGCGGTTCCCTTGGCTCCCAGGGTTAGAGAGTTCAGAGAAAAGCCGATTACTGCTCTCCCTCAGGTCAAGCCTTCATAAATAAACAAGGGGAGAGCCTGAGGCACCGTGTTTTAGTATGATTAGCATATCATACAGCCTATCGACAAGGCACTTATCATATTACAGCACGGCCGTCCTCTGAGCACACGGAGGTTACATGTACACGGCTGCTGAGCATACATCTCTGTTCATTAGATGGGTCCTCGGGGGAGAGAATAAATCATATCAGCACGTGGTTATGGCAGCGCAGGCGTTTGACTCCACCAAACAGTGGATGTTAACCAGGGCCTTTAATAAGCCGGAGAGGAGCTGACAGTTAGCTTCACACTGAGATGAGGGGAAATGATGGGGAGGTTTGATAGTGGGAGAGGAGTATATAAGAGGCAGAGCTGCCGTACTTGAGAGTAATCTATGGACCACTTTTCTGACACCTTAGACTTTTCTTGGTCTCCTGTGTATTTGGACTCAGACTTGCCTTGGTCTCAGACACTTCTGGATCCTGACACAGCCAGCTAAATGTCTACCTGGTCCAATCCTCAGCATTACAAATGATCCTATAATGACCTTAGAGTTTGGGGCAGCAGTAGCTCAGTTTGTGGGAACTTGGCTTGGGAATTGGAGGCTCGGACCAAGTTGGGAGTGCAGCCTGGTTATGGCAGTGGCAATGGTGATTTTATTTGTAAAGCACCTTTCATTACACATCAACTCAAAGTGCCTATGTAGCTGAAGAAGTGCCAGTTTACCTCCTCCACACTACCAAGGTATCCTTAAGCAAGGCACCTAACCCCCAACTGCTTGGAATGAGACTCAGTTTTTTTAAACTTGGCCTTGACTTTTGGGCTACATCCACACTGATATGTTTTCATTTTAAAACACATAACTTTTGCTACGTGTACACCTGGTGTCCACATTGCTGTGTTTTTTAACCCCTTAAACAGAGACTTCTGAAAATGCTGATGCAAATTGGCACACTGTATTTGCTTTGCAATGGCTCCCAACTTATGGATCACCTTATACTTAAGTGTTACTTCCACTAACAGATCCACTTTGTTGGTCGAGGCCTCCTGTCCCCACCAGCACAGGCCCAGTGTACTTTCAGCTGTGTTAGTATGGGTGGTGCTAAAACAGCTTACAGAGATCTTCTTCATTTCAAAATGTTGTTTTAAAATGATAACATATCAGTGGATGTAGCCTTAGTTTCACTCTTGGACTTGCCGATTGCGGTCCTGGCTAGCCGCAAGGATGATCCAATGAACAGTGTAATGGAATGAAATAAGAGGAAAGGATGATAGAGTTTGGTACAGCAAACAGACAAAATAATGTTTCTTTGGATGATGAAATTAGCCCAGAAGGAATTATGACTGTGTCTTAAAAATGCATCCATGATGGAGTGGAAGTTACCCCGACTCTCAGACACGCTACTCAGATTTCAATTTGGGCAAGCCTTTTCTCCTCAGCTACACAAGCTCAACTCACAGACCAGGGGCCACAATTAGCAGCTAGCCACTCTGACCAGGGAGAAAGAGCAAATGACATCCGCACCTAAGCCCTCCTAAGCCTGGGGAGCCGGGGCACGGAGCAGCCTCAGTGCTCTCCTCCCTCCAGTCAAGCATGGCCTCTTTAGGTGGTCCGCACACTGGAGTGGGATGGTATATTTTAACTGCTATTAGTGCTGTTTAGCCTTCCTCCAGGAGGCAGGAGTGCGGGGATGACCAGCTGGGTGGATATACAGTAGGCTATAAGAGGTTACAATGCAAAAACTGGAATATTGGATGGGTGTTTTTCATGTCTTGGTTTCACGGTGGTGGCACAAAGCTGGGATCAGTCTGTGTGCCATGTCACCTGGATAATCACATCCACCACTGGCATGGATCTTTTGCCAAAGAGAGGAACAGCAGACATCAGGAGCATTTAAAACTTAATGTTTTAAAAAAGACTTGGAATATTTCCTAAACAGCCATAGTCAGTTTTGGGTTTTTTTTGGAAAAAGTAATACAACTTAATAAAAGCATTACCTTGATCCTCCAGGGCAGTAGGGGAATTTCAATTTGTACATTTCTGTCTGCATACAGTACAGTGCGATAACACATTTTCATGTGTTATTATTGCGTGTACATGTGAATGTGTGTGTATTCGCATGTGTGATCCTAAGTGATGCCATCCCCTTGTGCCCACCCCCCAAATTCCCTCCCCCCACCCATGCAAATTAGAACTTCACACACGTTGCGGCAAGCTGCCGGGTGCTCTGTGATTTCACACGACCAATTAAGGCCCTCTTGGCAGTTGTGTGAACAGTTTCATTAGAGGAGATAATATTGCAAAGTGAAATGATAAGCAATCATTATGATTAATGCCCAGACATTACATTGCTCGTTAATGAGGTGTAAATGATCTCATTATTTTTTGAAAGAGTACAGATTAGATTAAAGTGGAGTGGACAGCGCTCCTCGGTGTTCAGACAAGTTAGTGTTAATTAGGCCCAATCTCCAGGAGCAAATGAGCCGCAACCCTTTGGTAAACAATTAGGCTTCCATAGCCCCAGGCTAGATGGACAAGGATAGGCAACTGAATGGATAGATCGCTGGAGAGATGGATGTTAAGGGAGTGTTAAAATCTGAATCCAATTGTTCTACAGCCGCCCAAAATTAGGCAAATCATCTTTTTTCCTTGTGTTGAACAGTAGAGTTAGGCAAATATTTGAGGCTGGTATTGGGCTTTTATTAAATATCAGATATCAGCCAGTTGTGTTGTTTACTCCTGATATGATGCGGGTTCCTTCTTGACTACTGCTACATACTGTTGACAAAACATATTGAGAATATAACAGAAAGAAAAAAAATAATTTTACTTTTTGGTTTAAGTCTTTGAGCAGAAAATCCTGCACACTGCTCTTGCTCAGCTTCACCATTTATTGATAACTAACATTTCGGTCCTCCTAGACCTTCGTCAGGAGTGTTCAACAATCAATAAATGGTGAAGCTGAACAAGAGCAGTGTGCGGGATTTTCTGTTCAAAGACTCAAGTGTCATGTTCCAACGCACCTGCATCTGAGACAGTTGGATGTGCAAAAACCTTACTTCGAAATTGTTGGTACTTTAGAATATCCTGAACAGGAGAGGGTCATTCTAAAAGAAAATTCTTACCACAGTTTGATTACATGCTGCATGCTGTTTCCTTTGACTCCCTTATACAAAGGTAGGCAATTTGATTCCAGTGCAGGAGTGGCGGACCCCACCACCTACCATAAAAACTAATATATAGACAGGTAATTACAATATGAAAATACACTGGGTGGATATTACTGAACAAATGCTGACAGTAAATTTAGTAAAACAAAAAAATCAAAAACAGGGTCTGATTTCTTTAAAGTCTTTAGTACTGTATCTTTAAAGGGATGTAATTGGTCTGGCTTTTAGTGGGAAGTTTTAGTATCAGTAAGAAACACTAATACAATATATCAGCAACCTTGTTGTGGAAATATTCATATTCGTAAAAGCCTTTTAATCACATCTTGCCATGGACATTGTACATGATTAGTTGAAAAGGTTGTCTGTTCATACAACCAATCCATTCAAGGTGCTGGAAAATTGGCAAATATGAGGATCATGTCAGAGTGCTATACAGATGCACAGTGATTCAGTGCCCCCCAGTCCCACATTTTTTCAGACACAGAGGCCTTGCAGCTGCTCTCAAGGTAACAGAACGCACTCTTCAGGTGCTCTAAATGACTTTTTGGAAATGAAAGTAAGAAAGAGGGATGATTCTGAAGTGTCTTTATCTGTATTTCATGAAAATAGAGCTGTGGCTGTTAATTTCAAATTAATTCATTGTCTTTATTGATTCAAAGGACGCTTTTTAATTTTAATTATTTGTTGCTGACTTCGGCAAATGAATTAATTCAATACCCAGTTTATTATTGTGCTTTAATTAATGCTTCATTGTTGGAGTACAACAAAAATATGAGTACACATGAAGGCAAATCCTTTTAAAGTTTAAAGCTGTGGTAAGTGGGAAGTTTGAAGAGGTTTAAAAAGAAAAAAAATGTTAATTAAAATGTAATTAATTTCAAATTTTACTTGGAACAGGAGTATTTTCACAAAGATAAATCTTGATGTCTCAAAGGTTAGAGCAATGCTCCTGTATCTCATCTAAAGACCGACTGGACCAGCCACAGTGGGAAATGTCTGCCTCTGACAACATTGATTTTACCATCCTCTCCCTTTGTCTGAAAAGATATGCTTAGATTATGACAAGAAAAGCGATGCTGTAATCCCTCTGCCATAGGAGTTATGTTTTAGAGACATCAGGCCCTTATCGGTGATTGATAACGCTTAACTCAAAAACATATAGAAGCATTAGGAACGTCAATATTTTGCCAGCCACTGAAGGTGACCCCTGGTTCCTGTGTTTGCAGTGTGTGCGCGGAGGGCTTTGATGGTAAATTTGTAAGGGTGGTTATGTGGGGAGGCTATTATGGATTTGCTATCTTGGCCTGAAGTGTTTGCGGCTGATTATGTGATTAAATCAATAATAATTTCTGTTTGGGCTCCTTTGCTCCTCTGCTTCATCTTCTTTTTCCTGTGTAGTTGAGCGGAACGGTGGGTGGGGACTAGTGTACACAAATACAAATGCAGGCACAAACACACATACACACACATACAACCATACTACACAGAGCACAACAACTGTGCAGCAGATGGCATTAAGGGCACATTCCAGGGTCCAAAAAGTTTACACGAAGGAATTCATTTATAGAAAAAGACATGAAATAAGAAAAAAAAAAAACGCTAAAAATCTCAACGCTTCAACAGTTTTAAATATATTTGTTTACTTAAGGAAACACATAAATGCATCTTTAACAGGACAAGACAAGTAAACACAATCAGGACAAATTATTTTCAACCAAAAAACACACTTACCTAACTTCTACCTAGGGTTTGTGAAACTCGTCAGTGATGCAAAGCTCAAAATGAAACCAAAGAAGATGCCCAACACCTGAGCTGTACCAGTTTGAATGTTACTTCCTCTATACCTACAGCCCTGGTTTGGTGCTGACTTGTGCCAGCCACTCCTTAGCAACCGCAGTCGCTCCCCTCTCTGGTTCTGCCAGGTTTGTTGTTATGTCTAGACTGCAGGAAATGCAACATTACATTTGTTTACAACCAACAGGAACTAGAACCAGAAGCTGTTACGTGATTAAAGAGTGCTACCCAGAGAGAGTGTGTGTGTGGCTCAACCCCCTGGGTTTGGCAACGATCAACTCGATATAGGCGAACCAAAATGGAGAAAGAGAGCAGAGCTGCTGTCCGTATCACTTAGATGAACAGATTACATTCGACGCAGATTCCAGGTACTGAAAGTAAGTTAAACAGAGCCAAGTTTGTGTGTTTGTGTCTGTTTTGTATACTGTATTTATGTTGGTGTTTATTTGAGCTTGTGACTACATATAATATGCATTTAGTGTGTCTGTGGCTGCGTGTGTGTATGTGTGTGTGTGTGATTGTGTGTGGCTGAGTTAACTCACAATCCCTCAGCACCCTCTTAAATCTATACCCAATAAAAATCAGCGCCGTCTCGAAAAACAAAACCCAAGGAAACATCTGTAAAACATTGATTTTGCAGATTGCAAACCAACTGCATGGCTAATGAGAAAAGAAATCATTTTTGATTAATTAACCTAAAAATTGGAGAATCTAAACTGCCACCAGGGAGATGACAAGTGCTGCAGGCTTGATCACACAGGAGGAGGACATACTGTAGAGCTGCTTCCAGCTCCAGCTTGCTTGGGGAGGGAAGAGAGAGAACAGCTTTAGGTTTGCTTGGAAGTTGAAAGAATGGCAACCATTACTGAGCCAAAATCACCAAGAGTCTCTGTGCACATGTATTCAAGAGGGGGAACAATATTGGTTAGCTATAAGCATAGGTGGAATTTATTGCTTTTACAGGACTAGGTCTGTTTTATTTGTGTGTTTTAAGGGGTTGGTTCACCCAAATGCCTATTTACAGAGGTGTAGTCTGCAGATACCCCAAATACAATGGAGATGAATGAAACCAATGTGGTGCTCGTATTTAAAAACTTTCCTTACAATACATGTTTGTTACTCTGGATAATCCAACACATGTCAACTCTGGAATTACTTAAAAATAATTTAGCATAGGTTTCGTTTTAACGCGGGGGGGCACATATGAAACAGGGGGTTTGGGATTCTCTTCTTTGGGAATTCAAATACTTAGTTTCCTGCATTTTGGTGAAATTTTAATGACCAAACACTACACCTTTTTCCATTAATTTATGGTGGAAATGTATATTTTGTATTTTTTTATTTTTTGCTACTTTCATGTTTTTATTAAGGTCGACAAATTCACATGTTCTAATTACCGAGAAGGACATGTCCCCCGCATCTCCCCTGAAATCTACACCCAGGCCAACAAGTAAATGAAATTATTTTCGTAAATTTTAGAGGCTTGAAGAGGTAATACACACACATAAAAAAAACTGGACAAAAAAAGAGAAAAAAAAGTACAGCAATATTTTTCTCCTGCTGTCCTGTACTGTTAATTGTCTCACGACCCCTTAAATTTATTGTGTGACCCCTTGGGAACCACTGTGCTAGAGGTAAGTGCGGAAATATGTTCTTTTTTTTTTAGTCTGGGTAAATTGACCTATATCTGATTAATGTAAAATTAATGTTAAAACAACCAGACATAAGAACAGCTTATTTCTACACACCATCACTCATGAACAGTTAAATCAGACATGTAGAGGCTAAAAACAACTCTTTAAACAACTTTTGTAGTACAGTTTAACATAAACACTGTTTATAATATTATTTCAGTGTCACATGGATATCTTAGCAAACTGTATACACTGTGCATATACTCTCAATATATGCGCATAAATCCACCCCTGTAAAAGTTATTATCCACACAGTATCCATAACACTTTCACTTAAAAATGTTGTTGTGTCTTAGAAACTATTTTTAAATCATATATCGCCAAAATGTTTATTGCTATGGGACATTGTGACTATTTTTATACATATAGCCCAGTGAGAGAACGGCAATGACGCATTCGACCTCTCGAGCCTCTATCCCAGGACTGCAAATGGTCAGCTGGGACTTATGGGAATTATCAATAAGTCTGAAGTTTGTTTTTAACCAATCAGGTGACATCAGCTGCAGCCATTCTTTGTACACCGACACAAAAGCACACACAAACGCATGCAGTGTGCACAAAAACACACACTTATGCTCAAGAGCTCTATTCTGTTCATACACACATCAGACAGAAGTAAGCACGCACGCGCACACACACACACACACACACACACACACACCAGAATGGGGGGTGGGGAGGGGGGCAAGTTTTTGCACTCACAACACAGCTGGTTCTCCAAGGTCAATAAGGAACTTGGAGTGTTTATTTGTTCATGTGTTTTATTTGCTTTCTAATACAGCCGAGGCTCTGATTTGACAGATCTACTTGAAAAGAATCATAGTGCTTTAACGTCTAAAGAGCGTGGGAAATTTCCACTCACCAAAGAAGTTTTTCTCTCTCCCCTTCCTCTTTTTCATTCTATTAGTTTTTCATAATTCATGACCATCCTGACTATTTCCCCTGGTGTCTTAATTTTCCCTTTCCCCCCCCTCAAGAAAGCATAATGGTTGTACCCTAGCAGCTCACTAGGGTGATGCACTAACAACCTCCTACCCTCTGATGGCTAGACAGTAGGCCATTGTAAAGCTGAATCGCCATGGATTTATGGCCATAGTCCTGGGTTCCCAGAATGCAATGTCACTCTGTCACGCCGTCATCAATCTGCCGTGTCTGACCAAAGACGAAGAGGGAAAAAATGGCCGCTGAAAAGTAGCACAGAGTGATACTTCTTTATGCATGATCTCATTTTTATCAGCTGCCTGTCTGTCATAGGTAAAATGTGTGGACACAAAGAGCTCCATTTACTCAAGACAGTCTGGGTGCAGCCACATCAGACATCATCTAGTAGTTCCAGATTGCACAATTAACAAGGGGCTGGTTGAGTGCCAGATACGGCCATTGTAGCAAATGAATACACCTTTTGATGCCAAAGCTTTTTCAAAACATTTAATCTTCATTAAGCTGTAAAACCTGCAGCCCTGCAGCCCATTTCACACATTAATATTCACTCACAGCATAAACCTTTGATATGAAGTAAAATGTGTAATAATCCAAATGCTGTGGGGTTTGACATAATTAAATGACATCAAATTCTCCTTCACACTGCTAACTTTGCTATTTTCTACTTAAACACATTCAACAACAGTCTGCTGGCTGAGACGTCACACTCCTGTCTCCCCTCGCTCGTAAACTGTTACCTCTCAGAGTCATTTCCCATGATCTACACACACAGATATTGAACATCATAAATCAGCTTCATAAAGGACGTCTGAGAGATTCTGTGTCTTTTTGAGAAAAAAGAGAGAGAAAGAAACCTAAATCCTCATGATTAATGTGCTCTCAAACCCTCTCATAGCCATGGTAACCAGGGCAGTTTGCCATGCCACTTAGACGATCCAGGCGCTGACATAAAAGTAGCATTTTTCCAAGTCTCTCACTGATGCATCTCCTTAGTTCAAAACACTTAAAGTCTTCAAGAGTTTTCAGTCTCCACTCTTGATTCAAGCAGGAAACTGAACAATATTCTGCTTAAACTGTTGCATAACATGATAATTTTATAAACAGCAGACATCTTTTTATGTCCATTACCTATGCAGAACACACTCTCCTCTGTCCTTAGATACTTTTTGAAAATGTTTCACAATACACAATGGAAATGAAAGGCCTTGTGTCACACTGCAGTCACAACACATGAATCATAATCTCTTGTCAGAGAGGGACATATGTATCGGATTTAACACCGGTAATTCTTCCTAATAATCACAATCAGAAGCTGACAGGATACAACAGATGTCCTCACGGCATTCCTGAGCTGAGGTTTTAGGGGGAAATGTACAAAAGTGGAGAGAGTAAGAGGCTTTTCACTGCAGGGAAACGCTATTGTAACACACAGGAAGGGCAAATATTGACATGCAGCGGGCCAGAATCTACCCCACCCTTTACTTCCTTTCTTTTTTTTTTTTTACATAATTTGGGGTTTAACAACATTTAATCTTTTCTCACAAAATGTTTATTCATTAATTCATCAATCAGCTGTTTTTCAAATAAGTAGCAGTGAATAAGTAGGAGAAAAAAAGGCAAAGACATATCAATAAAAATGAATAGTAAGTATATCATAGTATACTACTACAATGGGATATACTCCCTAGGACGTACCAATAATCATGCTTAACAAAATGAAAGCACACATAAATAAACGGAATACCTTGTGATGAATTCAGAAAATGAGGAACTGACGTATTTCTTTCTTTAGTACACTTAATAAAACTGAATATTTATGCTGGACAAATGCGTACTTTCAGGAAAATGGTAGGACATACACATCCAATAAAGTAGGGCATACTTTTTTTAGATGTACATAAAACTGAATGGAAAAGTGTAGAGGCAGAAGTAAATGAGAAGTATGGACGTAAAAAACTCGCCGACTGCGGCAGAGCTGCGATTATAAGTTTGCTGTTGATGCCTTCGATCTGTCAGCTACCTGATGTGCGCCTCCTTTAATTTACTGTGTCCATAACACTACTGTGGAAACACAGCCAGCATGATAGATGGATACGTCTTACACAGACCTCTGTCCAAAGTGCCAATTCTTGAAAGTAAATGGGGGAAAAATAAAGTTAATAAAATGTAGCATTTCTAAATCACCTTATATGCCTTTCCTACATTAAGCAACATTTTTCCCATTCTTCGGGGAGCTGGTGTTCACTTTGAGCCCTTTCCATTTATGAGGCATCAACATTCTCCACAAGTAATTAGTCACCAGACTCAAGGGTGGATGCAAATGTTGTTTGTTTTGTGCTGTACCTGCATAATTCTGTAGTTTGGGCAAAACACAGTCAAATTGAAGATCAATCTTAAAACTTGAGCATTAAAGTGCTAAATCTACAAGTTTCCTTGCTAATGATAAATTAGGCAGGAAAGGTACAAAAGAAAAGCCTTTCATTCATACGAGAGAAAATGTTCTTTCAGCCAAGAGCAGCCAAACATCAAATGCCAAAGTTTGTAGTTGCCAACATAACCAGTCACAATTAAATCGACTGAGATGTGCCATGACAGACAGCAGTTTGAAAAGTTTGATTTACCTTCATTACAGCAAAGGACTTGGCTGTTTTCTTAGACAAAAGCTCTTGACAGAAGGCCACAAAGTTCAATTAAAGGAAGAGTGGAGAGGTGAGCATTGATTTAAAAGACAGTATTTCAAACTGCACCCCAGAGTACAGGGCAGGACCCTCACACTGATGACACTAATTCTTCAGGGAAATTCATGTTAGTTGGTGTCTAGACATTTTATTACTTGGCCAAAGCACTAAGGAATGGCTATCTCCACATTTCGAAGTCTCAGCTGCCCACTTAGAGGCATAAAGTTCTGGCAAATTGACATCTTTCAATCACACCAGCCTTCCCTCTGGATGAGGTCGGTTTGTCTAACTAACTAAACTCAATAAATGCTGGTATTGTACATTACTGCAAACCACACATATGTAACGTTTGGACGTCTCAGTAACTAATATGATGAAACCTTCTTTTACTTTACACTCTTTCTTTTCTTTTACATTTCACTTTTAAGTTTACGTTGTGAAAACACTGGGTTAATGTGGGGTTAGATTTAGGCACAAAAAACACTTGGTTATGGAAACGATCAAGTTTTGGTTTAAAACACCAGGTACTGTAACAATCGCTGTAAGTATGCTGCCGTCGCCTTGAAAACTACCCAACTGCTGTCACCACAACTCACCACTGGAATTGTACCAATGTCATCTTAAAAATACCCAGGTGCTGTTGCCACAAACACTGCTGGGAATGTGCCAAAGTGTTGTTAAAAAACACGGCTGGTCTTGAACAGTGGTGTGCTGCTTGGCTGCTCGGCAGCTGTCTCACCTAGGTCTCACGCCATTCGCCAGCCCTGTCTCCTACTAATTACGTTTATACAGCTAATTTGAAACAGCAAATAAGTTTTGAGGGAAATGTAACGCTGAGGAAGTTATGTTTTCTATCAACATAATGAGGATATGTTGCTAATTAATGTATCTGGTAAGTCACAAAAAATTTGATACTGAACATGCCTGCAGTCGTCACTGACAGCGTATTTTAGTTGTTACCCGCCAAAACAGGCAATTTTGCAATACAGTGTCCAGTCATACTGACTACAGCATTCATCTTTATATTACCTTATTGACATTTAAGCGTAATCACAAAATTAAGTGCTTTGTTGCTTAAACTTAAGACCGGAGTCTGGCACAAAAATGACATTTTGGTGCCAAGGCTTTGCCCACAGTCCTCCTCAACTATCTCCTTTTGAAATCAACGTGGTACATAAATGTAGTGTTTCCGTACCTGAAAGAAACGTTGACTTTGAACATAATTCAGGCAGCGAATACATTGCCACGACAACGTATTACATGTAATCTGAACTACATTGCTTTAGAAAAAATTATATGATACATATGAAATGTACAAATGTAACATATCCATAGTTTGCAGAAATGCCAACATCTTCTGTTTACTGGGCTGATTATCAATTTCTTAATAAAATACAGTTAAAGTCCCTAAAATTATTGTAATTGCTGTCATACTATCAGTACTACAGTGAGATATGTTGGGTCATTTTGTTGCTTGTTATTAATCAGTGTATTCTCATACAACAGTTCGTATGATATCTTAAGAACTAGTGCCCCTAGGCTACGTACCTACATGATGTACATACATAATTAAAAATAACTCAACGCTGACTTTTGGTTTCACACGGGCCACAATCCCCAGTCTCCTAGGGTCAAAGTTATGCGTTTGACCTGTCAACCACCCTGACCACCTCCCTGTGTGGACTTTGTTGCTCTTTATACTTCGTGACCTGACTTCCTTTTTTGCTCCCGTCATATGACGGAGGACCGCCTGCAGCATAGGCTATAGTTCACATTATCACAGCATCCTGGCTCAGGATTACCTGGCTTATATATACAAACTATATATACTTTCCGTACTTTGTTCTCGCAAAGTATTCAAGGATTTTTCTATGAAAGTAATGCACCCAATTTCGTACATATCATTTCGAAAGGCTGCAATCACGTGACCAGTCCGCTAACAGGTGTAAACAAGGTAGCAGTCCCAGCAGTCTTGCAAGGGGGCAGGTTGGCGTGGTGGACGGGTCACTCCCCTGGAGTCCTAAGTAACTTTAATTGTCTAAACCATATCTCTGTAACTTTACCTTAATTACATAACTGTATGTTAAGCACATAACATTTGAAGGGCACTGATTTGTAGGATGTCATATGAACTGTTGTGCATGCATTTTTCATAGGACGTCATACAAACTGTTCTATGAGAATATGTTGCAGTATGATAAGCTGTTTGGCGCTGAAATGCTACCTGATGGTGTCACCTTGAAACGCCCTGGACAACAACGTAATTTAAGGATCTTGGATGGGTCCAACAACACCATACTTTTACCCAGGAGGCTGTTTTTTTTACTTTCCCTATGAATGTAGAGCCAAACTATGATGTCTTTTTCTAAACCTGCCCACGAGTGTTTGTCACACAGTGAAATAAACACGAATATGCAGTGTTTTACCATCGTTGTAAATTTATTTTGAAAGAGACTGCATGCATCTAACAAGCACAAACTGTATATTTCCTGAATAACGTAAGTGTATTTTGAGACGACACAATGCATGTTACAGGCGTAAACTGACACAGCATCCCAGAAGATCAACACCAGACACACCCAGGATAGCACGTAATATATAGACATGAAAGTCCACTTACCAAGCGGTGACATTGGATGAGCTGGGAGGGAGTTGACTTAATGTAAAGTTATTTAGGTTGGGTTTCGGAAACATGCTGACGACGTACCTTATAATAACTCAAAGTTCAACTGCTTTCACATATTTCATAACGTCGGCCTCCTGGGCAAAGTCCTGTGTTGTTTGACCCATCCACCACCCCAACCAGCCTTCTTATGTGGACTACTTCCTCCCTTACTCCCATCAGCGCTTTGGCCATGTGATCGCAGCCTTCCCAATTATGTATCTCTCCTGTGGAGTAGAAACTTGAGTAACAAATAAGTCACACACTTAATGTGCATCATGACTTGTTCTGTTTCCATTTCATTGCGTTTTATTTTTACCGACACACCAATTTTTGCAACTCGGCCCAGACTAAAAACTTTTATGCAATAACTGGACTTCCTCATGAATTTCTGTGACTACTAGACCCATCATCTACTGCAGCAACTCCCTACCATTTTTTTTGCATGTGCAACCTTTCGTAATATAAAGCAATGTCTACTTATGACCCCTTGTCACAGTCTGCATGTCTGTGGCCTCAAAAGTATTTCAGAGGAAAGTGGAAAGATTACAGGAAACATTTGTTTCTTTCTTTTTATTTTCTTATTTTTCTATTGCAGCATTTTTGTATTTTGTTTGATTAATCAAAATATATCAAGATATAAATGCTATATTGGCTGCTGCTGTTGCTTTAGACTATAGTTTTATGCTTTATCATAAAACAAAACACCTCTTAGGGAGTAATCTATCAATAACAAGATACTGAAAAAGAATTCATACACACTATGAGTTGTGTCAGTGTTGTGTTCCAGCTGAGGGCTTGGGGAAAAAAAAGATTAATTTAAGAAAAAAGTCCAAATTTTGCTTGAAACAGAGAAACTACCTCAGTAAATGCATTTGCTATCATTTAATTTGTATATACAAAGATGCAGACTTCAAAATACACACACACACACACACACACACACACACACACTCAAGTTGATTAGCAGGGCTCCTGTGAGTGTGTGTCACGTTTTAGTGGAAAATTACAGCTCTTTCAACAATTCCTCAGTCGGAATCCCATTCTAAAGTGGATTTTATCTGCAAATCACAATTATTTTGTTCATGCTCTGTTTTAATGGGCACACCCGCTGGGCTGAAGAAGACACTTCCCTATTCATAAATGTATTACTGCTGGGGAATCATTAACTTATTGTTAGCAGCGCGACTGATGGCTTATTGACATGACAACATTCAACCAACACTTTTGTCTTTGAGCCGTACATCCATATCACTGAAAACAATGTCATCTACCCCATTTTCACCACTCCCCTTGTGTGTTTGAGCTTAGTGGAAGGCTTTTCAGTGACCGGGGGGGAGGAAAAAGTACCCAGCAAGAGATAAGTGTAGGCTGGGTTCCTGGAAAGACTGGAGAGGTTTTCTTTATGACGAGGAATAAGAAAAACAAAAGCACCAGATGCCACAGTAAATGGGACGGGAGGGTGTGAGATGATGTTAGACAGAAATCACCATTTGCTGAAAATGACAGACTACTTGTGTTTGCGTCAACTTAAGAGAGTGAATGCCTAAAGAGTGGCAAAACAGAGCAGAGAGGATAAATTGCCATGTGTGTATTATCTGAGGAGTGAAGCGCTGTCTGATATTTATGGCTGGAGATGCAGCAGAGTCATAGAGTCAGACAGTTTGCACAGATGGTGGCCATCCTTGGTCAACATTCAAATAAAAAACGGAATGAGCGTCTCCCCCTGTGTCCAGCTATTCCTCTGTCAGTGAATGCAGACACAGATAAAAGGAGGGGGTGTAAAAGTGTTTAAGTAGGCAGAAGTTGTAAAGGAGGAAAAAGCAGAATCGCTATTCACTGCTTGTGCAATCCTTTCTGCCTTGTTGAACTTTATTAAATTCTGTCGTTCTCTCCTTCCCGTCTGGCTCCCTTTGTCAGCTTCTTCTCATGCGTAACTCAGATTTTTTTTTTTTTTTTTCAGAAGTATTGTGGAGGGCATTCAGGCTGAAAGAATGTGTTGGTGATAATCATACCACAGTGTACCAATAAGAATCCCACTGAGATGAATCACCATCAAAAATCTAGAGTGGGGTTTAAAAGTTGGCTGTTTATTGTTCACAAAATGTCTGATTTAGTGAGTGTGTCTATATCCTGAAACATGCTGGGTTCACACTGCAGGTCTACATGCTGGAGTGTGAATCGCTACTAATACCAGACTTTTAAGAGTGATTGTGCGGTCTGTATCTCAAAGATGAATTCACAACAGTGTTGAAAAGGCAGGCACACACAGGCCACATAATTTAAAAAACTCCTACTTGTTTTTTTTTTTTTATCACATTTCAGATATATGACATAAATTACTGATTGAACTGAGACTTTAAGTTTGTTAAGTGACACTTCTTCTGCATTAACACAAATGCTACACCGCCACATTGTAACAGTTTTCTTGTGTGAATGACTACATTCGCTAAGCACGAAAAACACACTAAAAACTACAGCCCATCTTATAACGGGGTCAGTCCGCAATTTAAACTCTGCCAGGGGTGTTTGGTGGGCGCCCTTGGCAGACCATGCCCATCTTCAAACACAGCCTTCAGTGTGATCAGAACTACACACCTGTAAAGTTTTGCGACTCCATCTTGCATTGTTGTCACATTGTCACAAAATCTATCCAGAGACAGATATATAATATTTCTATAGGTTACATCAGGATATTAATTTAAAAGTAAACTAAAAATACTTAAAACTTATATAATTAGAAGATATGTAGAAAAATATATGTTCTCCCTGAATACCACAGGTAAGAGCTGAACAAATGTGATATGATTCAACACACACTTAAACAACAAAATGTCAAGAGGGTCTCATCCTGATAATGTACACGTAGGATAGGCAATGTTAACAACCCTGTCACCTTTAAATTACATTTATTACTAATTTACAACAACAAATACATTTTGGGATAAATGTAATGTTGCCCAATTTTAAAAAAAAACAATCAATATAAGTAGGACATTTTTTAATGAATGTGTCTGCCATGTCGAAAAGTGTTCACGATTGAGGTGGCAAACTTTTGCAATGTGGTGTGTGTTCATATCAAGTAATGTATGATTGTCTTTTCTTTTCTTTTGTGTTTTGATTATATTTAACTCCTGACTTCACTTAGTTTAAGTTAGAGGAAAGCCTTGGGTCTTTTGTTGTTTTTTTTTTTAAATCAAAAGTGAACTGGAGTAGGAGACATGCATGTTTAGTTTATACCATTTCACCCAAAACAGCTGTCTTTCACTCACCAAAGTACCTAAACCTTACCACATGTAGGTCTGTGGATGCTCTCCGTTCCACAGCATCCACCTTCACCACCTCTAAATACACCATGTATTGATGTGAATTCCCCTTTTATGGTAAAAAATGTTCCCACTAAACATAATCTTGGCAGCAATTATATTTCCGCCAAAAAATATTTGAAAAAACTAAAATTTGAGCTTAAATTTTCAGGAAACAGGGTTGAATCTCAAACATTTTCATATTATGGCCAGTCACCAAGGTTTTGTGTAAGTCTGCATGTTGAGTGATAGGGGAATCTTTTGATGTGAATTACTTTACAATGCCATTCAGGATACCTGTGTGAATCACAGCTTCTCTGTCATCTTTCCTTTTTTCTGTCTAAGAGACAAGTTTGGTCTCGAAGTATGTCTGTAGTCTGCCCATTCATTACAGCAGCTATGAAAGCCAGGCTAATGGATATGAAAGTCCAATCAATTGGCCAGGAAAGGGAGATTAGGGAGGGATGAGTCACCATATTCCTCCTTCTTGACAACCATGTCATGCCTTGCAGCCTCTCCAGAGACATCGCTGATTGATGCCTATCTTTCATCAGTCCAGCTTTAATCTGACATTCCACGTGCTTTATAATCATATCAGCAGAAAATCTATATCGCATCAGCCTCTCCTTCCCCTGCTCCCCACCTGTGGAGCAGAATATACTTTTGCTTTTATAGAAAGAAGAAAAAAAACTGACAAAGCTGACAGTAGTGAGAGGCACGTCTTTATCTATTGATCACATTCTACAAAAAAAAAAAAAAAAAAAAAAGGATTGAGAGGAGATGAAGATGGAGGGTAAGAAAAGGCTGTTCCGTAAAACAAACAGTGATTGTGAAGTGACATTCTGGGAAGAAGTGGCAGGCTCTCTCCTGGTGCCGGCCAAACAAACAAACAGAGGAGCGAGACAAAGTGCAATCACTGACCTTTGTTCAAAGAAGCCATCTAATCTGTTTCCACTTTACTTAATTAGAAAAAGCAGAGGGATTTTTAATGTGCACAGTGTTAATGGGAAACAGCTCACAGGTGCTAATTAAAAAGGAAAAAAACTGATCTCTTTGGTAACTTTGAGTCCATTAATCTATATATTCATCCATCACAAACTTGGCAAACTTATCTCTGATTATATCTACGCTGTTTTTAAAAGCCAAATAATAATACAAATAATATAAAATCTCGCATTTGCCAATATTTAACTACTCATCAATAAATAAATGTTATATACACACTTATGAGCCATGAATTACAGGGTCTGGCCTTTGTCAAACCTGAGAGCTTGGTAATTTAAGCTCTTTCTTTCCGTGGCTGATGGCTTTTCCTCACTGAAGGCTATGGCTTTATGCAGACAGTGATTAACCACTGCTTTACAGGTTCGACAGAGGTACCATGTGTGCCCTTGAGGTGGCAAATACATTCATTTCCTCTTTCACTTTGACTGTTAAAAGGAGCCGGCACTGAGCTGCCAAAACAGTGTTTCATGTCATATAATCCAGTAAGCGTTTGACGGATGGCAGGAGGTGGCCAACTCGAATACTGATTCAAAATCAGGAAAATGGCACAAAATTCCATATTGTTATACTAAAAAAAAAGAGGTTGATGTCAGTAATATACATTTAGATGACACTCTAGCCAACCCATTCTCCACCAACCCTGCTACAACCTAAACACTATGGGTGACAGAGCATCCTGCTGCAGTGCCCTTTGACTCTGGAGTGCTGTGTCTGAGAAGCTAAGGATTGCAACCAGTCTCTTTTGTGTCAAGAAACTTTTTAAAACACCTTTTAAAACATGCTTTTGACAACAACTGCTGGACATGTTGTTTGCCACTGTCAGTTCCTGTCAACGTTGTGCTTTTGTTCTTGTGCCACTTTGTTTGTATTACTGTCTGTACTTGCAATATTATGTGCTATCAAGCCTGATGTTTTTGGTTTTATCTGGTGTTTTGCGTCTATAAAAGTATGTTGAATATTATTTATCAAACTGCTTTCTAAACACTTTGAATTGAAAGTTTTAAAGGAAATTTTGAATGTGTACATGCGCAAACTCACACATGTATCATGGACAATACATGTATATGAGCCTACAGTACACTACACTACACAGTCACTAAACATGATTTATTTTTCATTTGATTTTTTGGACATTACTATACTGCTTTCTTAATTATGCTGTCACAGCAACATAATCGCTGCCTGGATTATGTTCAGAGACTTTCTGGCAGGCAACAAAACTATACATGTTTTTTTACTGTGTAGGACTCGGAGGGACGTGGTTGGGGGGATGGATGGTGTACAAAGTGCAGGACCTTGACACCAGAGCGTCGGGGTCGTGTCCAGACTCCTGTCTTAGGTTTAGAACAACAAGTGCCACCAAGGGAAGCATTGTGATTTTGGTTAAATGATTATAAAAAGGTAATAGAAAAAAAAATGCTTTAGTCATGACAAGTAAATACTGTATTGCAGAACTAATTTACTTATTAGAAACATTTCCTTCATTTCCGTCAGAATCCAATTTGCTTGGCATTACTTTTTCACAAAACCTATTTGCTGTTTCAAATTAGTTGTATAAAAACACAATTAATAATCTGACACATTTCTGAATTTCTATATTTTTTCTCTGTGCTCTTTTTACTAGTCTTAAGTGTGCAGGGCTCTGTTAGAAAAAGGTGATATTGTGTACTTCTGTGCACCAATCAGGATTTAGCAACAACAGTTTGTGGGTTGTTTGGTCGTTGTCTATCTAATCTGTTCAAACCACGCCCACACAGTCCAGGGAATTATTTAAGATTTCATATTTTGAATGCAAAGCTTTTACTTTTACTTGTAATTGAGTACAACATAGCAATATTGTGGCTTTTACTTGTGTAACGCATCTAAACACTTCTTCCACTGTATATTTAAACATGTTTTCAACATTAGTGTGCTGTAATTTTATATTTATGTAAAAATGTATGATGTCAATTAAAAACAATAACAAAAACATATTCTATGTGTCTCTGCTTTCTGTAAAACATGTTAGGGTTCCAATAAAATAAAGTTGTTTTGCATAGATGATATTAATAAAACACTAGATTTGTTTTATCAATACTCAGTACAAGAAGACAGTCAGAAACAATAAGATTTTTGCGTCCTACATGATATAGGAGCCAGTAGCTAATGAGCTCAGCCCCATGCTATGCACCCTTAACCACATTAAAGCCCCTCTTGCATGGGCAGTGTGTGGTCCGCCTCTGAGGGACGGCAGGGGACGCAGGAAACAAATTAGCTTTCTTGACCTTGGCCCAAGTTTTCCTTCCACCCTTCCACCCCTCCTCCTCCCTGCCCTTCATCTGGCCACTTCAAGGGTCAGCTCGATGACAGCACGCCTCTGTTGCCCTCCACAGTGGGGATATATTCAGATGAGAAACTCATAAAGGCCTGACGTGCATCGTGGGAAATGAGGTTTAGGAGTTCAGTTTATATATGAGGTCAACTGGATGTGGTCGAAATGATAACCAGTAGTTTGATCGTCTTGCTTATGATGCAGAGCAAAAGAGTAATTTTAAGTTAAACTAGACAAGACCGCTTCTGAAACAAATGCAGTGTGAATGCTAGATTTTGAAAAGCTGATGCTCAACTGAATTACTGGTTTAAATGTGTAAGAAGAAGGTGAAGTAACAACTGAAAAAGTGGGAATGTGTTTAATCACTATGAATGTCACTGAAAAATCACTTTATTCCTGGCTTAAAAAGTTGTATAATACCCATAATGTATGAACAATGTGGAACATTTTAAAGTTTGAATGTAGTTTCTAGCTGTACAAATTGATAAGTACATAGGAGTTTGAAATGCATGCAATTTTTCAATTTTAAAAATTCTGTCCATTCATTTGAATGGGGAATTTTTCCCTGAAATTATTTCTGAAAGTATGACATTTATGAATGATAAAAGTAGTAGCCATATGTCCTAACTGAGCTGACTGTTTTGATGTTTAAGTAAAGTTTCTATGTAAAAATGTGGGAGGAAAAGAGTGCTGAAAACAAGGCGAAATAGTAATAATGAAGAATTTTCCAGCATTCACACCCAGTTACAGGAAAGGTAAAAAAGGAGGGTTATATATATATTTTTTTTGGGGGGGGGGGGGGGTAATAGGGATAATAGAAGCTCAAGCAAATGTTAAAATAGGGCGCTGTATGAAGACAGCTAAATTTCAGCATGGGATTAAACAGTGAAATCACCTTAAGAAGGAACATTTCCTGACCACATGAAGCAAGCACACAGTCTTTTCCACCACCAGTCTCAAGGTCAAGGTTGCTGTCACACACACACACACACACATACACACGCATGTGAGCACACAGCGCCACCATAAATGCGAAGTACATTTTTCTAACATGTTAATAAGTTTAAAATCTCAAAAGTAACCCAATTTTCACAGCCATGGCGGCCTCTGCCCGCCGAGCCCAAAATGAGAGACCTTTGGCTATACAGTAGGAGTGAAAAGAATCCTTTCAATGATAGATATTGGATTGTAACACCAACAGGCAAATCTAATTCTCCCAGTTCACGCGAAAGCACGTCTATGTGTATCAGTGTTCAGCCTGAGAGCAAAAATAACCTGGGGTGTCCAGGGGAGGGAAGTAGCAGACACTATATTAATGCTCATGCTCTTCATTGATCTGTGAGGACTCCTTAATCTCGTGGGCAGCTTCCTCCTACATATATTTCATAATGTGATACATTGTGCATCGATAACACTGGTAAGGGCCTATGCTTTCTCATGCTGGCTCACAGCATTTATTGATCCCCGAGTGAAGTAAACATGTCTTTAACACATGGGCCTGTCACTTCTCTGCAGATATAACAAAACTGTCGCACCAACGTTCCTCGTTATTACACACTCTAACGATGACGGGAATCAATAGTTAACATGACAAGATATCATCTGCAAAGTTAATAACTGTCTAGATGGAGAGAGGGGAGCTTCGAAAACACTTCTGTGCAGTCCAGGGAAAGCAAACGCATGCTTGAGACACATGTTTATTGCTCACCTCTTTAAACTCTCTGCGCTGGGGATTATTTATTTGCTGTATGATTCAACTGGTGTTCTGGGAATGGATGACAAAAAATACATACAGTAAAATGACTCAGGGGCATGGCTTTGGCAGGGCACCAAATGGACCATATCCTTATGACTAAATGGTAGCTTAAGCCAGAGCAATTTCCTTTGCATTTTCTGCAGGCAGCCATGTAAAAATGATTATAGGTGTGAGCTCTGAGTAATGTTCAGCCAGTATGGGGGTTTTCGACAGCTAAAGCTACTACTGGATACTGGCTTTTTCTCCTTTTTTGCCCCACAACTGTCAACAGCTGTTTTATTTTTACAATTTTTGAGCAAATTGTTGTTTTTTCATGACAAAATATATTATGGGATGAGACGCAGTCTGGTTATTGTTAGGCCTGCCTCTTCTGTCCTGTCTGAACCTCTCCTGTTGATAAGAGAAGCATATTTTTCAATGCTCATATCATTTTTATTTCGGTGTCTACTTTCATTTGTATTCTATGGATTTCAACATATCAATTACTGTTAATTGTCCTAGCCATGTGGTTTGCGTCTCCTTTTGATTGACTGTTGCAGCCCATGACTCGTATCGCAGCAGATATTATTGTTTCATTTTGTGAATTTGACGAATTTGCCTGTAATAAACTTGTAAATGTAAATAAATGTATCTGTAATAAACTCAGGGGTAACAGTGTGCTTGAATTCAACGTTTTCCAATCAAATGATTTAATTAACCTATGAATTTGGTCTGCTAGTTGTGCATTAGAGAACACGTAATAATTTAAAAAATAGGAATATTTTTGCCTGTTAAGCGAAAGAAAAAGCCCAATTTAAACCTTCACTAAACACACTAGAAGAACCAGGAATAAGTAAAATTGTGAAAGGAAAAATGTGCAAAAAATAATAAAAAACAAGCAGAAAATACCAAATTTAAAGCTTATGTTTGTACTTGAATGAAATGGCAAGCTGATATCATATAGTAATATCAATCCAGTATGTTTCCAGACCTCAGCGCCTGAGTTGATTCATGTGTAAACTGGCAGGTAAACCGTAGGCCACCAGTTGCTGATGACAGTGACTAGTGCGTGTGTGTGCGTGTGTGTTTGCGTGTGTGTTTGCATGTGTGTGTGTGTGTGTGTGTGTGTGTGTGTGTGTGTGTGTGTGTGTGTGTGAGTGTGTATGGATTCCTCTGAAGTGAGATCACATGGCCGGGCAGTCTGAGTCCAGACAGTAGGAAGTGAAAGTGCTACTGCAGCCACAACACAGGTCAGCTCTCAAACACGGTTTTCCGCTGTACAGTGCAATCACTCTTCTCGTTTTACTCACAAAGCTGCAGGAGATATTTGAAGACCAAGGACGGAGGATGAGCCCCGCTTTTAATGATGTAACAAGACGACGAGGAATTAGAAACTGTGAACATGCACTTTTACTTCAGCATCCGGCATGAGGAATGACAAGAAGCTTAGAAGTTTACCAGAATAAACACCAGTTATAATGAGAGAGGATGTACATGGATACAGAAATAGCTAACAATTTCATTAAAGTTTAAATCTTCTATTTGAACTGTTTGATCATTTTAGTGATGAACTGACTCTTTATCAGAGCAGACACAAAAATATGTGGTGCTGCAACAAAGTCATGGAGCTCATTCCAAGAACACAGCCTATACTGAGGTATTACCAATGTCAGCATTTGTTGGAAAAAAATAAAGTAAAGTTTGTTCTTAATAGTTGAGCATGTTTGTGTTATAAAAATACTACGAGCTTGACGCTGTGCTCACTGTTGCGTCAGAAGCCCTTATTTTTTTCTGCAGTTTAATGAGCTGAACCTTGGAAGTGTTTTGGAGAAAAAAAAAGGGACACACTACGGGGTTACTCAGTTTGATTTTATTTTGTCATTGTGTCTGACATCAAGGGAGGGAGAGAAGGGCAGACGTGAGGTTTGACAAAGACAGTGGCAGATGTGGAAGTGTGAAAAAATAAAACGAAAGGGGGATAGCTATTTGTGTGCAATGAAGAAAGACATAAAAAACAGCCTCGCACTGAGATAGTTGCTCTAAATGAAATACCTGGAGATTGCATGTTGCTTTGCATTTGCGGGGGTATTCAATTTTAATTAGGGTTTTGGAGACATCTTTTATCAGACTGTCACTAATCTCTCTCTGTCTCTCTCCCACACCCCCAACCCCCTCTTTCTCAAACACACACACACACACACACACAAACACACACACACACACACACACACTCATCCTCTTATCCCAACATTTGGAAATACAAATTCACGCCAACAAGAAGAAGAAAAAAAAAAGACCTAAAAATGAAGAAATAAAAAGATTTATGGAATAAATTTGTCTGATACACACATCATCAAAAAGCCAATGAATTGGGGACAAAACCATCGTCCCATTTCATTTTGAAGAAAAAACCATTACCTCTACTTTTTAATTGCATTTTCTTTGGGGCAAAGGTGATAATTAATTTTGCTCAGGGAGACACACATGAACCAGTAACAAGAATATACAAAAATGGTAAATAGTATTCTTGCCCTCAGTCCCAGAATAACTATCTCACTTCCAACATGGTAACTCTCTATGAAAGCATATTGTGGCACAGGGTGAAAGCAAATAATGCACTGCACTCTGCTGCATTGTTCACAGACAAACACCTGCTTATTTTCATCTCAAATGACATCTTGATTTAAAATTGAACGCTGGATAAAAGGGAGGGAAAACACCAAAGCCCTGTTGGATATCTTGTAAATAAAAAGTTGGACAAAACAGTTTTACCTACAATTCATCAGAAACACAAACACATTTTTAAACAATTCAGAGTCATGTTAGCATGCTTTATGATTTCCCTCAGAAGATCCTTTCCTCGTATTACTTTATGATTAAATTGACATTAAATGTATTTGAAGAATTAAAAAAATCAGTTTAGTAAGGTTTGTCCCTCAATGCATCTTTTGATAAGCTTAAAACAATATGAAATGTTTTATTTATTCAATACAAACAAGTAAAAACAGCTCTTAAGCAACACTAAAGCACATACTTTTTAAAAAAAAAGTGTCAACGTAGCCGTAAAACAAAGGCAACTTCTATAAAATGTCCTCTCTCCCCCCCTTGTTTCTATCTGTGTGTGGTGTGGTGGTTAGCCTGTCTCCCTCTCTTCATTCCTGGCTCTCTTCCATTGTTAGTCACCTTGTTTATTGGCTGGAGCAGCCGTGGCGTACTGGACATCATCTGAAACTACAAACGACAGGATGCAATAAGCTGGAGAATAGCAGCAATCTGAGGAAAGTTCTCCATTCACCAGAGCTCCCTAACTCTCTGTCTTCTTATCCTGGGCAGAAAATAAAAAAATCAATACGGGCTCACAGGGCTTGATAAAAGTGCTGGACAGGGAGAGAAGCAACGCTGGATATAGTAAATTAAAGTGATCAAAATTTTCCAGTCGACTCAGCCCACAGCCTACATAAACTAACAACCCTGTCTCCGCAACTGTCCGTCATCCTCCTCCACCCACCATCTTCATTCTCTCTTTCAACTTTGTTTTAGTCTTCTCCTGTTTCATTGTTTTTCCATGCCATGCTTTTTTATTGCTTTTATTTGTAATATTTTACTGCAAAACTGTAAAATTATTCATTTATGTAACAATATAATAGTTACATTTTTCTAGTGTTCATCGTTAAAATGCAGGAAAATTAGGAAAATGTGGGAGTTTGACAACAATTTTCCCTTTTCTGCCCTGATTAGAATAAATGCATGACACCAATTCAACAAATTTCTCCCCATGGTGTCGCAATAGTTAGCAAGACAAGACAGTAGCTGCAGTGTTAGTCATTCATGCTATGACTCTCACAGTTCACTTTGCTAACAATTTTAGCTTTAAGCTTTAAGTGCCATGTATAACATTTAAACCATGACTACATCCTTACCAAAATAAAAATCGGATACATTAACCAGTTTGAATTAATTTTTTGGCTACGTAAGGGAAACGCAACATGCTGCACACAAGTTAACATGCTAGTAATGTTAGCAAACACTTGCCTCATCCAGCCATGGAGGTATAAATAGAATTGGATACAGCATTGGAGGCAGGCAGGTGCATGAAGCCAAAAAAGTGTGATTTCTGTGGTATGAAATTACCTGGATCTTCTGCATTGTGTGGTCCACAGAGCAAGCGCACAAGAAACTTACAGTGGCTAAACAGCTAACTTCTGCTGCCAAACGGCTAACTTCCGATTTAGCCCTCCAATAACTCAAATGGGGATAACAATGATATAATCGTGCAGCTCTTTTAGACTTTTTAAATGTCATTGAACCAAATGGATCAAATTCCGATAGTGAAATGATTCATTTTGTAGGGGTCGTGCTGCTCAAAATTAATTATCCACTGATCTCTTTCACAATGTAAGTCTATGGGTAAAAGTTTTTTTGGACTAACAGATGTATAAAGAGACCTAGATACAGCACTGGTGGCAGGGCTCCACTCATTCCTATGGAAGCTGCACAGTGGCACATTCAGTCCAGACTGCTCTATTTCCATGGTAGGAAATTATGCAGATTATTGGCACTGCTTCCATATCATTGGGCCCATGCATGGCCGAGTGTAGCGGAGTGGCCCACTTCCAGTTTAGCGCTCCACTAGCATGAATGGGTTAAAATAGTTTAATCTTGTAGCTTTAGTAGACTTTCCATGTTCTATCAGACCGAATGGATTAAATCTTGACGGAATAAGTCATATTGCGGGGGTTGTGACACTTCAAAAAGAAAATTATTCACTGATTTATAGACGCCTCTTTCCCAGTGTAAGTCTATGGGGAAAAGGTCTTTTTGGGCCCAATAGCATTACGTGACAGACCAAGGTAATTGCAGTACCACTGTTTGACCACTAGGAAATTGGCTTCACAGCCCGGTGCACATCCTGGAGGCCTGTTTGGGCTCCATGGCATCACGTGACAGACCTGGAAGCTGTAATTCCACATTTGGCCACTATGTTAAATGGGCATCAACAGCGCTGTTCCTGTGGGCTTTTATCCAGCAGATGCAGAACAACATTAACTTACATTATTGCCAATTTAGCGCATGTAAATACATAAGTCAATCTCCTTTTAGCTCCGTTTTAGTCTCCACCAACTCCTGAAGGAAATATCTGGCTCTATAGAAAAGCTGCACTACATTCACTAGCTAGCTGCTACTGTTGTCTGTCTAACTTTTGGTGCTACAGGTCGTGTAGGCTTACAGCGGGGTTGTCCTTGCTTTTTTGTTTTGAAACAACTGCCTGCTGCTGCAAATGATGTCGACAACAGAAGTCAGATTTAATCAACGTGTCATGATGAGGGTCAGAAATACGCTAACCTAAAACAAGATAAAGCTCTGTAAAGCTGAGGGGAGCTGCAGAGTCAGATGATAACCTAATTTACATTTTACATTTTCAATATTAAAATGTTAATTAGCATAGCTTTAAGTAAAAACAATAGAAGTAAATTACACCCTGTAGCCAAGACAACTAGTAGCCTCAATTTAACACCAAAGATATTGCTAATGCTAGTGCTCCTCAAAATTAAGGCCATAAATCCTGCTGCTTTTCATGAAAAGTAGTTTGTTGCTGACTTTCTACCTCTCTTTATCTCAAAGGAATAAAAACGTTGATTTTTTTTCTCATTCTAGCTTTCACACCTTTTATCTTTTGCCGTTGCCAAAACACTCAAAGTATGTTGTAGCTCCGTTGTTTTCATTTGCTGCATATAGCACTGCAGCTGAATTCCCATCAAAACCTGACCCTGTAGCACACAATGTAAACTGTGCACAAACAAATTCTCATTCAGCAGAGCTACTAATGTCTCAAAATAATAATGTAATTTAATGATAATACAGTCATTAATTTGTGAATGTTAGAATGCTTTTACATGCAGCCCGGACAACAAGATTATCAAAGCTAATGCACAGCAATACATGCCCTCACCTGCACTGTTCGAAGTGTGTGCGACCACACAAACACTAATTCAATTACAGTAATGCCGGCAGCAGCTGACTCACTCTGCTAACACACACACCCCATGCCAGCCCTGCATCGGGCCCCCTTGGCACCTTGTCCACCTAACAGTAAGAAGGGATTAATAGGGATTGGCCAATCCGGTCCAGTCTCATGGTGTGTGAGCTTTACCACAGAGCTAAGCTGATGTGCCAGCAACACTGATAACTCCAATTTGATGGTTGTGTACTGTAGTGAATGGGAAAATGTTCCACCCCTTGTCTCTTCACCATATTTTTAATCAAGATTATGATGTTGGTTGAGGGATTTTGGAGGATTTACTGACATTTTTAATGTAATTATATCTGCACTGTATTGTTGGTGGCTGGAGCATCAACTAGGCTACATCTAATACACTCTCCAAAAATATGTTTTCATTTAAATAATGTGATAACTTATCAGATATAGGTCACTGGGGCAAAGGTGTGGCAAACACCAAGTACAACCCCATCTGACACCCAAGCTGCCTCAACTGACCTCCACCGTATGTTTACGTGTGTGTCTTCCTGTTCCGTGCCAATGCTACCGTGGATGTGTGTGTGCCAGGGATCAGCTCAAAAGAAACACCAACCACTTGGGCCAGCACTCGCTGTGGCCTAATATCCTGTTGACCCAGGTCTGACAGCAGACAGCCTTGGGACACTTAAGTTTAGTCGTAACCCTGAGCAACATGCACATGTCCTGTTAGCTCACATCACAGCTTGACTTTCCAGAGACCAGGGACCCACAGTGGCCTTCAGCCAACAGCCTGCACAGTCCACTCATCCTCCTTTTAAGATAGCGTGTGTGGTCCAACATAATGCTAATGCAGAAAACACACAGGTGATAGTGGGATGAGGTTTCCTGGAGTTTGGAAATAATGGAAAAGTGACTCAACTTCTCTTTACTTCATGTATACTTACTTATGTTATGGTTACTTACAGTTTAACATACCTTGCTGATATGGTGGTCAGACTTTTGACTGGAACTGTTTGACGAATCCTATTAATCATTAATATAATCAAATTATAATGTTTGTTTAATTTCTATGAACACCTTTGTTTATTTAAGATGGACAGGCACGGTGGAAAGATGGAAGTCAACAGATTACAAGTCAAATGCACTAGTTCGAAGGAGGATTACCACAGAATCCTGTTTATCTATGTGTCTTATTAATCTTGTGTTAGTCATGCAGCTCCTCACGGTCAAACTCTGCCTGTCTGTTTCTATATTTATCTATTTTAATCTCTTTATAAAGGAAAAGGATTCCAATTACAAATGCCACAAGAGTCAATCCAATTGAAAAGCGGTTGGCAGTCCTGTGTTTAACACGTAAAACCTTAAGAAAAGATTAGAGAGGGGGCCATTGCGTGCATTTTCGGGATGCAATGACTTAAATGCATCACTCTGAAACTATTTGCCTAAGTGTTTCTGTCAGAGTTGCACAGCAGCCAATTAATTGCAGGTCTTTACAGTATGCTGGGAGCAGTTCAGAGAATCACCCTCTTATAGCCAAGCAACAGTGTATGCGAGAAGCCTGTCACAATGCAGGAGTGCTGAGATTAGGATTACATTCAGGATGAAAAAAATGTTGTGCTACACTGCAAAACAAACCTAAAAAATAAAAAATAAAGACATATTCCAAAGCTTTGTTTGCTTTCTTTGTAACACATGATGTTACTGTGTGATCCTCTGTTTGCGCCGTTTGCAGCAGGTGCTCCCGAAGCATAGCTCATCCCTACAAAGCATGATCGATGAGCACGTTGCCATGTAAACACACACATCCATACCTCCCCTATGCATTGCACACACACAAAAACGTGCACACACCCAAACACACACACACACCAAGCGTGATTTTGAAGGGTCCTTAATCACAACTAAGCAATTGACTGATCAATGACAGATATGAGGAACAACTGTGGAATGCAAACAAGGACCACGCTTGCTTTTATCAGTTTCTTTACTTGGGCCCATTTTTATCACAGATTATATTTCTCTCAGTGTTAACAGGCTCCAAGACCCACTGAGGTATTAATTAAAATCTAAATACTAAATATTGATTGATACGTTATCAGGGCATAGCAGTTGGTCCGCAGGCTATTGATCCAGCCTGTGATTTATTATCATATTTAAGAAAAATCATTTTGCGTGATTATACGGGGTAATGGATTTTTAGCGAGGGGTGTAATTCTTTTTTTTTTTTTTTTTTTGTATCGCGTTTGTTATGTAGAAGGTGGAGCAGATTTCTCAATTGCATTCGGAGATCACTGATATCCTTGGTACTGCACCCCCTCGAGTCTCCCCCCTCTGGCCTGTGAGGGGCTAAAGCTTGTGTAAGAGAACGATCCCCGCTCTTGTCATTGGGAATAATGGGTATTGGGATTACCTCTTTAATCACAACAAAGATTAACAGATGGTATGAGAACAGTTATTAGCAAACATCTTGCACTCATCAAATCAATAAGATGATTTGTAATCAGGCTGTCGGTGCAAGTGAAAAGGGAGCCGGGGCCGTTCCCAGTGAAAGATCCTGGCAATCAGAGGCTACTGTGTAGCAATTACCTCTCCACAAAATAGGTGCTCTTCCTCCACTGGCTGGCAGTCCTCCAAAACACACGCCAGACTGATAGCAACATAGGGCATTAACACGGCAAAACACAAAACACTGCATGGGTAACCTTGTATTTGATCAGGTGTTAGGTTGCTCCGTGATTTCATTTCACTTTGTGCCTTTTAATTTGGTGGATCTTGCCGTGTACTTGAGGGAAAAAATCTAAATGTTTACACATGCTGTCTCTCACTACAAAAGACCGTATAGCTCATTAGCGGGTTACCATAAATAAGTCAGTGTAGGGACAAAGAGGGGAATAGCACAGATACTATACAGAGGAGGGTTCACTGCGCAAATATTTCTCCGTGGAGACGGAGACAGAGAGAGAAAGAGAAAGGCTGAAGGGCTGTAGACATGCCGGTGCATCCAGTACTGTAAATGGAGGAATGTAAAGCAGCTAACTGTCCCCCACAGCAAACAAGAGCTTTTTTGATTCATCTAGGAAAGCTTGTCACTTATATAAGCAATATTGTTCTGACGATAACTTTTCTGGGTTTTCAGCCTTATTTCGTGCAGGCATTTTAGTTTCAATTTTGCTTTATTAGTCACTGATAGGTTAACACAGGGTCAATGGTACACTGGAATGTATAAGACGAGAGAACAGGTCAGCTGAGCAATAAAAGCAATAGTCACAATAAGGATAAGATAAAGATAGAATAAGAGAAAAAGAGGAATAAAATAAATAGAAAAAAAGATTAAAAAAATAGGAATAAAATGAGATACAGAAAGATAGAATAATGTTAAAATAAAGGAAAAAATAAACATTATATAATAACAGAATGAAATTAAAAAACAAAGATAAAGTTTGGTAAATAAAGATAGAATTAAAGAACATGAGATAAGATGATATTTAGGATAAAATGGATTGACATATAAAATATAGTATGTACGAAAAAGTAAGTGACACGTTTATCTAACAGTTCTGCACATTGTAATAGGAAAAAGGACTGAGATATGTGATGTAAGAGAATGCAACTACATGCATGAAAAAGAAAATCTGCATGTGAGTGAGCAGTGTAACAAGATGTAAAGCAAATCAGGTTCAGCAGCAGCAGTTATGTTGATAGTGCAAATTCTTATGTGAACAGCAAACAGTGCAGAGAGAATGAGTGAATGCAACAGTGTTTCACATAGTAGCAGTCCAGTCTCAAAAGCAGCAGCTGTGTGATGGTGCATTCTCACGCAGACAGATAGGTGTCTGTGAAAATGTGAAAACTGTCTTATGCTCCATATTCTTTTAATTATTTAAAAATCTGTTTTCTTTTCTTATCATAATGTGATTATATTTCATATGCTCTTATCACGCTAGTTCCTCGTGTCACTCAAACACTGCAGCACATTTCCTTCCACTTTTTTTTGCTCTTTGAGTCAAAAACAGGAATCCCAGGCCTTCAAAACATGATTGTGATCAACCTCGTCAACTATTTTATCACTGATTTGGCAGCAAAAGTCAGAACTGGCCTTTTTTTGTTTCATTTAGGGGCAAAACCGCACCGTTTTTACACCACCTCAGCTTTAGATACCTGACTAAAGGTATCAGTTTAACTCTAATTGCTGCTCTTGAAGCTCATAGGCCTTTTTGCAATCGACATCACCTTGTTCGTATTGTATGCACCTTTGTAGTGGGAACAGCAAGATCAAACTGATGCTCTGGAAGATAGTGTCGACTGAAAGGAAGCAGTCATTTCAGGAGCAAATGCAGAAACACACATTTCTGACCTTAGCGAGTGGTTGCATTTATTTAAACTTGTCTGGCTTTAAATATTGGAGGAACCTTGGGAATGCCGAACATTATTGTCCTAGCCTTTTGTTTCCTGTCTTCTCTCTCATTTTAGATGGCGTCAAGCACACTCACATGCTCATACAGGCGCGCTCTTATGCCCTCCCCTGCTTTAACACACACACACACACACACACACACACACACACTTCTAATGGCAGTCTAATCACTACAAAGGACATGCAACGGTAGCTGCTTACATTTATCAGTATGCTAACTTTCACTAGCTTTGAATCACGATGCAAACGTATCTATCAGTGCCCCCTCTCTTGACACACACACACACCTACACACACACCTCTACACTGTCAGTAAGACAGTGTAGATATGCACTTACCAGGATTAAGCAAGGCAAATGGTGCCAAAACAATGACAGTATGAAGTAACTGATGCTGTTTAAATATTCAAAGGCCTCTATTGAACAGACTATGTGGCACACATATCACCGGGCCACAGATCCCTGCAGTCCACTGGTCTGGCTGCTAGCTGCTCTCATGCACATGCATAGTCCCCCTCCGACCCCCCTCCTCCTCCAGCAACACATCAGAAGTGCTGGACCACCATGCAAATACAGGAAGGATTCTCTAAGTCACAGTTACACTCACAAAAGAGATCATCATGCGTCCACCGACACCAACGGTACAGTTATAAATCTAAAACCTCTCTAAAGCAAATTCCACCTGTGTTTACTCCAGGAAGCACACACAGAGACATACACACACAACATGTACAACTTGCAGTCGCACAGACAGAGACACACAGGCACCTCTCCCCACCCACACACACCCACACAGTCACTTGTCGAGTGGCTAATATCTTTCCAAGGTCAAACCTGACAAGGAATTCCAATGAGATTAAGTGTCATCAGTGCGACTTTAGCCCCGTTCTGCTCATTGTTCTTGGAAATGGCATTACAGCCACAGATGACCAAGGCCTTGGAGCAGTAAAACCTCTTCCCTTCCTGTGAGGGCCAAACTGATATGTGAGATATTTGATACAAGGCCTCCAATTCAGACATCAAAATGTAACACTGCTCTTACATATAGCTGTATCTAGGAGGGTTAGGGCAGAGACTGGTCAGCAAGTATCAGGGTTTTATTAAGAATCAGATATCAGCTGGCTGTTGCTCGCCGAATCTTATTTGATTTGCCTTTAAAATGTCTTTTATCAGTTAATTATTTATTTATTACATTTATGCCCTAGATTAAGAGGGTCATTCTTTATTTAAGAGCTGCTACTGCTATAACATTTTCAGTATTAGAGGTGTTTTAGGAACCCAGGAAGAACAGTGTTCTGGACTATAATAGCAATAATTAGAGCCTAACTTTTGATGCACTGTATATACAGTAAATGTGTTTATTTCCACACTCACTGCACATCAAGTTTAATCACATGTATGCAGATCTCAACATATTTCCCTCCATATGAGGCAGTGTTTCAGTCTGGCAGATAATCGGAGGGTTTTGTTTGTGGGCTCTTCTCGTGAAGCACCAGACTTGTCAACGTGTCAGCCAGCATTTGGTGCGCTGCCTTTCACACTGAATTTGACACATAGTCCTTCGGTGGCAGCAATGAGCATTTTGTCATCTCCTTCTCGAGTGCCAACTCGATGTCCAATTACACCCCAGCTACTAATTTAATTACAGTAGTAGAAGAAATGGGTTGATTCAATTCATTTCAATTAGGCCTGATTGGACCAGTCAGATCACATTTTACTCATCTCAGGTACGAGCCGCCTGTCACATTTTATCTCAGCCTGCCTCACTGGAAGCAAGATAAGCAGGTCATGATATGATAACTGAAAATGTATGGTCGAGTTCACTGATGTAAAAACAGTTCACGGATCACACGGATTCAAATGCCTCCTAATTTCTGACTCTGTGATAAATGTGAGAGTAAAACACTCCACTTTCAGTGCAGGATCACAGCCAGTTGCCACTTAGTAGAGCCCCGGCTACAATAGTCATTACTTATGCATGATGTCCACAATTATGTATCAAATTGTGTGTGTGTGTGTGTGTGTGTTTTACATATCCAACTAATGGATGTGTGGTGCGGAGCAAAGCTAGAAAACATGTCAGGAAAGAAAAAACCCACTCTTATATCATGTCAGTCTGACAACCAGCTGCTATAGTTTCGCTCAGTGTCTAAGAATACAACACACACTCTTTGAGTGGCTCCACCTGAATAGTTTTACCAACACTATGATGAAAACACCCCTTAAAATAAGACGTAAATATGTCACAATCTTCATAAAACCACTATTGTATCGTATTTGAAATAATAAAATAATGTTTTATTCTATAAAGCTACAACCCCAAAGTCAAGTGTTATAATAATAATAATGTACTACAAAATGAAAAAAGTCACTTTAAATTTAACGTGTGAACTGACCTAAACTTTACTGAAATTATCCGTAAGACTGTCCAACAAGTAACACATGCTACAGTAACCATAAAGGGTCAAAACCTCAAGTTCAACAAAATAATATCATTAATAATTATAGGTATAAAAGGATCGATAAGCACAGAATAAAATTAATGTGAATATTTCAAACTCCCCATCAAGTGCTGCTGACACAATATAATATCTGTAGGAATACTGTATAACTATGAAGGTGATGCGTAAGACATTAAATCCATAAAAAGATCTCTATAAAATTAATTTGGCTTATTAGTCTTTAGGGATATTGTAATAAAACCATAAAAAGTATCAGCTTCATTAAATACAATATAGACAACAGACAGTGTGTGAGCATCATACAATTATAGAATATAAAGCAATGTTAATATCTATATTAACAATAATAATATTAAAGTCATTATAGACCCAATAATGAGTTATAATCTTACAGAAATATTTCAGGTATGTGTAGTGACTTGTCCTCGGGGATACTGTTATTATGATCATCCAATAGCAGAAAAAAAAAAGTTACAAGTCGCCTCTGATTGGTGCAGATAGAAGCCCCAGCAGTATGCCATAGGCTGCCATAGGCTGCTACATTAGCCTGCGGTGTGTGTGTGTAAATGCGTCTTGGCACCAGTTGCGGCGGCGCAAAGACGTCTGATTGGACACTGACGCACGGGACGCAGTTTTTCAGACTGCGCTACTCCAGCGGTCTAATCACACTCTTTACGATCCAAACAGCGTACACAACACAGCAGGTTATTTAAAGATATCTGACGGAGAACTTCACACTCTGCTCATTTTACAGTGACGCACAGCGACCAAAATAAATAATAAAATTTAAATTCAAACTGCGAGCGTCATTTACCTCTTGGTGTCTTCTTCGCCGTCCGGCCTCCCTCCACGGTATCCGCAGTGAAAGACAGAAAAGCTGACGGCAGGCTGCAGAGTGAGAGGAGAGGAAAGGAGAGGAGTTCTTACACAAGTCAGCCGCTGCACTTCATGATGCAGAGAGGGCCGGTAAAGAAGCCAAGTAGCCTTTTTCTTACCTTGCGACACAGATCCAGAGGGGGTGAAATGGGTAAAAATGGTTGTTTGGGTGATTACACGTTTCTCCTCTGCCTCCTCTCCCACCCTCCCCTCCCCTCCCGCCTCCCTCCATCCCTCGGCCCCCCCACCCCACTCCCCTTCCACCAGCAGCGCTCTCCTCTCTCTCGGTGAATAGAGAGAGTGGCCCCGTTGAAATAGCCTCTATGGGGCTCCAGCTATGCAGCAAAACAGCCCCGTCCTTTAAGGTTAAAAGATACCTCTGGGGCGCATCCGGTGTGAGCTGTATCATAAAACAAACGTGCATTTTTACATTGCCACTGCAGTCAATTAAAGAGATTTTTATTTAGTTTTATGAAGCCTCTCCAAAGTCATAGTTGTTTTAATAGTTCCACTGGAGGGTGGACTTTTTTTTTTCTTTAATCCACTGTCATGTCAGTGTTAGAATATTATGGGATTGCAGCTTTTGTGCAGCCTAAAATCACACAAAATCTTTCTGTCAATCCCAAAAAAAATCACACCAAATTAATTACTTTCCCAGAAGTCCAAGCTGTTTGGCAAACCTGATCACTCTGGATCATCCTCTCTCCCTCCCTCTGTCTCTCTCTATGTGTGTGTGTGTGTAGTCTATACCGGATTAAATGGCACCTCGTCTTAAATGGCACCTTGCCTCGTTTCCCCTCTCCTTTCATCATCAGCAAAATAAAGATTAGGCCTACAGAGGAGATTGTAAAGGCTCGCCTATAGAGGCGCGGGGATCTTCATTCCTCCGCCTTTGTGATGATATTGATGATGATGATGGCCAAGTGGACAGTTTGATTTTTGTGTGGCGAGCTAGTTATAAAGAATCAATATTATATCAAGGGGGTAACTTTGGTGATAAAGGACTTCAGCCACTCTGGCTATTCATCATAAGTCTGTAGCAAGCAGATAGGTCAAAAGAAATTATATTGCTCTAAAGAGTGTGTCTCCTTATCTCTCAGTACCAGGGGAGTGGAGGACACGCCGATCGATACAGTAGCTGCCGTATACTCCTTGCAATTATCAATAGCTGATTTTGTCTTCCTGGGGCTGCATCTATTAATACCAGATAATAACAGCCTTTTGGACATAACTTCTAAGGGGATGATGGAAAGAGAAGGAGAGGAAGAAGGAGGGGAAAAAAAGAAAGTTTGCTCACAGGACGACCTTGTTGTCAACAGATTTGTCTCTCATATGAGGTGCACACAGGGGAATAGACAAGTCAAACAGACAAGCTGGGGAGGGAGGGGGGGGGGGGGG
>NC_065511.1:13369946-13449896 GCF_006386435.1 Epinephelus moara | reverse complement strand
CGGGGGGGGGGGGGGGGGGGGGGGGGGGGGGGGGGGAGCTCTAACTGATCTCCCCCCTGACTGAAAAAAGCCCAGAATCCATCGTTACAGTAAAATGGCTTCCAATTTATTTAGAAACACACGTTTTGTGCGTTGGAACAGCAAAAGAAACATGACAGCAGTGGTGTAGCATGTTCAGCATCATCTTTAACAATTTATAATAACACAACCTACAATTATGTAATTTAAAAACGTGTCTTATGGCAAATCGTGACGTTTGTAATACGCAAAATTAACTGAAAAGGTTAAGTTCATAAATCGTGTTTATTACTAAAAGACTATGCAAGAATTCTGGTCTTATTTACATGCCAGCCGGCCTCACACGTCTTAATCCTTTCAATCCCTTCCCCATTAATGTGACCCCATGCATCCAGAGGTTTTAATGCAAATAGAAATGTGCAGAGGAAAGGGTTAATGTGTTTATTCAGCACCACAAAGAGCTGGCGTCAATGCACACCGTGTCTCTTTTCCACGTCTTTTAATTTTACGCAAAAAGCGAGGGAGGAATAAACAATTTTATTAAGTGTACAAATATATATTAGCCTATATGGTGTTTATATGGTGATTTAAATAGGACAGTCTTACAGGACACTATATAATAATATATATATTTTACAGTAGCTCACTAAGATGTCTCAAACTACATTTCCAGCGGTTGCCACCGTGCGTAAAATGACAATAAAGTGGAAATAAAGTTAACAAAAAGGGAGGAAGTTGTGATGGGAAGTCTACCGTGGAGCCACATACTCGCCGCTCTCATTATAAATAAAAAAAAATACAGTGCGAGATTAATATGACAGGCTATCCCTTACAGGCGGCGGCTGGTAAGAGCTGTGAGATATTATATGATGGGAGGTCAAATCTGGGTGTTCACACTGGAGTCTGAGGACGATCCATTGAACAGCAACGTGGTGGTACATCCTAGTGGTGGCTGAAAGCAATGGGCTGAACCTCTGCTTGGGGGTTAACTCTCACACACAGCGCAGTCCCCTACACACACGGAGCCATGCCCAACAACGAGAGACCGATAGCGCGAGTGGTCTGCCAGAAGATAACTTCAAAGTTGGCTTCGATATGAGCCCGCGAGCCGAGCAAAAGGGGAAGACACTGAGTGATGATTTAATTTGGAAAACAAGCTGTGTTTGAGTGTTTGGCCGCCAGATATCCAGAAAAGCCACTTTTTGGAGAGCGCACCGTGAGCGAAAGCGCAACCCGGGAGCTAAAACACGGCGAGAGGAGGAGGACGAGGGGGAAACCTCACCGCGATCAGAAACACTGACTTCTCTTTTGCGGGACGAATGAGTTTTTGAGCACATTGACGGTGGTGTTGTGACTGAGAGGGGGACTGTTGCAGATCGTGGCACCGCTTTCTCGGAAGACGCGCGTCAAAGTTTGGAGAGCAGAGCTGCGCCATTAGAAGAAGAAGAAAAAAAAACCCTGGTAACAATTTATTGCTATTGTCAAGAACTTTACTCGTCCCGTCCACTTTCCGGTTATCGATGTCCAAGTCAAACCGCAGCTACTTTACCGGAAACGTGTCCATCAAGAGCAAACTTTAAAGCCATCTCAGAGACTGTAAACATCGCTTCACTTGGGTCCAATTCAGAAGGAGGTGCGTGTTCAGCTTCAGCTAACAAAAAAAAAAGTTACCGAGAGAGAGAAAGCACGAGAACTGAGCCAAGATCTCGAGACAGACTTTATGAGAAGACTGCTCTCTGAAGTTGTGAGGTAAACGTGGGATCATAAAGGTCACAGTGATGAAGATGAGAGATACTCGGAGAAGAAACGCGGCGGTGAATCCTCAGCACTTGTGAGTCAGTGCGCTTCGTGAAAGGAGGGGGGAAAAGGAGCTTGGCGTTGAAGACCCCCCCGTGAGCCGGGCATAACAAGAGATTTGGTGTGTTGTGTTGTGTTGTTGGGGGAGGCTGGATAGTAAAGAGAAAAGAGACGGATAAAGTCTGAGAGTGAAGCGGCTAATTGCTTAGTCCGTCCCTCATTACCATATCCAATGCGCGTCCGCTGGACTTCAGCCAATCCTCCCCACCTTCACACGGTGCCATTAATCGCGAGGCATTATTCACTATCGTAATTATTATACCGACATGCGCAATCCAACGCACAGCAACAGCAGCGGCGGCAGCAACACCGGCTAATTTCAGATATTTTTTTTTCTCTTCTCTTCTCCCCCCTCTCTCCGCTACCAGACTATTTGCGAACTTTTTTTGTGTGTTGATTCATTCGCTCTTCGCTGATGTATCTGCAAAACGCAGAGACATCACGGAGCGCAAAAGCAGCAGCACCGCCAGCACTGACGCCAGCAGCATGTCCCGACGCAAGCAAGCCAAGCCGCAGCACCTCAAGTCGGACGAGGATCCCGCAATAGCCGGGGTGATCTCCGAGCACGGTGAGTGGATCTGATCAGCTGAGGTCTCTTCTTTCAAACAGACAACTTCCTCCCTCACAGCTCTGCTTTACACCACTGCTGTTTCCCCACTCCACTCTCTTTAAGGGGCATTGTAACTACTATAAGTCCTACTTCAAATGAAAAGTCGCTTGGAGTTATTTGGGTTAATGTCGGGTTGCAAATACGATTTATTTCTTAAATACAGACGTAAATAATTTGTAATAAACCCACTATGATACAGTTAAACGGTCAGAACTCTCTCCAAAGGACATCGAAATACGATTCACGTTTGAGAAGTTGTGTGTTTGTTTTATTCCCACACATCGGTTTAACCTGCAGCTCGCCCAGGCTGCATCACACCATCGGCTGCTGGCTGAGAGGTGACTTTTAAGATTAATGTAACTAATGCATATATTCATTTATAACACTTTACAGCATCCATACTGTGAGCTGGAGGCCTTTTTGAAAGACCTGTTTCAAAACAGATTTAATTTAGAACCATATGTCCAAAAAAAAATCGGAGCATTTATTTTTTTAAATTCGTCTTTGAAATCTTATAGTTGATTTTGAATGTGCATGCGCGCGCATTAAAATACACGCGCAAACGTGCATACACACACATTTTTGAGAAGTTAAAAAATATTCCACATTACAGCTTTAAAATTCCTAATTCTGCGGATGCAACATTTTATATTTTTCATTTTGTAAAAAAGAAATAAAAACAACTTAATTTTATTTTTAAATGTAATTTTGCAGCAGTGTCTTTTGTCCCTCTGCGCCTGTCTGGCTCTCCGAGGGACAAACTGCGGATTCTGTTGCAGGTCGAAGCCTTGTTTTGTTATGGAAATGTTTTTGTTTACCCCCCTCACATAAATTTAGCACACTTGATTTGTTCCCTTTTGCACACAATGTCGACAAGATCGGTTGACAGGGCTCGTCCTCGCCATGTGGGGGGAAAAGGGGGCTCATTCATCTTTTATTCTGTACTCAGCCTTTTGCGCAATAAAACCATCATTACAGAGCTAAAGTCACATCTTGAGCAAGGCGTAATGCTGCAGGAATTATAGGAACAACAGGGGCAACTGCAGGAATATTATTGCTTTTACTTTATGGTGCAAAAATCATATTATACATGCTTGTTTTTAATTCACATCTCTTTTAAATTGTAGTGTTTTTATTTGCTGTATTTTATAAAGGCATATTGTGATAAATGTGTACAAAAATCATATTTTATTTATGAGGAATAATACTATTTAATTTAGAATTTTATTTAAATTGATCAAACACCAATAACAATGTAGTTTTTTACTATTTAAATCATTCATTTTCTCACTGTTTACACTACAAGATGTATTTCTTTTGGTGTGTCCATAAAGCTGGGTGCCCCCAACAAATCACTGCTATTATTTATACCTCACTATCTAGACTCATGTTGGCCAACACACACACTCACACTCTCTCTCACACACACCACACACTTTGCAGGGCTTCTTTACAATAGAAAAGCGTGATGTAATCTCAGGGGAGCAGTTCTCTTTGCATGGGGAAATGTTGGTGAGAGGGGGGAATCACACCGATGACTCTTGGCTCTTTTGTCCCATTCACTCTGTGGATTTTCGCGATTTCAGGCCGATTCACTTTTGAACACAAACACTATTCTAACATTGAGATAACCTTTCCCCAGATTTTTGTCAGAGATACAAAATGTCCATCAGGTTGCTCTCCTGTAGGATCGTGGAATGAAAAGGGAGCTTCCTTTTCCTCTTGTAAAAAAAATTGGATTGTTTGGATTTAGGTAGAATTTTATTTAAAAATCATTACTGCAATTTGTGATACAGACAACAGTCTAAAGACGGATCCACAAACAGATGAAACAAGTGTAGAATAGGACAAATACATACACTCTTTTTTACATTTTAACACCCATCTTCCTACATCCATGTGTGACTTTACAATAACACACACACACACACACACATACACACACACACTTTGCTGTGGGTAACCTATAGCATCTACGCCATTGTGCTTAAGACTGGAAGTGGCCGTGGAATGTTCTTGCCTGTCCTCGTTGGAGCACTATACTGGCTCGCTTGTTTTCAGGACAGACGTTGCAGCGAAACAATTCCAAGCCTTTGGCAGAGCACACTGCGCCCATACACACTTAGATAAACCTAATAATACCATGTCTCATCCAAAGCTACCTTATAGACGAGCTACAAATGTCAGACCGTCAGTGTATCATTGCAGCATGATCAGATTCTCTGCTGCCTATCGCCGTGCTGCAGCTCCTGACGACACTATTGATCGCTGGCCTTGACAAATCATTGCATATAATGTCGAAGGAATTCAAAAGTTCCAATCGTCAGTCGCTGCTTGATTCGGACTTAAAATCCATATATGTTGGGGCTGGCGGGGGAGAGAGAAAGTCAAGCATTCGAGTGGTGTTCAAATTGTGCTCAAGGACACACACTCTGTCCGAAGTACATTTCATGAAATGGACATAAAACAAGAAAATAACCAAAAGATTAGGGAGCTTAGGTTTGTCTTGTCCTCGTGTTTTCATTATTTTCCACATATTCAATTTGATGTGATCTTTGTGTGTGTGTGTGTGTGTGTGTGTGTGTATTTCTCTTCCTCTGCTGTCCACTGCAGCTCACTGAGGTCCTCTTTAATGTGCTGCATCCCTAAAAAGATGAAAAACTAAAATCATGTGCCAACAAGCCCTTGTCTGGCATATCATCTCCCCCTCAGGCCTTCCGGACACTTGCCCCCTGGGGGCATGGGGGGTTGTGTGTGTGTGTGTGTGTGTGTTAATATGGGGAGAGGAAGAGGAGGGGGGGGGCTCTGCTTAGGAGTGCTTTTATAAAGCTTGCTGACTTAACCTTTGTCTAGCCCCGGCCAGCCAGGTCCTGCCGCTAGATGTCAAGCTCCTTGTACAATTAGAACATGTGTGCCGTTGACCTTGGCAGCACAGCTTACTCGTGTCCTAGAAAGTGTGAACAGCGACGGGCTTTTCATCTTGCCACCGCCTCCTCTGCATCCAGTGTCTTTGAAGGTGTGCATGTGGAATGTGTGTGGGGGGGTGTACATGATGGCATATGAGCACACTTGTGCTTCCACCTATGTCGAAGAAATCTCCCCAGATATGGATGGAGATATGTAGCATCAGTTTCAACAAAGAAAAGTACATTTATAAATACTGTTTATAAAACTGATACTTTACACTTCATAGGAGACGCGTTAGGAAAGATATGTTGGTTATGCTTTCACTGAACAGGTGGACAGCCACAAATGTGGTCTCAGTTTTTGTTTTTGATGCTTTATTCACAGACATTTTTTGATTTAGAGTCAAAATCTTTACTAAACTCACAGTCACACATAGACCGTTTCTGTTATGTGGCTGTTATGTTTTAGGCAGGACTGTATGTAGCTATGAGGTGCAAAAAATTTGTAATAAAGTGAGGAAATCCCCGCTGACAGTGACAACATGGTTCCCCTGCAGTGGGGCTCTGTTTTGCTTTTGTTTTAATCCCCTCTCACCATTGGGTGCAGGCCTCTGGACCACCCACATAGTTGTGCCAAAGATGTCTTCAAGAAGGCACTCAGATATGGCTGCGTCCTAATTACTACTCAGCACCGAAAACACACATAAACAAGTAATATCCTGATTGAGAGGAAGAACTTGACGGGACTCTTTAACGTTAGACAAAACAGCAGATTTTGGCGGATTTAAGAGAGAGCTAACAAGCCATCAGCTGAAAAGGTACATGTGGTCATTAGTGTTCTTTCTGAGGGTGATTTGGTTTGTGTTTGGTTAGGCGATTTTAGCACTGGATTGTTCAGAAAGTGGAGTCGTGTATGAGCAGTTTGACGGCTGAGTTAGTGTAGTTTGTTCGTGATGTTGTGTTCAGGGTGTAAAAAAGGTGGAATTGTTTTTTTTAACTTGAAAATTAAAATGTAACCATCAAGCAAATACCACAGTGTAAAAAGACAGATTTTTAAATATGTCTTTGGCCTGCTGAGGATGAGCGTCCATCAGATCCTAAAGCCTCCTCCTCATCTCAAGCTCTTCTGAAAATCCACATCCAGAGACAGAGAGCCATCTTGACGGGCGACACAGTCATCTGGACAGAGTGCCGTCATTGAATACTGTATTGCAAATGCTTACACAAACAAATCGTTAATGTTTTGGCTGCTCCACATCTGCAGGCAATGACAAAGGCCTCTCTGTTAGTGCAGATATGACTGTACCACTCTGCAGTAGGGCTGACCAGGCCGATGACACACAGACACACAAACACGGACGCGCACACACACACTCACGCACAGAGAGCTGTGCTGAGGACGCTCGAGCCTCTGCAGGTCTGAGGATGCATGGGATCATTCAAGGAGATGATTTATGGGTTTATGGCCACACGGTGCCGAAAAATATTATTTTTGAAAGGATCTGCTGATTTAAAAACACATGCAAATATTAATAGATCAAATTAGAGTTGTTAAACAAATTAAGTATTTTTAAAATAGGAAGTAACACTTCATAAAAGTGCACACCCAAAAGTCAGAGTGACTGATGGTCTGAATAATCCTGTGCTGACAGATAAATTACCAAACAAAAATGCAGCTATGTTCACAGTCAACAAAGTTGTCTGTAAATCAAATTTAATTTAAAAAACAATGGCGTAAATAATTCATTTCATAGAGAATGGAGTGGTGGAAGTGTGATCAAAGAATTCCAACATTGTTGAAGCCAGCAGGCCTCTTTTTTTTCGCCCTCCCCTTCCAACTTGGGCAGGACCTACAGTGATGCATCTCTCTTTAAGGGTCCTAAGCTATCCCCAGATGCTCGAGAAGAATGCATTTTAAAGGGGGCAGAAGGAGGGGCGGTTCTTGTAAGGCTGTAAGTGCAGGCCCTTTTGGGAAGGTTACTGCTCTTACTGTCAGTATTAATGTAAATGAAAAATCTCACAGTTTGACGAAGAGGGTGTAGGATGAAGATAGTTTAAATGTAGGGTGAAATGACTCCTTATTAAACTGAGATACCAGTGATTTTACCTTAACACACAGCAAATGTTACCAGTGTCATTGTCTGTGTGTGTGTTCATTAAGTGAATCTGGAAATTGTTAAGAATGGGTGAATTTGTAATTGCTCAATGCTTCGCTCAGTGCTCGGCTCTGTGGCTTTCACAGAATCGGTGGAAAGCATGAATACCTCATCTGATATAATATGTCAGATTAGCGGTTTCAGTTAGCATGCCAAAGATTGCTGAGCAAGATAGCGGACACACAGATTCAACGTCTACAATCAGCCCATTGAGTGCGTTCAGCTTAATATTTGCATCTGTGTAAATGAAGACTCTTAAAGGAATGAAAAACGGATTGAATGGGGGTTTTTTTGTGCATCCTTTCCTTTTTCATCCTATAGGAAAATCAATACACCCCCACCCCCCATCACACAAACACACACACACACACACACACACACACATATTCACTGTCTTGCAATGTCGCCTTTACACAGCTGCACAACACGATGGCCCCCCACTGTTTCAGCACAGAATGGTGATTGTGAATGCAAATGGTATTATTTTGAGCTCGCTGGCATGTACAGTGTTATAATATTTCCAAAAAAAGCACAACAATAATCAAGTGACACACCAGTATGGCCTGTATTGTAACATAGAGTAGTTGTAGCAATGTTAAAACTGTCAGAAACCGCAGCAAAATCCCACATCTGCATCCCTGAATGGTTTTTAAATGTTTTTAAAGTAGCAGTGTGCTCATATTTGAAAATGTGAACGATTAAGGCCGTAATATTCTTCACAATATTCTTTTGACTGTGCTTACAATGAATGTTGCAACAAAACTGAAAATGCCAAGTGGGAAGGACACTTTCAAATAAAAGCAGGAATTTACAAATTATAATTCAGGAAAAATAACTTGTGGATTTTAAAGTCAGAATTTGAGAAGGGAGGCCTGTGCAAACACACTTATACACACTATAGTAATTTATTCTCTAAAAGCGTGTGTGTGTGTGTGGCATTTTTTCGGTGTTTATCCCAATACATATACACGAAATTTGTGTATGGTCTTTGTCTGTCTACGTGTGTGTGTGTGTGTGAAAAAATGTGTCAGCGTGTGTGTCTGTGTGTGTGTGTGTGGGGTCAGAGGCATACAAAGGCCCCTACTTGTAATTGTATGAATGAATAAAAGAGATTGACAGTAATACCATTCTAATAACTAATCAGCTCAACACAATGCCTACTCATTTGCGTTGACCTTTCAACCCCCAATTATGGAAATGAGTTCTGCTGTCCGCTGCTGGGCTAAGGAGATTTTTAGCCTGCTGTCACGTGTCCCTGACGTTTCCAGCCACTTGCTCCTTTTCACTTGTGGTAAATAATGTGGTATAAGATGGAAATTTTAAAAATATACATTAAATATTTTTGTTTTAGTGGAATTTTTATGTTGAGTTTGCTTGTTTGCTGGCGTGTGAGTGTATAATCAAGGAAGGAAGGAGGGAGGTGATGTTGATATTGCAAAGTAGAAATAATGCACAACCCAAAATGAAAAGGTGCAGGATTTTAAATTTTAATTTTCCTAAGTTGCTTTATCACTTTTTATTTCTTATTTAACCTGGCACTTTACATGATTGAGTAAAATAATATCTTGTTTTGTCAGCCCTGCCCCCACTGAGGATGAGAACACGGAGTCTGTCCAAAGCCTTTCTGTTGATAATTAATTAAGTTACAGACACCAGACCTGGATAGCTCATGCCCCCCTTGGCCAGAAATTACAGGAGGAGTGATGAATTTCTTTACTAATGACTCACTGTAATTGGCACAAATGCTTCATATCTGCCTCACCATGGCTTGCTCTGTTTTAACCTTTGAAACGAGCGTAAGCACTGTGTGGATCTCAGGATTACTCACTTTCAAAGCGTAGGAAGACCTTTAATGTTGAGTAAACATATGCTGTCTGTAATGTGCAGGGTTTTTTTTTAGGATTTTTTAGAGGTAATGTCACACTGGACACGTCTGTTATCTCTTAACATTCGTAGTTCGGGCCAGTGGCCTGTTGGATGAGTTGCACTTGTATGATTAGTGGAAGAAAATTTGCATAAATGTAATCAATTACTTACTTTATTCAGGAATGTTTCATGTGCCTGTGTGTCTGTGTTTAGATATACAGTCACATGCTTTACATATGATTACTAACCCATCTTTTTGCTCTTTTCGTAGTTATGAGCCCCTTTTTAAAGAATTATCACTCACCTATTAACGCAACCCTGATTTACAGCTTTACAGAGTGACCATCTTTTCGTGTAATAAACTACTAAAGTGTCCTAATATTTTTTCATAATGTAAAGTGAATAAACAATCGAATAATGTGTAGGTAAATAGTTTTATTACCAGATCTATGCTGGGTCTTTGAGTGTAAACTGAACAGGGGACTATGAAATAAAGTATGCGCAGGGTGCTGTGGCAGTGATTGAGCACACTTCCCACTCGTAATGAAAGGGAAATGTGTATGCGGCCACGAACAACACACACACACACGAACAACACACACACACACACACACACATACACACACACGGTACACAGTATAATTGTGCTGGAGCACAAAAAATAAACATACAAGGGAGGCCATTTTTACATGGTTTTGATCAGGTGTGAATTGGGTCCATGCTCGGAGCTTGCGTCGGCTTGTTTGACTCTTGATGGTTGCATGTGGAAGAGGAAGTGGCTTCCTACAACTGTGATTAAACATGTGTAACTAATCAGAGACTTTGCTGCTATGGCACTAGCATGTAATTTGTTGAGTCTTATTTCAGAGAGCATGGGAGAGGGAGAGAGGGAGAGACAGACAGAGAAAGAAAAAGAAAAGTAGAACAAGTAAGGACTCTTAACTGAGAGGTAATCTTTCGTATTTCAAAACATTTTGAATGAAATGTATGTATATTTTAGTTGCACACATTTCAAATCGTCAAATTTAATGATGAATAGTGCAGGGAGAATATAATTGCTATAGATTCAACTGATCTCTGCTTGTACTTTTTGACAACACACTTTTTCTGACGTCATTAGAAAAGATTTCTCCACTGTGGAGTCCCTTGCTTAGATTCAGGACTCAAGCATTACCTTTGCAGCGCTAAATGAAAAGGCCCAGGCATTTGAAATTCAGGTGGAATGGAAATGACTGGGCTTGATAGCAGAGGGGAATCCTAATGGGGCCATCAAAGTCCTGATTTGTACCCAACAGATGAGGCAGCTGTGAATTGTATGAAATATTGGAAATCAATAGGTTCTATGGAATTTCATTAAGCGGCAGTATCCACAATTGATAGGCCCTCATAATTTGATGGATTGCACAAAGAAAATTATTAGCTGGCTCTATGGAGAGGGTGTGAATGCACAAACCTGGGTCTTGAGAATTGGTGAACTAGGGCAATTTGTTCAGAGCAAAAAAATAAAAAGATTATTGATTTTGGTTATGTTAAAAGAGAGAAAAAAAATCAAAGGTTAAATCTTTGCAGCACTGCACTGCAAAATATGTGTGGATTCTTTATTGATTATTTATTCATTAATTCTTCTTTTTTCTTTTACTCCCTCCTCCCTCTTTTCCAACCCCCCTTCACTCCCCTGACCCCCTCCCCTCCCTTTAGCCCGAGGTGAAGTGCTGGATGATGCCGACAGTGGGAACGAGAGCCGCAGCGGCAGTGAAGAGACGCATGTATGTGAGAAGTGTTGCGCTGAGTTCTTCAAGTGGTCAGACTTCTGTGAACATTTAAAGAGTTGCACCAAAAACCCCCTGGTGCTCATCGTGAATGACAATGAGAACACACCTAACCCCTCCCAAGAGTACCCCACAGAGCTCTCCCCTGTACCCAGCTGCCCTAGCGAGCAGGCTGACAGCGAGGACCCCAGGGAGGGCAACCACAGTCCTGCTGGTGAGGGGGATGACATCCCAGAGACAGCAACCTTAAATGGGGTCAATGTCCTAGAAAAGGAGGACGAGCAGATGGAGCTAGAGCTTTCACCAGAAAAAAATATGGATCCTGAAGAGAGAGATGTGGCATCCCCAGAGCCAGACGGCTCCCTACCTCAGCTCAATGATGTCGTCCCTTCCACTGTGACAAGCTACGCCATGCCAAGCACCAATGTTACCTTGGAGACCCTGCATGGCACCCGGGTTGCAGTTGCTCAGTTTTCACAGAGCGTAAGGGCGGCAGCGGGCAGTGGGGTTTCCACCATGGCTATTCCCATGATCCTGGACCAGCTGATGGCCCTCCAGCAACAGCAGATACACCAGCTGCAGCTGATAGAACAAATACGCAGTCAGGTGGCTCTGATGAACAGACAGTCTGCCTCACAGCCTGCTTTAAACCACCTTCACAGCAATGCTGCTGGAAACCAGGGGCCTGTATCCTCCTGTGCCCCTCCTGTCGCAAGTCAGCTTCAACTACACAACTTCATCACTCCCCCTGTCCATCAGCTGCCTGTTAGGTTGCCAGCCACTCTCAGCGGTCAAGGCCCTTCACCCCTGACCTCAGCGATAGAAGGGCCTCTCTCGCAAACACCACAAAGTAGCAGTCAGCAGTCTAACCCTTCAATACCCAACACATCCTCAAATAACTCGGTGTTTCCCTCGCCCAGTGGTACTGGATTGTCATCTCTACTTCCCTCCTGCTCATCCTCAGTCACAAACAACAATATTAGCACTAGTAGTAGTGTAACAGGAGGTGGTGGCATCAGCAGCAGCTCAGCTCTTCCCAGGAACTCCACCACCCCTCCCTCGCTCAGCCACAGCGGCCTCCTGAGCTCTGCCTCCAGTTTACCGCTGATACCTCACAGCTCATCCAGCAGCGTTATCTTCCCGAACCCACTGGCAAGCATAGCAGCCACAGCCAATGCGCTCGACCCCCTCTCTGCTCTGATGAAGCACCGCAAGGGGAAGCCCCCGAATGTGTCTGTGTTTGACACTAAGCCCAGCTCCGAGGACCCCTTCTTCAAGCATAAGTGTCGCTTCTGTGCCAAGGTGTTTGGCAGTGACAGCGCCCTACAAATCCACCTGCGTTCACACACTGGAGAGAGGCCCTACAAATGCAACATATGTGGCAACCGTTTCTCTACCAAGGGAAATCTGAAAGTCCACTTCCAGAGGCACAAAGAGAAATACCCACATATTCAGATGAATCCCTACCCTGTGCCAGAGTACCTGGACAATGTGCCCACAAGCTCGGGCATTCCATATGGAATGTCATTGCCCCCAGAAAAACCTGTAACCACATGGCTAGACAGCAAACCTGTCCTCCCCACAGTTCCCACCTCAGTCGGGCTCCAGCTGCCTCCCACGCTGCCGAGTATGATGGGTGGTTTTGGCGAGTCTCCAAGCCTCACACCGCTTAACAGGTCACCTCAGAGGCCGTCTCCACCATCAAGCGAGTGTGCATCTTTGTCCCCTAATATCGTTATTGACTCTGGCATGACCACTACTTCACCCTCCCCAAAACCCAGTCTAGGGAGTGATGCACCTCCTCTCTTGAAACCTGAAGGTGTTCTCCTGCCCCCAAGCTGTTCCACTAGGCCAGGAGAGAACACCACCACCACAACTACACTAACTCAAGTGGTCCTTTCGTCTACCGTCACCTCAACCACATCGTCCAGCAGTGGCCAGGTCACTGAATCCATCACTAGCCCGAGCTCTGTCTCAAACCCTGTCTCCCATCCTGTCCTTCCCATGCTCTCAGACCAGTTCAAGGCCAAGTTTCCATTTGGGGGCCTCCTAGACTCTATGCAAACCTCAGAGACATCAAAGTTGCAGCAGCTTGTCGAGAACATTGACAAGAAGATGACTGATCCAAACCAGTGTGTGATCTGTCATCGTGTTCTGAGCTGCCAGAGTGCTCTCAAGATGCACTACCGTATCCACACTGGCGAGAGGCCTTTTAAATGCAAGATATGTGGGCGGGCATTCACCACCAAGGGAAACCTGAAAACACACTTTGGTGTCCATAGATCCAAACCCCCGCTTCGGGTCCAGCACTCCTGCCCTATATGTCAGAAGAAGTTCACCAATGCTGTCGTGCTGCAGCAACACATCCGTATGCACATGGGAGGGCAGATCCCCAACACCCCGGTCCCTGAGAGCCTGCAGGAGATGGACACTGACCTCTCCTTTGACGAGAAGAGCTTAGACGCGATGAGTAATTATGATGATGATCTTCTGGATGAAATGGAGCAAGCTATGGAAGATGACACTGACTTGAAGGAGGGAGAAGTAGACCCATGTAAACCTTATTCACCTGGGAGCTCCCCACCAACTTCCATCATCTCCAGCATTGCTGCAATGGAGAACCAGATGAAGATGATAGACTCCACTGCCAACATGACCCGTTCATTTGGTCAAAAGCCCATGCAGAATGGCATCAGCTTTGGAGGAGAGACTGATTGCTTTGCCGCTGACTCCCTGTCTGCAGCGGGGGATGCTGAAGGTCAAAGCATGGGGAGCCCGGCTTTGTCTGAGTCCTCTGGCTCTATGCAGCATTTGTCCCCAGCTCACAGCCATTCTGAGAGCCAGCGATCCAAGTCCCCAGCTACATTCAACAATAATAACAACAGCAGTGCCATGACAGCAGACGAGGGCCAGGAGAACAATGCATCTGGCTTGGCAACAGTGAAGTCGGAAAAATCAGAGACCTCATCTCCGCTTTCTGCAACTGAAGGCACCGGGGCCCTTGACCTGACTGCCACTCAACCTGGCAGGCACTTTATCAAGGAGGAGAGCCACTTCAGCATGCTGTTTCTAAACAGAGATCGAGGTGTGTATGTGCAAAATCAACTAAAACGTTTTGCATTATATGAAGTGAATTAAATATCTGTACAGATTCGATGTGTGGTTATTATTAAATATAATGTACTCATAATGATAATATCTTCTGAGTATAATGTAAGTGATAAATATGAGGAAAAATATGATGTGATTAGATATGACATATCAAAAGCCAGAGAAGGGGCAAATATAAGTACAAATACTATTCACACATTTTATAAATGAAGACAGGAAAGTGTGATTTGAACGTTTTCAAGTGTGACAGATTCCAGCAGCTACCTTGAACCATATTATGCTCTCAGTTTGCTGAATAACCCTGTGCAGTTTTAATTTTTCAGTATTCTGATGTTAATTTCACCTCTTCTTTTTCAGGGCTGAGCACTCCTAATTTGGCCAGCACTGCATCAAACATGATCAAAATGGAAATGAATGGCCACGGCAAGTCGGTGTCTCTGAGCGACAGCTCTCACCTGCCCGTGGGCATCCAGGTTCCTGCTGCAGCACCCCAGACCACCATGAGCCCCAGCATCAATCCCATGCTGGCTCCCCCGCCTCCACGACGAACCCCTAAGCAGCACAACTGCCACTCGTGTGGGAAGAATTTTTCCTCAGCCAGTGCTCTGCAAATCCACGAGCGCACACACACCGGGGAAAAGCCTTTCGCCTGTTCTATTTGTGGAAGGGCTTTCACCACTAAGGGCAACCTGAAGGTAGGAGCCAGTTTATCACAGCATCAATTAGTATTTTACAAAAATGGGGTCATTGTGGTTTTTAAAGATGCATGCCATGTATGCAACACTCTAGAATCGATTCTGGCTAAAGACCTTTGGGTACTCTGTGCCCCCCTCTTGCTACCACTTTTCTTGTCTCTCCTGGTTCTGGCCTGCAGGTTAAAATCTAGCCGTTAATGTCACATATCGATTCTCAATATTTGAAACAGTTTCAGTACTCATTTTCCACAGTATCAATACACCAGTACCAGCTGTGTTTTCTTGCTCTCTCTTATTGTTAATTTTTACTATAGTTCTGCAGTTCTCTGCTGCCAACCAAGAAAATAAAAGTTGTCGTTGTCATGTTATAGGCTTGTTATATTTCTCTTTAACATAAAAGTAGATCTTTTATGCCCTCCTTTTCAAATTTTCCCACTGCATTAAAAATGGAATCGAATATTGATATTTTTTAAGGTACTGTATTAAAGTTAGAAATAACACTCAGCTGCTGCCTTACCCTAACAGAGTGCACTCTAACATAAAATTTAAATGTACCCCAGTGTAATTTCAGAAATGTATGCTTGTTTTATCGACATCGAATTTTGGCCTTTTCCCTTTGATCCCCATCCATAAAATGTTTATTTGTATGTCGTATTTGCTTTGGATGTAGGTTTTGCATCTCAGGATGACGCACTCATGATGTCTCTTTTTATTTTCTTGCTAATTTTAGGTACACATGGGAACACACATGTGGAACAACGCTCCAGCCCGAAGGGGTCGGCGACTGTCTGTGGAGAATCCCATGGCCCTGCTGGGCGGGGATGCCATGAAGTTCAGCGAGATGTTCCAGAAGGATCTGGCGGCTCGGGCCATGAACGTCGACCCGGGCTTCTGGAACCAGTACGCAGCAGCCATCACCAACGGGCTGGCCATGAAAAACAATGAGATCTCTGTGATCCAGAATGGAGGCATCACCCAGCTGCCCGTCAGCCTCGGCGGTGCAGGAATCACTTCACTGGGACCCATGCCGGGAGGACTGGACCGTGTTCACACCGGCAGCAGCCCTCCCATGACGGGTATGGAGAAGGCTGGTCTGGAGGTCGGGGCCAACCGCCCCTTCTCCAGATTTATGGAGGAGAACAAAGAGATTGGGATCAATTAAAAATACTTTTCTGTATTATTCCAAGGTAGGCGTTTGGCAAAGACTAAGAGTCTAACAAGGAGAGAAACTGCTGATCCAGTCTGAACTCATGCGTACTATATTATGTACAGATTAAATATTTTTTGTTTGGTTTTGGAAATATAGTATTTAGTATTGATTAGAGGTCTTTGCCTTTCACCCATTCCCTCCTCACTTGATATTTCGCCTATACGAAGAATACTTTGTCTCTTGTTTGAGAATATGTCGTCTTGCAAGATTTGCATGGTACTTATTGGTTTTTATCAGTATGTTTGACTGCTTTTATGACTTCCTTTGAAAACCAGGATCCTGCCTCATTTATGATGGGCAAGCATCTTATCTGGACAGGACTGAAACTGAAAAGAGATTTGTTTAAAGACAGTCTGGCCTTTGTGTGGCAACCGTGTTTATGATGGCTCTTTTGAATATAAAAGGGTCACGGATAGACTGAAGAAAAGACTGAAGTATAGTGTTTCTGTGCTCGCCTGATATTTTTTTTTTCTCATGAACTAGAAAACTTGAAAAAAATAATGTTTGAACTATTTTAATCTTTACATTTAGTCTCCCAGCATTGTCTTATAATATTGTCCTGTGTCTTTAGTATTTATGATATTGACAAAAAAGCGGGTATACAAAAATATATTTAATGGCCCAAGCATTTTATTGATCCATTTCTTTTCTAAACTGCAGGCTTCACTGATGAATATCTCTTTCAATAAAGACAGTATGTCATTTGAGTTGAACAACAGAGAAAATGGTAGGTTTTATTTGGATATCCGTTGAGACTATGTGTATCTCGTTACATTGTAAAGAGGCTAGAGGTATCCGAAGCTGCTATGACCACAACCCTGCTTTTAACCTTTGTAAAAAGAAAAAAGAAGTGATCCTTTTGAAGAAATATCTATGTATAGAAATACAGACAAATCTAAAACAGGTATGCATATTTTGTATCACATAAAAATAGACATCATGAGTTGAGAGTATTTGTCATGTTTGTGAATGCACTTTTTAAAAACAAGACGTTTTGTCTGTGAGTTACCGTTAACCTTTTGACTGAGCTATCTATCACGTGCTGTTTTCATTGTTTCCAGCGTACCACTCCTACAATTTGCAGAGTCGGTTCTCTGTTATTGCATCTGTGCTACTCGTCAGAGTGCAAACTCATCACTCAATCAAAACCTTCTTGAATAAAAAAAAGAGAACAGGTGTGTGTTTGAATGGTTTCCTTATCTGCATCACGTCTTCCCTTTCGCTGTCACCCTTTTATTTCCATAAATTAAAACTGAATTACCAGATTCATAAGATCAAAACAATTACAAGGAGTCTTTATTATCATTATTTTGTTATTTAAATTTCTCATTTTTTTTCATATACATGCGTAATGTTTTTTCAATAGAGCTGAGAAGACTGAGGCAGGAGATCATGTTTTGCAGTGTGGGCTGAACTGACAACCACAGTGTCTTCACTGACTTTGGAACAAACAAAAATAATATTGACTATTTGAAAATTATTCCTATTATCCTATCTATCTTTTGCATTATTACATTTATATTTAGAATTGGTTAAAAATTTGCAGTTAATTTTAAAAATCAACTAGTTTTCTTTCTGAATGCTCCAAAATTATGGTTGTTATTTTCACTTTTAAAAACCCAGATCCCAGATATGTTATAGTGGCTTAGGCCAAAAGTACTTTAAAAAGACTCATCAAAAATCATTCCATAAATATAATTTTATTTTCTGCCTTTTTTTTTTATTGCTATGCATTTTCTTTTTTATTTGCCACAAAAAAATGGCCGTATTCATTTTTCTGTATGTGTATGAAGTATGTACATGCGTCTGTGTGTGTGTGTGTGTGTGTGTGTGTGTGTGTGTGTGTGTGTGTGCTCATGTTTATATACATTAGTTAAAAAAACACACACACACAACTGTAGCTGATGATTTGTTGGCCTTCCCTTACATCCTGATCTATACATGTAATTAAAACCATAAGAAATATGACAGCATTCTCATTAATCAGACACAAAAGTATTGCAAGATAATTTATTATAAAAAATAAGAATTGTTGACCTGAATTACACTGATGAGGTTAATCCAAGTAAAAGCTGCTTTTGTTTATTAAATCTACAACAATCACATAAATTAAACCAACTTCCCAATATTGTGTATATTTGGTGAGAGGACAATCATAGTCTGGATCATGATTTTCATATTACAATAATGCAAATAATTAATGACCACGTGGAAAAAGTGTTCCACTGAGCTCATGTAAAATCCCTGATGAAACAATAATAACCTTTAACTTGCCATGGCTGTTGTGTAATGCCATAGTAGATTAAGAAATCACATGTTAGCGTGCGGGACAATCTGTGTTTGTACTGCAGCGTACCACGGCGTTTCACTTCATAACTGAGATGCCTTCCTGTGCTGCTGTGGCAGCGTACACATGTGTGACAGTCCTGCGTCTGGGTAGTGGCGTATGCCGTGTGGGATTCGGTGAAATTATCATCTGTGTGTGTGTGTGTGTGTGTGTGTGTGTGTTTGTGAACGGTAAAGCAGTGGTGGCCTCCTCCCAGCACTCAGCCCTCCCGGTGCAGTTTGACACATGGTCCACATGTGTGCACACACACACATTCTCACACTCCCACGCAAATACCCATGTTCTCACTTTCTCAAACATAAAAAAAAGAGACAAAACAGAATTACACCAAATATTCATAGAGATAAAAGAAAAAATATCCCAGCAACATCAGGTGCAAGATGAAAGTTAATGATAACTTTAATCACTGAGAACAAAAGAGTTTTTAATGCTTATCTGTGGGCTGGCACATGTGATCCACTTGACTGTGGCCTTGATCCTGAATTCCTCACTATGTAAAGTAAGATTACCATGACTTAAACTCATTTTCATGTCAGTCTGTAGAGCACAGCAGTAAATCATTCTTGGAGGCAAAAATAAAATAATTAAAGCTGCTCCAAAGCAACAAATCTGAAGATGTGATTTCAGTGTTTCCTCAATGTTCACCCATCCTGCATAGTTTCTACCAGGTGTTTCTGAGCAGCTCATATATTTGGCATGATAATTACCTGAGCCACACTGGACACCTTAAAGCAACAAAATGACATATAGCAAATATATATGAGGAGAAATCTGCCTTTTTAGGGCTATGTACAGCATGGCTCTTATTGCGAAGCCCAGCCGGCACATTATCCACTGCAGCTGAAGTGATGATTGGTCCATCAGAGTCCACCTTACATCAGCTTTCACCACCGAGCCATAAGTGTTTATTTTTCTGTTATTTTTCGCTCGACTTTCACACACATATTACTTTTCATGTTGATGAACGGGAGTTAAGTCTGCCCTCAGGAGCTCTTCGGGGCTGATGCGGTAATGCGTGTTGCCGTTTGTGAGCCCATTGTTTGACACTGCACTGTCAGCTGATCACGCAGGCTTAGTCAGTGGAATTGTCAAGTAATGAAGAAATTTCATACTGACTGTTTTTCTCTATGAAGGCACTTATTTTGCTCATATTTGGGTAGGAGCAAAATACATTCCACCCATTCTTGGACTCATGCGCTCGCATTTAACAAATGATTTTGCAGGCAGCCAGTAGACATGCATGTAAAGACTGTTGTTTGACACCATAATGGCGATTCTTCCCAAATTTATAATATAATTCAATAGGCTGTTGCTGCAGCTTCATAGAAATACTCTGTGAAGGAGGGCTGTTTTACTTCAAGTGATTTCAATTATGATGCCAACATGAGGTTAAATGAGGTTACTAATATGACGCTGTTGGATTGTTATTTCCATAACAACACATCTTACCAACATTTTTTTTTTTCCATTAAGCAATACATTACCATGGAATGTCTAACACGTGAAGTGCAATTTCATTTTACTGTTCAAAACAATGTTTATGAGCATTCAGGGGAACGCAGACAAGGGATTATTTGAGGTGTGTCCATTTAAGAGGATTTTAACGAGTATAATTTTAGAGTGGGTTACAAGGCTAATTATCTAAAAGTAAACATAACATGCCTTTCCATCTATCTTGGATATTTTTTTTTCCTTTTTCTTGAAATGTGGCAGCTTTTCTCTTTGTTCAGCACTCCGAGCAAATTGCCTGGCCTTTTTTTGTTTTATCTGCACTTCACTCGTGTTTGTGTGCTACCTGTTTGAAGTGAATATGTGTGACATTTGGGGCATGGCACAGTGTGAACAGACAGGCCATCATTGGGACGGGGCTGTCGGCTGTTTGTTTAATGCCCTGCCTACTGTGAAAGTCTCCCTGAAACAGGCGCAGTAAATATCCCCATTGATCCAGAGGCAGGGGGCCCTACGATGATGTAGTGGCGAAGAGCCACAGGAGTAAATCTAACCGACAGTAATCCAATCCCATTCTCAAGGCTCTGGGATCTGAGATAGGTGCTTTAAATCCAAAAGTATGCCTTTTTTGCACAATTTCTCCGCCTTTGTTGGTGCTCCTCTTCTTGTGTGTTTTTTACCTCCATGTCTCAGCTCTTGAGTCAATCCATAGCTTGCCGGAGTGCTTCGCTTGCTTTCCTTTATATTTGTTTAAAATCAAAGCCTTATAATGAGCTTCTTGCTTATTCCTCAGTAACTCCCATGCTTACTTTTGCCTGTCTAAGGCATGTGCACATCCACCTGAAGTACAAACTCCAAAGTTAAGAGAGTGTGAAAGGTGTGTGCGAGTGTTTGCATGTGTGTGTGTGTGTGATAACGCTCCTCAGGTAATCGTGTTCTCAGCGGATAGCAGAGGGATACACTGGAAACTCTGAAACCCCATTAGGCTGGAATTTCCCTTTGATGGCCAAAAGCTGCCTACCTAGCGCTTGACTGGTTGCTTGGCTGCTCCAGCAAGTGTTAGTTTTCATGCAGGCTCTCAAGATGACAAAGTTACGCACTCCAGATCCCCTGGAATAGGATTGTGTGGTTTACAAATTCAAATTCTTTCCTGTATGGATTGTTGAGAGTTGCTGAAGCGTGGCGCACTATAGCCCCGGTGAGCATTTCAGAACATTAACAGTTTGGTGCAGAGAGGGATCAACAGTTGGGTATTGCTCACCAAAGAAGATGCCTGTGGTTACTAGTTCACATCAGAATTCTTTTTAATGCACTCTACTGGAAGAATCCAACAGTAGTCGGTGGTTATTATAACCTACATTTAACGCCACTCGTCACATAGAGAGTGAGAAGGATATAGAAAGTTGGGGGGAAACATCACTATTAATTTAACTCACAAAACCACAGTTCTAATGGACACTAGTGCTGTGACAGTTTCAACATTCATGTACATCTGAGATGGAAATGAAACAGTTTTGTGTGCCTTTGTGTGTGTGTAAATGTGTGTATTTTAGTACAACTTTCAGCTAACTGCTCCATGTCTTTGAGGAATGTGAGCCGAGACTTGACTTTTGCTCACTTCTCATAATACTTTTAAGTTGATACACCTAGTAGGCCTCTATACTAACAAAGAGGCACTGTATATCCATCTCTGAAACTCTAAGTGGCTGGTCAGAGGCAGGTTGAAGGACACTCCTGTTGCCATGTCGCCGAGGTCTAGTCGAGGGTGGGGGTGTTTTTTGCAGTCGGGGCACCTTTAAAAAAGCTTGGAGAAAAGGTGGGGGTGTTTTGGAAAATCAATGAATGCGTGGAACATAGTGGTGGTCCACCTGAAAGGGAACACGTCATCAATTAAACAAACTTGGCGAACAGGGCCAATTCATCAGAGAGCGGCGTGGATCAGCTATTGGGTTCAGCTTCGACGTGACAAATGCCGGACCTCCTCTGTGTGCCCAAGGTTGCCGATCGATAGAGATCATCATTGTGATGTGGCCTTTTATCTCACAACCTGCTCCCTCAAGCCTTATATTATTCTATTCCCAACACAGGGATCTCAAAGGAGGAGGGGTGAGAAGGGCACGAGCCTGATTGTATCTTTTATTCTCAGAACGTATGGGCGTCATTTGTTCGGATTGTTTTCATAGCGTTTGATGATCACCCCTGTCCTAAAGCAGCAAAGTTTTGATGGTTCTTATTAGGTTTACCTGCTGTGGCAGTTTGTTTCGTCTTGGGATTATTCCTCGGCAGATGAATATCACTCTGGTTAACATGTCGTTGCTCGCTGAGGGATTGAGTCCTCTCAACATAAGCCTGCTCCCCCTCAGCGGCACTTATTCAAATGTGTCAAATCCGGCTGAGAGGAAAGCCTCCTGGGTTGCTATTGATCCGCACCATTATGGAATTCCATGCCAATAAACTGTCATGACTTACTGTAACAGTCCAATGATTAGGCTCCACTTCAGTCACATGACCGTGGAGAGCTTCCTCATTATCAGAGGCCATTATGAGAAAATGGAGTTTTGCAATTGAGTTATGCAATGGTAAATATTGACTTATTTCAGCTTTAATCGGCTGGTTTAACTGTGTTATTGGTGTATGGGCCTATAGGGTTGCCAGTAATTGCAGTGTTGTTATGTACATCGTGATCCACTCTTTTGACTTTTTTTCCCCCCAAGCCTCCGTCTTTTCGTGAAGCCATGTCAAACATGCACCAACTTTGATATAATGTCTAATTTCCGAAATACAGAAAACAGAGCATGTTGAGACAGATTTGAATATAGGCTACAATGTGTCCTCAGCAGGCCTGATTGAGGCTGTGATCGCATATATGTGCAGCGGGTTCCAGTAACTTTTTCCATATGAGAGAAATGGAAAGTGACTGCAAGGTGCACAACTGAAGGTCCATCGACCTCCCAAAACAAGTACTGTTTTTTGGCAGGGCAGATCAGTTTCACATTTTACAAAAGCAACAACTGACATGGACTGCTTTTTTTCTGGCAGTTTTCTCAGTCCAACCAGCCATGCTGAATATGTAGACAGAAAGCAACCAAAAAACATGAAGAAAATGTTGGCGGCGAGTGGAAATTAAGCATTTACATATTCTTACATATGCCTGACATATTCTCTGCTGCATGGGTCTTAGCATGTGTTGCGGCACAGGTTAGGGTTAGGGTTAGGGTTACAAAAGCAATGCAGAGTTCCTCTGAAATGAAGAAAAGAATTGGTAAATATAGTAACTCGCCCAGTGGCAGATCCTCCCATAGGCGGCTGCCTAGGGCATCATCTAGAAGGGGGCGCTGACCCCCATCACAACATTGGTATCGGGGTCCTGCGACACCAACTGCAGATGCAGGAGGATACCTAACGCGTAATATATAGACGTGAAAGGCCACTGACTACTCTGTGATATGTGATGACTTGGGAAGAGAACTTGTTGGATCATCACAGTCAGAACATGCTAGAGCATTGATGGGTATTGTGGGTACTAGTGAATGTGGATGGCATCAAAGTAAGAGAAAATGAAAACTCCAAAATCCATCCAGGGCATGTACAAAATAAAAGAATACAAAATTTGCAATATCTATATATATATAGATAGATAGATAGATAGATAGATAGATATGCAAAAATGTAGCAAAAAGATATTATGGACATCAGTCAGCCATAAACTTGCAGTTTCACTCTATATATGCTCATTTCCAACATATCCTACAGTCTAACTTTGTCAAATCTGTTCAGCTCCTTGCAAGTGCTGAAACTTTACACCTGGGCTGTAGTGTAAAATATGCATGCGGACACTATCGGTTACATGCTTCTAGCCTGCTCCAGCTGGGAGAAATTGAGGATATTACAACTCACTCTGTGTTTCACCAGCCAGCCCCAGTTTCCCAACACTGATTTGAACCAGTCTCTGCTATCTGCTCTTCATTAGATGAGATGTCAGCTCCTGCTAGTAGCTGCAGGAACGAATAAAGGCAGGGCTTGCAAAACTACTCCAGCAGTAGCACTTGACAAATATGGCAGAGTGGGTTCATGTTGTGTTTGCACTGAAATCAAATGCTAACATTTGCAGCTTAACATGCAGCTGTTATTATTTTAACAACTCAGTTTAATGCTAATCTCTGGATTCACATTTGAGAGATTTCATCACCACATGTTGAATTTTCAGATGTTTGCTTAACATTTTTCACAGTTTTGATACATGTCAGTGTCTTTTTGACCATTTTCTGGTGTAACCGTATTACTGGGAGTTGAACAAAAGTAATACAATGCTATTACAGATTATAAGAGTAAATAGAGAGTGTTATGTCCCTCATTTCAAATGTGACGGCCATACACTTTGGGTAATGGGTAGTGTTGCATCCTTTTTTCCTCTGTAAAAAAAAAATCTATTGGCCCTGGTTGTGGCTGCTTTAAGCAATAGAGAACTATACAGGAGAATGAATGATGTGCCACACTGAAGTCACACTGGGCCTTGAAATACATTACAGTGTGCATTAAAATATAAGAAGCCCAGCCTCAGCAGATCCCACAACACCCTCTTGACTCACTGTTTTTGATGCAGCCAGATTGTGAACAGCACTTGCTGATGTATGGAATTTGAAGAGTTCAGAGTTGTCACTGTCAGTGATTGACATGATGAGAGGATCAATGTAAAAGCCTTCCTGCCAAGCAATAATCCATCCAAACTGATCACGCTTAAAATTGCCTGGGGGTATTGATTACATGTGCAGGCCCAGAAAACACCGTAAGCACTGTGCAATAACAATCAAGTTGGCTAAGGAGGCAGATTTTTTCCCCTTTTTCCTCTTTGGCATTGCTCATTCTATTCATTTCATATACACTGTGCATTACAGGATTTTCACTCAGACAACTCCGGTTAGTTGGTTGCTTTGCCCAGTTTGTGAGAGGCTGTCTCAGAAACCTTATGTGTATCCATGCTAACACTTTAGCATGCAGCAAGACAAGTAACTGCAAGCAACTAACAGTTTCAGCTCTATGAAGAGTTGCAACTGTTTTTGTCGCAGTCATTTCAAAAATGAAATCTTTTACCTCAGAGACAGGCATTTCAAATTAAATCAACAATGCACGAGCAAGCAAAACTGAACGCAGACCTATATTTGAAATTTTAGTCGAGAAAGTTAAAGTAGTACACTCTTCGACATAAAAAGTTATAAATGCCAATTTACATGAAAAGAGTAACAGTTAGAAAATGGATGGATGAAACATCAAAGGAATACTCCACCTTCAAATGACCACTTGTAGCCTATATGAACAACTCACCTTGTGTTACGTTAAATTAAACTTTTTTCTCTCGCATGCCTCCAGTGAACAAAGAATTTTTGGTGAAATGAAGTCATTGGCAACCATTTTTAACAACAGCAAAACTATATCAAAACACCTGTTTACAAACTCGTGCAGTATAATCCAAGTCTCATTTACTCAGTACTTCTTAAACAGACAGCCTTTTCTGACGGGGGACTGAACTAAAGTGAAATATATCTATGCTCTCTTCAAAGCCAGACTCCATTGGCAAAAACAATAATTTTACCTTGCTGAACATGGGAGTGGCTGGTCTACCACTGCCTGGATTGGTAGTTTGTTTGTGTTAATATGTGACTTTGGTGAATCCAAACTAACCCTTTAAAACAAGAAAGTCACAAAATAACCCAAATGAAATAACAGATTCAAGGAAAACAAAGTTTACTTCATGAGTTCAACTCAATACGTGGTGAGTAATTGATATCAAAATGGTTATTTAGGGACTAAAGTATTCCTTTAAACAAAACAATGACGACTTTAAAATTCATGTAAATTAATATTATAAAGACAATGGAACATATTAATAAAGAATATGTGTTAACACTATCAAATCCAGTGTACAAAAAATAAATGTTATCCGTTACCTATTTCTCATTTACCTTCACTAAAACTGCTAAACTTACTGAATGCTAAAGAGTTAGCATGCATGGGACGGGCTGTCTTCAAGAGGTTGATTTTAGTACCTCTTACCAGATACTGGATGAATGCCATATGTTCTAAATTAGTCATTTAAGTCTACTGGGAAATAACTTCTCCTTCATTCTCTTTGTGAGAGACCCACATGCGACAGGTAGCAGACCTGGGAATGATTGTAGCTATTGGGCATCATATACCAACCAAATACACTGACTATTCTCACCATAGTCTAAGTACATAAAAGGTGATGCAAAGAGATATGGTGTGGCAGCAGGTTGCCACCTTAGGAGCCTGCAATACAGTATGTAGGACAAAGCTGTCCATGATCACCGTAGACCATTGCATTACACCTTATCATTTCCTCTGGAGCTGAAACTCAAACTGAGACTCATCAATAATGCACCTATGATCTCCCATTCAGAAGATCTCAATGGCAGATCAAGCTACTGTAGTATCTCCTCTCCGCTCTCCGCCTTCCCGCAGACTTTCTTCAAAGCAATGTCCATATATGTAAATTCACTTTACTGACCACAATCTCCACACTAATGACTTCAAATGTCCAGGACCCTCATTTGGGAGTTTAGTTTTCTGCATAGATTTTCCCATTAGTCCAGTGCCTAAGATTCATTCTGTCTTTTTATTAAAACCCCAACAAATGGATGTCTCCATAATGAGTTTTTTTCCCTCTGTTGGCCACAGCAATATAACGTCAACCCTTGTCTCTGGACAAAATGATATCCCTGACTATATTGGGTGAGAGATGCTCCTCTATTCAGCTCTCTTACTCTCTAACTGAATTATTAAATACGCAGAATCTGGTTAAGCAGTGTACATTTTCCTAAAGGTCAGAAAGTTCATTAACTATGGACTGCCATTGATTGTATCCGTGAGTAGTTCTCTTCTTGGTGTAGGTTTTCGAACCTGGTTATTGAGTATATACAACTGCTACAATAGGACTGCCATTCTATCGCTACAGATTTGAAACTCCATCCTGTCACTTGGCATAAATGTCGGCTAATATACTGTAGATATTTTTTTATCAGTAAAATCTGGTTTTATCACTGACACTTTGATTTTAGAAGTATTAAAGGTAACAGTTGAAAAGGTTGTCCTTTTCCCCCCCGAGTCCATCAGAGCCAGGTTTCTGAATCCACTGCACTTATGCTGGCTAGAAAACATTTCAGCGTAAAAGGCCATATGCTTTTTTCCTCCCCGAGCTGTATCTTTAAACAGAAAAATCCATAATGACTATGACAGCCGCAGTATCTGTTTCACAACAGTCCGCTCATGTCAATCAGCATGATGCCGATAAAGATCTGTATTTTGATTGAACGTGTGCAAAACTACTCATACTTTACACAAGCGACTTTGATGTTAAACCATTTGAAATCATATCAGATGCTGCGCGGCGAAAGGGCGACCCAATCAGCAGAGATGATTTCATAAAGAGGGGCTCTTGGGTTTCAGCGTCATAAATAACTCATGGTAATCCCATATTTCTCTGACTTCTCTCATTTGAGCTTGGGATGGAAAGAGGGCAGTTGTGACAAACATTGTTAGCGCGGCTGCCAAGCCATTCTAACCTGGCTTTATGTGTCTTGGCTGCTCTGGTTTCTCTGCGCAAGGACCTATGAGGTGATGTCCCAATTTATCCATATCCTTACCTTTTTTAAGGCATTACGTACGCTGCTTATAGAAAAAAATAGAATAAAACTTTTAGCTTTAAGATCTTAAATGTAATCATTAGAATGTGTAATGCCCTTTAAAGTAAATGAGGCACACTTATTCAGAAGGGAAAACATGAATTTTGTATAATCCTGTTGCTTAATGTTGCTGTTTTTTCTGTTTTAACAATGATAATAATGATATAAATGTGTGAGGACGTGTATGTGTGTACACGTGCCGCTCTGTAAGGATTTTTTGAAATGGCTCGATTCATAAGTCCTGGGTACCCCTGCTGAGACCTCTTCCTACACGTGCAATTTTCCGAAAGCCAGCCACTCACCAAGCAATAATTATGCTGAAGTTTTCAATTACACTCCTTCCATTTCATTAACAAAAAATGTTTGGCTATTGTATAATTAGATATATGAGCTTACCACCTACATTTAACATAGCCACTACACAGCAGCTTGATGGAAAACAGAGAGGGATTTTAACATGTGTGCATTTACGGCGGTTTAGTAGTCTACTATAAAGTGAAATCAGCTAGACGTTATGCAGCAGGCTTCCCCCCCTTATTTTTTTTTTCCATCACTTGCAAAGGTCCTCTAATCTACAAGACGTATACAGACCTATAATTGAGTGTCATGAGATGTTTGATGGTGTATGGGAGGTTTTGTTAACATGCAAAGTACACATGTACACTGGCTACGTGTTATCAGTTGTCGGTGCCTATAAATTTATACGTTACGAGACCAGACATCTGAACCATGTGTGCCAGTGAGAGATTATTAGTTACCTTAGCCTCTGGTGTTAAATTAAAGTAGGAGAAAAAATGTAACATCATCCCAAGGGAGTGTTTATTTTCCATTAAACCATTTTATAGAATGTTTTACACTTAAACTCTGTCTCCCCTCTCTCCTCACCGCAAAGTGTAACCCGTAGATGATATTATATAAAAAATCAAACTGTCCATCATCGTGGCTATCTTGCCATCTTAAGTGGCTGTACCCTGTTACCACACAGGCTTGAGTTTCAGGGCAATGCAATCCAATACAAGCCACAGAAACTCTCCTCAGTCCTGTCATTTTGTCTGTTCCCTTTCACATCCCTCGCAACAGGTTTCCACTGGAGGCCAAGATTGTTCTCAGTCAAGAGGTATGTGTTGCTGCTCTACCTACATTAGCAGAAAAACCGCAGACTGAAAGTAATCTTTAACTTGATGTCTACAGCAGGTATTCCAAAGGCTGGCTGCTGCATGATGGGCAATTCCAACTGAATTCAGGGGTTTCTAAATTGTATATTACCACTAAGTTATCGTTCATTTGAGACGTGGCTGACCTAGTTGCTTGACACCAGTGCATCGCTGATGGACAGCAACGCCTCTAGGTGTGTCTGTGATGTCAAAAACCTGACTGAGACCATGCTGGAGACAAAAAACAAAGAAGAAGAAGAAAGAAACGGAGGAGGGAAGAGCGATCTGATGACGCAGAGATAAAGTCAGCAGGGGACAGAGTTTTAATGAGCCTGGATGTTCAGTTCAGCTGGGCTGTAAAGTGATCCCAGCCTGATATTCCCCGGCCCTGTGACAGAATTATTAAAAGCTCATCCTCTTAATGCAGCATCCACAGTGTCACCTTTCACAGGTCCTCAGAGACACTTGCCCAATAGGACTGCCTTTTTTTTTTCCACAGGTAAATTGGCATAGAAGAGACGAACACCCAATCCAACATCACCAACTGCGACTGGCGACGGTAAATTGAACCCTCTCACCACAACTTGGAACATGACTCGCTTTCAGCCACACTTAATGCTCTTTTCTATCTGTCAAAGTTAGACATAAGTATTATGTATATGAGCCCTAATTCCCTGTCATTAGTGATACTAACTGCATTATGGTGGTCATCAGTTGCAAAAATGATCTCAAAGTGGTGTCCATTTTTAAGGCAATTTTGATACTAAATGGATTTTGCCTCTTTGTGCATAGGAGCAAGTCCCCTCAAGCCTGTACTAATTACATCCATAATCAAATGCGTTCTGTGCCTTCTTGTTAATGACATTGATCTTTTGGAATATCCGAGCCTATATTCTGTGAGATTATTGGATAAAGTGCAGGGCGAAGTCTGCGTGACCCCAGGAGGAAGACGTCGCTGCAGACATAAGTGGGTATTAAATGGATATAATTAACAGTGACCCTTCCTGGCACTCTGCGCTGCCGAGGCCTCTGGTCCATGGATCATACAGCAGAGGGGATGAATTAGCATGGGTTAGGAATGGGAAAATTAAAATTAAGAAAAGGGAGATGGGCTGAGAGATAGATCAATGTTGAGCCAGTGGGCTTATCAGCTGATAGGGGCCACAGACATTAGTGGTCAGGTTTCACTGATGAGGAAAAATCCATCATTTAAAAACTTCTGCTCTTAAATTCGCAGCAAACTTCGGCAAAAGCATCAGATACTTGGATGGCTTTAAATGTGCTTTCTCTGCATTTATGTTTGCATCAGCAACCGCATATGCTTCCTGGGTGGGCATTGACTATGTTTGCTTATTGACCTTTCAAAGGTCACGACCTTATAGCCCTGATCCATTGTGATGATGCAGACAGATGATTTGAAGTGAGATGAATCCAACCTTGCAACATATAATCGGAGTTCTCTTCTCCACAATATAAAGGCTAATCGAGTCTTGTACTATGTTTGTAAATGCGTCTAATTGCAGAGCTGAGTATTTCAATTTCTATGACACACTGACCTCTCTTTACAAGTCTATCTGGCAATCGTTCCACCCCTGCACAGGTGGGTCCCATTGTGGGGTGTGTGTGCTGTTTGCTTTTCTGCTGTACTGTTGGCATGATGAGGGTAATTGGAGTGTTGGTCTGGTGAATCAGTGCCAGCCTGGGTGGGCAGATTGCATATGATGATCATGTTCTGACCAGATGGCTAGCTGGCACAAGGGCTGAGATTGGCAGGGTGTGTATATGTATGTTCACATGTGTGTGTGTGTGCTGGGGAGGGCTAAGTGGGTATGAATAGCAATTTATTGTGACTGCTCATTTGGAAACATATATTGAAACTCTACGCATATACACAGAGACTGTGGGCCTCGTGCAAGAACCACTGGTATAAAGATTTGTGGCTCACTGGGTGATTTAAGAGAATCTGTGGCATTAATCAGCTTTCTTGTATTTAATATTTTCTCTCAAGTACAAATTAAATATACTAGTGGTCCAGACCTGTTGTTGTATGAGTCCTTGTCGCCACAACGGGAAAAACTGTCATTTGACTTGAGAATTATTATGCCTTAATCTGAATGAGGTGGGAGTTTAAACATGAAATCAAATAATATTTAAAAAAAACTTAATGTTGTGTTCGCAGTCATCATCATCATCATGGTTTGACAGTTTGCTACAGGGCTCAAATTCTGAGTGTGTTGATTTTTTGATTTTATTGCTTTGTTTTGCATTGGTGGAGGTTGCTCTTGTTACTGTAACTGACATTTTTCTAGGAACTTGTACTTTTTTGAGTATTTTTAAAAAATCAACAAAAAATCATCTACAGCCACTGTAGCAGAGAAGAAGCTGCTGGTGTTTTTGTGGCCACAGGAGAACCAAACTCAGTTGACACTCGTCACTCAGCTACACTCCAGAAACGATATGCGTTGTAAATGTTTACCTTCACTGGCTGAGAACAGAGGCCGCACCCAGGCCATGGCTAGTGAACAGTACAAAAAATACAAGATGATGCAACCAAATTGAGGATTCACGTTCTCATAGCTTATGGTTAGCATTATTGTACGTTGGTGAAGTTACTTAACTTGATTAAATGCTCCTTTAATCCACCACCTGGCAAGCATGCTAAGAGAGTAAACCAAACACACCCATCAGGTGCATGCTTGTATGGCTAACATGCTAAATGCTAACATGCTCAAGGTGGATCCTCTAACGGTGACTTCCGTGTTTAGTGACAAACTTTTCCCCTCAGTGCAGCCTGGTCTCACTTCCAAGGTGTCAAAACATGCAGCTTGGGCACACTTTAGTGTCTGTGTGAGACACACCTGACTTTCCATCAACTCCAGTGTCAACCTATCCACCTCATTATTAGACAGTCAGAGGAATGGATGTTGTTTAAAAAGCACGAGAGTCCACTTAGGGTGGAGATGGGTCCAACAAACACAAGACTTTGACCCAGGAGACCAGTGTTTGAGACCAACAAATAACTACATCAGTTGCAGCATTTGTGGCAAAGTCGGGTGTTTTTTAGCAACATGAGCGATCTTTCCCAAACCCCTTCTTACTGCTGACCCCTTCTATGTCATGATACCATACAAAGGGCTTCCTCCTGCGTCATTTTTGTAATGCTGGAGCATCGTAATATGGGGAGTAGGGATGAGATCATGTTGCACCGAAATGGCTTTTTTTTATTGTTGTTCTTTTTAAATTTGAGGAGCGCAGTGGGAGAGAAACTGAGTGAACTGGGTATAGTGGGACCTCCCTATAAGAAATCTAACATTTACTTAGAGTAAATTTTACTGTAACTTAACTACCTTTTGATTTTATTTAAGAATATTTTTTGCACAAGTACTTGTACTTTTACTCAAGTGATTTTTTTTTAAGTAAGTGCACTTTTACATGAGTACAGTATTCTAGTACTCTTTCCACTCCTGCTCTCTCAACAGCTGCTTCAGTGTTTTTATGCAGGCAGCTGTCAGGGTGAACATCCTTTGCTGCACCCAACAGTATAACATCAGCCACTGTATAACCTATGTATCCATCTCTGACTGTCATGCCCCAGTCATTGACTTTACAAGATGTTTGATCTAACTTCATGTCAAACCTTTAAATTTCTGCGTTGATGACATGTCATTGAAACACCGGCATTTTTGTGAATGAAACTTGCCCACAAATAGAACAGATGGAATTATAAAGCAATTTGAGCTTTCGAGCTTTCGAGGTAAAATATTTCACATGATAAGAGCGAATGTTTTGTTTAAAGGAACACATAGCAAATGTATGGAGGTGCATTTTTTTTCTTTGCACAAGTTTGGTATGATTAAGATTTCTCCCTCAGCATCAGAACAGTGGCCCACTAGCAGACCACACTGCGGTGGCCAGTCTCATGTTCTTGTCTAAAATCCAAGCCACTTGGAAATGTATTACTTTCGAAGATGACAAATGGCTCCAGCAAAGTTTTGCACATGCGGCCGGATAAAGTTTATCTTTAGGGCATGTGCAGCTGCCAACAGTACTTCCAGAAAACTTTAATCTTTCCTTTCAGAGGCTCACTTCCTATTTCTGCGCAGGGGACTTGATGGGAGGCAGACCGGGGGTGTTTTGACACCCGTCTGAGGAAACGATCGCAGTGAGTGGGCCTGCTGCTGCCGCTGCTGTAGCGCTGCAGCCTGTCTCCTGTGGTTCCTGCTAGCTGTTTCTCTGTAACTTAGCGCCCTGGCTACTTAATTAGAGCTTTAAGTTGGGGGGAGAGAACCTAGTTGGAGGAGAGCACTTCTCCCAGTCAGCCAAGCATGTGGCAACTAGAAGGTTCTTTTATTAAGAATAATCCATCAGTGTGATCTGATGAGGTGTAGATAAATGATTAACCTGCAGGGTACATGATGAACAGCTTATTAAATGTTAGATATGTGATCCATGTGCAGGCAGATATTACATGGGGCCAAGTCGCTCGCCCTCACACATCAGCAGGGGCAAACATCATTACAGTGATGCTGCACTGCTGCACACCAAACAAATAAATTTGAAAAAAAAAAAAAGGCATGGACCAAAGCAAACTGGCAACAGTAAACACTATTGATGTGGCCGGCAGATTTCATTACAACACTCTGCTGTTTCAACTAATGACTAACTTCTTCAGCAAAATCTAACATTGTGAGAGCAGCAGCACAGAGACAGAGAGAGAGGGAAGGAGGGAGGGAGCATTACTGGCGTTGCTGTCAGTAGGGGGCTCAGGCCAAGTGGGAAAACGTCAGCACTGTCAATGGGAAGGAGGGCTTGATGTTGCAATGATAGGCCTCTGTAATGGGCACTTTGAAAGAACAATCAGTGCCTTCTGTGAATCATATAGCCCGGCATGTAATTCATGTTTGCGTCTGTGAATTTGTGCCAGAGCATGAGAACAAAAACTATTTGTAGTCTGTAGGAACTAAGCTAAAGGTTTTGGATGTCCTTTTATGAGTCGCAGCATCACACGACTCACAGTCTGACTCATAGTAGATCCTGACATTTCTTGATGCTGTTATTTTTTCTTCTTTTTTGTTGTTGCTTGTTTCCTTTACAGTGTCTCTATTTTTATGCACAGAATTTCCTGTTACAAGACTTTGTTGTTTTATTGTCAGATATTTTGTTGCAGGCTCACCTCCGGGAAGTATCAGTTTTCAAAGCTGTTTATGTGTATTTACAGTATCATAATGTTATATTGGGAACATTTTGAGCTTGTTAGGGTGGATGTTCAAATTACCCACCACCTGTATGTCACTCCCAATGCATAACATGCTGCTGGGAAAGGTCTCTTAGTGATCATACAGCCCAGCTGCCAGAAGAATGTTGACGTTGTACCTTTCTACAAGCCACAAATACGTTACATTTGTGTATTTCATACATATATCAGTGTTTCTTAAGTGACATAATATATTAGCTGACTTTGTCTTTGGAGGGAGGAGGGAATGGTGGATGGCATGACACTTAGGTGAGATGGCTGCCAAGCTTGAGACCACTGTTCCGGACCAACAAACAACAAAACTACTTGTGTTTTAGCCTGGCTTTAGCTTTGTTTCCAGTGGCTTTTTAGCCACCAAAATGGGTGTTTCCACTGCTGTGTTTCCCAACAAACTCTCACTCTGACCTCATCACATATTGACGTTAGGTCGTGGACTTTCCACTTCTAGATACGATTTGCATGGTACCTTGTAGTTCTGCCCGTTACATACAGTACATTGTCTTTCAAAATACACTTCTGTTTTCTCAGGAAATTTACCCTTCCGCCCGCCCTACTTGGACTTTTGCCACCTTAACTTTCGTTTTTGTCCCGCTGCGTTGCCCCCTGACACCGCCGGGTGCCATTAAACTATAACAGTGACCAGCCGCGCATCATGCCGACGTTAAAGGACGGCTTTCTTCGTCGGTGTCTCCATAATGAGACCGGGTGTTTCCAGTGGCTATTTAGACCCCAAACCTGGGTGTTTCTAAGCAATCCATAGCTGTTTTTCCATCGGAATAGTGTCACAAAATGCTATTGTTTTTTGCAGAGACATTGCTGGATGTCCTGCCTGAATAGTGGTATGAAAAGTGATTGGGTTTTTTTTGTTTTTGTGCCTTCAAAACTGGCTATTTTAAGCCAAGACATAATCATTTCCCAACCCCAAACCAAGTGGTGCCTGTGCCTAAACCTGACCCCACATTAACCAAGCACCATTGAAACACATAGAAACGTAGAGTTGCATTGTAACCGCTACATAACACAAATCTGATGTATTGAAAACATACAGAGAAGAGACACAAACAGAGAAACGTACAATACGAACATTTTTCTTGCACTTGGGTTGGATCAGAGGCCGGCAACTGTGATCAACAGTGAGCCAAATTAGATTTTACATCCTCCAAAGTATGTTATATTTCCTTATTTTTCTTTTGTGTAAGGTGTGAACTTTGAATTATGCATTTCAGTATTGCGTGCATTCAGTGACACATTTTCTTTACAAGATAATTGAGTGGCATATCACAGAACAGTGATTCCCAAGTGTTAGTTGTAGTACAAATGCAATCATGATCAAACCTACCTAGAAAAATGTTGTTTAAAATCACCATTGCTTTATGGGCAATAAGCGGCAATTCATCATTTCTAGATTGAAGGAATTAAAAAATTGCTATGTGAAGAACTAGAGGTGTAATTTCATCTGGAGTATAGCATGACCTCACACACCCTCTCTCTGTGTTGATCTCCAGCCCCTTGTTTACAAGCCGGTCCAGCTGCGCGTTCATGTACGTTCTTGTGAATCGCCGCCTCCTCCCTCCTCTGGGAGCCCTTTGCCCTCCCTCCCTCCCTATAAAAGGCTACAGCCAGTGAGCAATGGCAGCGCGTATTTTCAAAGTGAAATGGCGGAGAGACGTTCGCCTGAAGACGACCAGGATCTGACATTACCTCTAAAGAAACAACGGTCGTTGGCGAAGAAGTTGTCGGATAAAGAAAGGGACAGAACTCGGATTAACATTGGCCTTGCATTTCCAAGGTGGAGAGCACTGCAAGAGCTAAAGGGGCTACAATCTGACTCAGAGCTAGCTCTTCTTCTCCTGGACAGGTACAACATAAAGTCAAATGTCTGTTTTAATTACTGTTACAGTAACATTAGGCACATGTCGCTATGTCGATTCAATTAAATTTAATGTTACAATCGTAGCAAGGGTTAATGTCCGGAGCTTGAGTTATTAGCGGCTCGGTCCCAGCAATGGGTCAGGCGTTTCGGTTGTGTTAGGTGAGTAGCCTGGCAGCCCAGCTAACATTTGCAATTAGCACTGTAAAATGTAGCCAGGCTAAAACATCGCTCTCACTCACGGAGAAGAGTAGGAATGTTAGCGTTAGCTCCCAGTGTTAGCACTAGCCGGGATCCAGTGATGGCTCCAGCCGAGTCGCTTCTACCAGCTCTTCTAGTCACTGAGCCTCGCCTCCATCTCAGCAAGTATATTACATTTATTACAGGGACCACCATCATTGAAGTAGGCAGGGGAATAGCTAAACACAACAGAGACCGAGAGTGAGTGAAAGACATTGCTAACTGCTAAACTAAGTTTAGACGAGGCGAGTGGGGGGGTGGAGAGCAGAGGTAGAGGGAGGAGTGGCTCATGACACACTTTGTTTTGGTCTACAGGCAGTGCACAACAGCAAACCTAGCGGTGAAACGATTTCACTTTTTGCACCTTTAATAGTGGCAAATAACATCCAGCTTAATGTCAATTCAAATGAACACAATTGGAGCATGACAGGTAGCCTATACTTCTTATCTGGCAGGTCTGTGGGGCATTTAGACGACTGCATGGCATGGAATATATGAAGAAAAAAAACGTGCATGTCACACTATATCTGGCAACAACAAAACAAAAGATGGAGGGCAGTAATTAATCATGCATCTTGCCGTCCCCTCCTGTCTTTAGTGTGTTTCACCTTAAAGAAAGGAAAAAGATAAATCTGTATTGCTTAAAGCCCCTGCTCCTCCTACCAGATTAAAAATTCATAAGATATATTGAATTTGTGTGGGAATCCCAAAATATATGCAATTTGATCAGGTGGGGATTAAAACTGTCATTGTGCTTGTCAATAAGGGTTGGTGGCGACGTGGCAGTATCACATTGACTCCTGCGTATTAATACTTAGTGTCCTATCGGGCCTTCAGCTGATTGTTTGGAATGTAAATGATGCTGCTGATGGCTCCGGTGACTGATGGCTTAAATTCCAATTAATCAATTGCTTCATCAGTTTCCCTAATTCAGATCAAATATCTCCTGAGTGCACACTCTTCTTTCAGTGGTATTAGAAGAAATAAATGCTCTGGAAGTAATTTTCATCAATCTCTTGTACATGCCAATATCCCTCACAAGCCTGGTCCAGGTTGAGGACTTAATGTCTTAAGTGTGTGTATGTGCGAGTGTGTGTGTAGGAGAGGGATTTGCATATTAGGAATGGAATGTAAGGAAGAAAAATAGGGCTACTTATTTGTGCAAGCTTATTTATTTTGATTATTTTACTTTATAGTTATCTTCTGCCAACATTAAGTTTGTGAGACTATAACACAAGACTGAATTTGAATATTTTTTAACACATTCTGCTTCACACACAGTGTCTTTAGTCATCTTTTTTTTCTATATATATCATGATAAAACTCACTCAACCTGTCAGCAGGCATATGCACAGGTTGCACTGTCATGCTCTGATATTCCACCGCTCCATAAGGCAGTTATGACAGGTCATAAGATCCCACCTGTAAGGAAACCAACCAACCGCATTAAATGAACCTGACGTGAGCCGGCCTTTTGTACCGCAGGCTTATACATATCGCCGCATCTCAAAACCCAAGCTGCCACGGAAGGCCCCACTGTACGATAAGCCTTGTCAATTATACAAAATAAAATCAACTATTCATAAGTAGCCTGTAATAGGATATTGGCTGACAGATTTAATAATTCAGTTTTGCTGAGGCTTAACTGGTATTAGTTTGTAGCTAATGGTCGCCTTTGTTAAAAATTCATTGAAGACAATGCTGGAGTGAGAAGATACACATAATTATGCCTACTTCATTTACTTTAGGCCCCCTGCAATTTAAAAGCGACTTCTAAAGAGTCCTCGACTGTTTAAGCATGCAGAAGCAAAGGTACTGTAATTTGATTTATGAATTTGATCCCACCCACCCCCTAATTTAATTCATCAATGTTTCAGAAGGAGCAATTATGCATTGTGCTACAGCTCTTCATAGCTCCATTATCCAGCCTGAATATCTTTGTCAGAGGGTGTGTAATGGTATTGCTACATATTCCATAATGGCTAGATGGGGCCTTGTCCCTCACACCCATTATTAGTGTGTCCTTCTCCTTAAATTGAACTTCTTTTTTTTTGTTTGAATAATAGCTTTTGACAACAGCGGATAACAAGGACACGGGTGAAGTTTAAGAGGCTGTGCACTGAAGGACTTAGACGGCTTTTTTTTCTGATCTTTTGTTCCATGTTAACAAATATGCCATTTGCCAAACTAAAAGCCTTGTGGCCTGTGCCTGCTGGTGTATGGGCTGCAGTGAGTATGTATAATTTCACATTGCATTTTAATTTGCTCATAGTGGAATAATGGCAACCAAAGTGTTTCCGTCTAATTAAAAATAAATTCCTGCGCACAAAATCGGAGCAAAATGAAAACATTTTTTGTGACAATGGCTCCATTCATTCATTCATTCATTCATTCAGTCCATTTATCTGTGAGTGTGTCTGTGTTTGCTCGGCCTCTTTGCTTCATTTCTCATTCTCAATTGCAGCGGGTGGCCAACCAAAAGTAGCTATCAGGGCTCTGAGAACAAGCAGCAGGCACATACACCCGACCACCCTCCCCACCCCACCTCCCCCGCAGCCCCACCACCACCTCCACCACCCCTCGACAAATGCTCAGCGGTCGTGAACTACATCGATCTGGGGTATAATTCTCTATGAAATTGATGGATGAGGGCAGCCATTGACAGAAAGGGTAAAGACCACTTTGAGATGTCCCCTGTGAATAAGTATGATGGAAAATAGATTGTTGAAGAAGATTTATGTTTGTTCTCCACTGCCACAGGAGAGGGCTACCCACCCGCCACCCACCCACCCCAGCTCTGACCAATCAAACATGTCATTGTGGTCAGATTAAACTCACTGGCTCTATTCAGCTGCCAACTTTGTGACGATTAGCTCAATCTCGAAAGGCAAAAAGGCAGAAAGCACTTTCTTATTTTTCCCAGGGGCATGCCATCTCTTTATAACAGATATGACAGGTTATGAAGTGGAAAATAATAAAGGATAAATAAAAAAAATGAGGATACAAATATTTATAGTTTTATAAAAGCAATAATTTTTGTCCTGTTTGCTTAAAATAACTACATTATGTCAATACCACTGAGTAAATGAAAGAACTGTGAGGCCACTAGTGTTAATAGTGAATAGGCAATATTAAGGGACTGTATACAAATTATTTGGGTAGCTGGTGTGTTGAAGCTTATATGACCTGTGTTAAAAAAAGCAAGACACTCCTCTGTGATATTAATATTTTCATTGGACCTTCCCCTTGACTTAAGCAAAAAAATCCAAAAGCTTCCCACTATTATTTTACAACAGTATGACATAATAAAAATAAAATATTAAGTTGGTAAAACTCCTTTAATGAAACATCTCTAAAGGAGGAAAAGTATAAAAAAATTATGAAATGTATCCTGATTTAAACACGTAATATCTTAATAAAAAGTGAATTTTCAGAATGTGCACAACCAATACAGACATTACAAATAAATCACCAGTTGCCATATGGCAAACAAGTGACACACGATATTCACCAAATATTCTTCTTTGTTTCAAGCAGCAGCTACTAACTGCTACACTACCAGTAAGCTCTTGTTTCATGCATGAGCTAATCTGGTTTTAAGTGCAAAGTGAAATATATTAAGAAAGCTTTAAGTGTGTTTGGTTGCAGTTTTGTTAACTGTGGAAGAGCGGACAATAAAGTCAAATTGCCCATGGACTGAAAATGGTCCTGCAGGACAGATCATTTTAGCCATGTTCCTGCGTACAGCTAGACTATATCAGTAATCTCATTAAAGCATGAATATAGGGAAAGGAAAAAAAAGACCCTCACCTACTCTCCCAAAATAGTCAGATTACCCTCCCTTCAGCAAAAATATTTTTACAATACCCTCCCTTTCCCAACCCCTCCTCCCCAATAATTTGTGTAGTCCCTACTCCTGATTAAAATGTGGACTGTTCTGCATCAATAAAAAATATGAATCAACTATTTACTTTTTTCCATTTGCAGCCTTGTCATTGTAGTTTGTCTGTTTCTTGAGTCTGTATTTTCATACCTATTTCCACAAAGGGCTGGCTCTCTCAGTTTGTGTTTCTCTGGACATGCTGCATTTCACAGAGAAGAAAGGCATGCACCAGCTGAGCTTAGTGAATGTGTGTACAGTATGTCTAGCTCCTGTCCTGGCTCCTCTGTGGTGTAGTATTGTTTGGCTGCCAGCAGTGTAATCAGATAATACCACTGAGAGGTCAAAAGCACTGCAAGATTTAGCTTCAGATTTCTGTCACCTTTTACAAAAACAACCAAAAGAACTGTATCAAAAAAGTATCTGTGCCCAGCTGTAGGTACAAAATAAGTGAACTTTAAAAATATATACCACACAGTTACTGTACGATTTACTGTGGTAACCAAATCTAGGCACATGCATTTTTTTACTCACATGATCATAGTTCTCTGGATGGCAAAGTCAGCCTGTTGTTTGGTTCACTACTTGGGTCCAAACTGGAATATCTCAGCAACTTTTGACAGCCATGACTTTTGTACAGACATTCATGGTCCCCTGAGGACTGACTTGGGTGATCCCCTGACTTAACTTCAGTCTTTGAGTACCACCATGAGGTAGGTTTCACAGAATAGTCGCCTTGTCAGTGCTATGCATCAGAGTAATTGTTTGTCTGTGGTTTTAGCACTTGTTCACAACTTTAAGTTGTGAGTTGAGATTGCATTTCAACAGGGCCACCATGTGGTTTTTAATTCCCATCAGCTTTAGCTTAACTTCAAGCATGCTAACAGCTAAACTATGACGCTGACCATGGTAAAATGCAAAACATAAGCATGTTGGCACTGTCTTTAGACCTTTTACTACAGACAAAAAAAACCCATTAACATCTAGTTTTTGTACTTGGTTACAGGTTACAATTGGCATTCACTCCCAGGATGAATGACTATGTAGCAGTCACGGGTTATTATTGGCTCCAGCTCTAATTGGCTGTGATTGGCAATGATAAAAATATAATACATGGAAGGGCACACAAATTTTAGTCCCTGCCATAAAATACCGTCTGTCTCTGTCCAAGCAACATTCAAACACTGTTCAAAATTAAGTTAGCAACAAATTTTTAGAGTAAAAAAAGTATCCTAAGTATCCTAACTACAATAGCATTTTCACTTTTCTCCATGCTATTTTCTACTATTTACTAACCTGTTTTCTGGCCCATTCATGATGTTGAATGTGACACACCAGTCAAAAAAGTCCTGTGCACACCAAAACAGTCTTAAACAGGTGTGTAGGTGGGGCAAACAATGAATCAAAAAGGAGAACACCCGCACACTGTTTGCACTTGCAAATACTCTGCAAGTGCAAACAGTGTGCGGGTGTTCTCGAATGTGACACACCAGACAAAAAAAAGAAAAAACAACAAGGTTTATTAGTTTACAGCAGAGCAGTCTACTAGGCTCTAGTCTGTTGGCTATGGGGAAAGCAGGTCTTCTCACATACACATGCTAAATGTGATGCAAAAAGAATATTTGTCAACTGAAGTTAGCATTTAGCCTAAAGCGCTGCAGTGCCCTAAGTGCACTCATTTAGAGCTGCTAGGATGGCTTGAGACTCCTAGTATTGCTTCTCTCAATGTGTGAAATTAGTTAAATCAATATAAACAAATATTTAAAAAAAACAGATCTTATGATATCACTGTCTGTTTCTGCTGTGGTCCTTATAATGTCTTTAGATTAAATAGCAAGATCCTTGTTTGTACTGTAACACTTCATGCACTGTGCAGAGACAGAGGTCCTGCATAAAGGAAATAAAGTGTACACTTGTAAACCTCAAGCACCATGTGCTGTAACAGAAGCTTCTACCTGGTGACAGTCTGTAGTCAGTATTTTGTTCAGTTGTTGCTCAGCCATTGAAACAACTTGTGTGCTGCTGCAGCCCTCGCCTCTCACAACACACCCATAACATCATCTCTTTTTAATGGAGGAAAGTCATTTTTACATAATTCATGATGTCCCCAACACACAATCTGTGTCACTCATTTTATCTCCCTCAAAAGCAACAACACTGTTATTAGTTTAAGGAACCAGCATTGCACATTTCCAAAACATGCTTTCTCTAATCAAACTGTAGTCAGAGGGTCAGAGGGAAATCTAGCACAAGCATGATGTCCATGTTTAACCTTTTGGTGTCCTGATCGGCGTCTTGTGTGGGCTCTGCCTGTAGCCCCTTCCCATGATGCTCTGCTGGTAGGGGTCCTCTCCTTGTGTAGCCTTTATTTACATGATCTCCCTATGAAAACATCACCTTTGGCTTCCCAGAGGGTTGAAACAGGATAAAACTAGTATCAATTAGGCCGAGAAAAAACTCTTCCTACAAACCAAGTATCCAAAACTTCAGGCCTCAGTGGGTCTCGCTTTCATCGGGTTGCCAGAGGGTAAAGAGGTCTTCATTTGTTTATGTTTGATTTGGCAGCCATCACTGAGCATTATTTGTTGTCAGCAGAATATGGGGACAATGAGGAGTTTACCTTCCCTTTTTATTTAACTGGTCTGTTGCAGTGATTTTAGCCTCCCTTTATGATGTGGGTATAGAGAACTACAGCAAAACCTCGAATGATAAAACATAAAAAATATTGACAGAAAATTGACCCTGTCAAACACACACAAACCAATTTCCATAATGCATGACCTGATGTCAGAGTGGACGTTAAAAGGGCTGTGTATCTGCATGACCTGAACTAGTAATCCCATGTATTGCGTTTATTAGTGTGAATAAAAAGAGGTGTTTGATTTCTTGTTTAGAGTATGCTGTTTGAATAGTTTAGGAAGTCACAACTGTGTTAAGAAAAGGTACTAAATATATTCCTCCTAAAATATCTCTATGGCTGCCTCTAACTGTGTCATGCTGTTTTGCGGGTTATTGTTGTGTAATTATCTTCAAATCCACTGAGCAAATGTGTGTGTGTGTTCTTAAATAGCTATGTTTAGAGGGACCACATGTCGTCACAGAGATAGAAAGATGAGGAAACACTTTTGAACTTAGGACATTACTGTGTCTCTTAGTCTTTTAATCAGCTATTTTAACTGTGGAACTTTGATGCCATTTAAAGGCCCTGACACACCAAGCTGACGGTCAGCCGTCGACCAAAGTCAGGCCGTTGGTGAACATCTGTCGGCCTAGTTTTTGTGGTGCGTCCAGCACCGTCGGCACTTTGGCGTCGGCGGCTTTTCGGCCAACTGAGCATGTTGATTCGGCGGCAGAGCTTGTCGGTGAGAGAGATCACTCTGATTGGCTGTTCAGGTTTTATTTCCTCACCCCTGTAGCGAGTGAATCTGCCTGTAGTGAAACCGAGGCTAACAGGTGCTTCCTCTTCAGGCTCCACTTCACTCAGCTGCCAGACAGATCTGCTGCTTCTTCCCACTTTAACCTGAATAACAAACCGGAGCTAACTGGGAGCGGCTAGCGGAGCATTAGCTGCAGCATGACCGGAGGGAAGCACAGTTAGCCTCCGCTAGCCTCCGAGCAAGCCCCGGCTCTCCGTTTGGATCCAATCGGAGCACCGATCCCTGGTTTGTTACTCAGGTCACCTATTATAAGCTTATCTAAGTGGCTAACTGACATTTTGTCCTCTACTCATAGCTTAACAGGTAATGTTATTAGTTTTCCTACTCACCATTGGTCACTGCAGAACAGCACCTTTGAATTTCAGGCTGTATGCATGTTTTGTTGACATTGTTGGAACAGAGCAGCTAATGTTGTAGTGAGAAGTTAGCAGGGTGAGATGCCCCACCAGGCAGGTAATGTTATGTCATGTTTTATCTCATAATGGCATATCTGGCATGTGCTTTGTTTGTTGACCTGTATTTTCTCCGAAATCGAAAATATTTCCACACTGCTGATTTATTCCCAAGTAAATGATGTTATCCTCATCGTCTTTCTCTTGGCTACTTGCTATCTACCTGCCCTGTTTGACGGTGACACAGACTTTTAAAATAAGAGCGTACCCTAAAGATGACGATATTGATCAATGTTTTGGCTCTGCATCAATGATATTGGATCATTGATAATTGAATCGATATATCGATCCAGATCAATGGATCCTTACACCCCTAGTAGTGTACTATGGGTTCATCAGAGCTTTTTCACTGAAAACAGTTGCTTGCTGTGGCCAGCAGGGCCAAACAGAGATGTGGTGTGGGCTGGAAAATGCAGAACTCGAGGCTTCAAAACGGTACTCCACAAACCAATGGGTGTCTTCATGGTATCTATGTCCATTACTTTATAGAGTCTCTGGGTGTGGCTGGAGCATCTGGGAGTCTGGGGATTGAGACTCAGGGTGGGGGCACATCTCGATCAGCCTCCTGCTTCATCATCCCCCCCTGGGGTTAACATGCAGGATCTTCTTGTTATGAGGTAAAGGTGAGGTACTGTGCCGTCCTACTGGGGAGAGAGAAGAAGAACAGGGTTTGGAGAGGAGGGTCATGAGAACAGAGACAAACAGAGACAAACAGGAAAGGAAGGGGTTAAACACACTTGTATAGGTCTGTACAGGTGATTGAATTAGGGTTTTCTTTGTGAACCTTAGTTATTATAACTTCCACGTGACTTTCAGCATTACTTCTTTTGAATAAAAACAGATAAGGCACCTTGTTCGATTACCACACTGTAGGAAACAGATTTTAGGCCTGTATAGGGTGAAAGTTAAAGACTTTGGTTCAGTGTTAATTGAAGTGTTTTATAAGCATTAAGGCATGTAGTCCAGAGGGTTTGATTCAGACCTTAGGTTAGAGAACAAATGTAATGATGGTCCTCAGATGTATTGTGATACACTCGTGTGTGCACCTCCGTGTGGTGACCTGTCACCTGTTTGATTTCATGCTGCTAAGAGATGCGTGGGACAGTGAGGATGTCCGGGTGGTGAAACGAGCTGTCACACACACCCATCATCTCATGCAAAGGTGTAACCCAAGCCTTAATAAGGACACCAGCACTGAAAAAGCAACGAGCATCCTAATACCGAAGAACCTTTATATCCCTCTTCGCTAAGAGATGACACCGCCAAGATCTGCGCTGCAGAGTTTGTTGTCTTCCCGCTGCACTTAATGTGATCAGAGAATTAAAATTTCAACGAGTCATTTAATGATAGCCCGGGCCAAAGGGCCTGCAACGCCAAGCTAGAGTTTCCTGCGGTTCTGCGCTCATATCTCTGGCATCCCGAGCCCTCTCATTTTGTCCATGCTGAGTGCATTACAGTGAATGCCTCACTCGCTCCCTGTCCCTGTTTAATGTGATCAGATAGATTTATTATGGGCCATGAGGTCATTGGGATTTTCTGTAATTGGAGTCAGGCTGAATTGTATTAACAGGTCCACAACACTGTAAAGCAGAAGCATTTACATTTAATTACTTTTATTGAGCCCCTGCTCATTTTATTTGTAATGAAGCGCGTGCTGTGATTGACGGCAGATTGAAGCCATATTTAAACAAGAAGAACAAATGTTGCCCTTGAACTGACAGGTTGGGTTCATGATATCTCTTTTTACGTCTTTTTATCTATAAAGATGCAGAGAGCGCTCTGGGAATCTTGTAAATATGTAAATACAGACATTACAAGGACATTTTTTCAAGGATATTTTAACAGCTTAAGGCGAAGGATTAGCTGGCATCTCCCACTCGCCTTTTTTCTCCCTTTCTTTCTTTTTTCTTTTTGTTCTTTGAAAATTTATCTGCTGTTCAAGTGAGCAAAGGGCTTCTCAGTTACACTTGAATGAATGGAGCATATCAAAGTAGCAACACTTTGATGAGCTTTTTATGTATTTCAAGGGATTAGTGTTGAGAGACTTGTAATGCTCAAAAACAACTCAAAAATGGGATAATTTAGCAGCTCATTTAATTTTCCCCCCTTTTTAATCCTGTTCAGTGGCTCTGTATGATTTGGAAGTTAGCCAGCGTATGTGTACAGCTATGAGATATCGATGTCAGCAGCACTTTTGGCATGTGTGTCTGCTTGTGTGTCAGAATTTCTCCGTGTGTGTGTGTAAATTTGTGTCAGTGTGTCTGTATCCGTGTGCCCGGGCTGTAGATGCTTTGTCTCGTTAATGAGAGGCGTTCAGGGCCTCCACGGGGGCCTGTGGAAGATAATCTTCTCCTGTTTTGCTATGAAAGCTCTTCTCAACGTAACCGAAGAAACTCACTCAAATGGCGGAGGGCTCGGTTGAATAATTCAGCATTTACAATCAATTTTGGCCCCCACCTCATCTCGACACCTCCTCGGACCACAGGGCCTGCAGGCTCATCATGGGAATGTTGACAATTCCCTGCACAATGCACTCTCTGGCCCCGTGGCAACATGAGAGGCTGTGGGAGCATGGATATTTGTGTGAGTTTGCAACTTAGTATGCTGAATTATTAAACCCCCCAAATGCTGTTTTATTGTAGAGTGAGAACATGTCAATTGCTTTTTCTCTCCAGGCACAAAATAAATTTAGGGGCCTTTTTCTCTGCAGCCGATTGTATTATTGTCAGCTGAGAATTGGATGTACAGTAAAGACATATTTGATTCAAAGAAGTTTGCCAGTGCAGTGCAAGAAACATTTTGACCAAAGAAGAAAGCAAATCCATTTTTTTATCTAAAACATGTTGCTCATTGCCTTGTAGCTCATGCATTTAGAAACTGTCCATAAGTTAAGCATATTTTGCTGACTCTACATTGGTAAAGGCAACCGTGCAGTTGTAGAAAGTACTTAAATACATTCATGGTATACTCTAAAATATTCTAAGGTACCTGTACTTTACTTGAGCTTTTAATTTTATATTTTCTTATATATCTACCTCAAATTCCACAGCCACCTGTGTAATTTCCACTGCATTACATTTATTTAATAACTAGTGACAAAGGCATACTTTTATTGTGATCGATTAAACCAATCAACATCATGTGAACTAGCAGCAATATTAAAATGCTAACTCAATATTAATATTATAATAAAATAATGTAACCCCCTGAAAGAAGATGACCTGCTGCCTTGTGAGTACATTTTGCTGATAGTAACTTTCTAAATCTGTAAATTATGAATTCAGAACTTTTACTAATGATGGAGTATTAATAAAATAAGGTAGTGGTTCCCAACCTGGGGGGTCCAGGCTCCCACAGGGGGTCACGAGATGCAGATTGAGGTTAATATGACAATTCCTGTGATAGGGATTAGAAAAAGCAAGATTTGGCTATACAGAATTCTGTGTATGTTTCTGACTTTACAATTTTATTATATTGCTTAGAATATGGAAAAAAAAAATATTAAAAAGGAAAAAAAACTAATACAAATTTAGTTTTGTACAACTCTTGTTTTCAGTAAGATAAATTGTGTGATATATACATATATTAAGACAGTAAGCTTAGCCTAAATAGACCGGGCATTTTAATGTGCTTGCACTATACCGGAGTATCTCTATTTTATGCAACCTTATACTTTTAGCCTACTCTATGTACATTTTGCCGCTATTATTTTAATAGCTGTACTTTAGTAGGGCGGCACGGTGGTGTTGTGGTTAGCACTGTCAAGAGGGTTCCTGGTTCGATCCCAGGTGTGGGAGCCCTTCTGTGTGGAGTTTGCATGTTCTCCCCGTGTCAGCATGGGTTTTCTCCAGGTACTCCGGGTTCCTCCCACAGTCCAAAGACATGCAGATTGGGGATAGGTTAACTGGTGACTCTAAATTGTCCGTAGGTGTGAATGTGAGTGTGAATGGTTGTCTGTCTCTACATGTCAGCCCAATGTCAGCTGGGATAGGCTCCAGCCACCCTGCGACCCCCAAGAGGATAAGCGGTTAGAAAATGGATGGATGGGTACTTCTTTCACAACCATCATGTAACATTTACTTTTCAAAGAGAACAATTTTCTTGGCCTGTGGTCAGCAGCCTTTACTGTCAAAAGAGCCATTTGGGGCCAAAAACGCTCTTAAATAATCCGCCTGGAGCCGCAAAACATATTTGAGTCTTATAATGGAGGTAACCGTCTATAGTCGCCCATCAGCATATAGGTCTAAATGACCATTTATTAATATGTTTTACCACATGGTGGCTACTCTGCAGTGGGCTATGATTGTTAGGTGCTTTAACTCTGTAGGTTTGGCAGTAACGGCAAAAGACACTGTCCACGCACTGTAAAAATCTCTATTGTCCTCCAAGACTTTTTTTGATCAGGAATCCATAGATAGCTTAGCTAGGGAGATCATGAGACAAGCCACTGCTACTGAGCTTCAGCAAAATTTAATGGAGAAGGTGATAGGGCACGTGACGCACATTAAGTTACACTAAAAACTTTTACACTTGAGAATGTAAGAATCACTCAAGGCTTACGACAATAAAAAATATATATAACTTTTTGTCAAAGACATAGGGAGCCACTGGAGAGGGGTTAGAGAGCCATATGAGGCTCTGGAGCAACAGGTTGCCTACCCGTTCTAGGCGATAAAATCTTTTTATAATGTATACAAGCATGGAACATGAATGTAACACAACTTTTAGTTCAGCTAGATACAGCCACAGTATAGGTGCAAACGTGTGCTGAGAGTTTGTCGGTCTGGTAGGTGTTAACTCTCCACAAGTATGATTTGGCTGTGACGGAGGAGATGGGGGGTTCTTGTGGTGGAGGAGGTGCTGCTCCTGGTGCAGCAGGTAGCTATATTCTCCTGTGCAATAAGCTGCAGTATAATAGTCTTGTGGATTACCTCAATTGCAGGTGATAACAGACAGGCAGCGGAGCGCACAGGCTGATACAGGACACCCACTCCTGTGTGGGAAGCCGTATGAATTATTTCTTGTTTGCCCGCAGACTGTCTATGGGGGCTGGGGGGCCAGTGTGGGGTGGGGGGGGTGTCAATGCTATGACTCAGTTTGACTTTACAGGTAGGGCGGGTGGAGCACAAAGCACATCCAAGATTACATCTGTGAGTCATAGCAGTTACTTTATACTTCGGACCGAATTCTTTTCATGCTTTATCACTCAGTTGTATTATTTTGTTAAATTTGGTGCTTGAAACAGTGTTCAGAAATATTCTTTATGTGCTGGTTTGGGGTGACGTAAAGCTCAGCCACATCCTCCATGTCCCTCAGATGCTTACTGCAAAGTGTTGTGTGTGTATGTGTGTGTCAGTGAGCGTGTCAGTCACAGATACCTTATCAAGCAGGAGGCCGTAGCTCCGCTCAGTGCAACGCAGTACGCGGGATTCTTTGTCAATGGTGGAATCATGGAGGAAGGTGATACCTGGTTTAAGCATGATTAAATTGACACCCCATAGAGTGTCTCAGATACGTTTTTGTGCTCTTGATACTGTGGCGGCAGCTTATTCAACGCTGTCTCGCGTTCAGTCTCACCTGTCATGCTGACATCATTGCATTGCAATTACAGTGAGTGAGAGGGAGAATGCATTAGGCAAGCACGGTGGGAAGAGGATTGAGGCACTGTTATCTCTCCGCCTCCCGGCCCATCTCTGTCTTTCTCCTGCCTTTGATTTTAAGGAGTACCAACGTCAATGCAGGACGTTTAATATATGTTTTAGAGGTTTATAGTTTTAGTGTGTGAATATTGATGCACGAATATTCAAAGATTAATTTTCACCCAAGAAATATTGAATGTCTTTAAACTGCCTGTCCTCCACAGCCTCTCAGAAATAATGGACTGACTTTTCTATGTGAAATTCAGGTGTGGAAAAACAGTAAGTTTTGCTTTAGGTTTGGATGTGTTCTAAAAGAGGACCCCCCAACTGGCCATTTCATGTGTCCCCCTGAATGTTAAAACGAAACCTACGCCCTTGCAGAACTAGCTCCTCTTATCCTAAAATTTATTAATATCTCGTTTCATACAGTAAGCATGGCAGCTTTCCAAAAAGAATTTGTCTTCACAGTCATCTGCAGACCTCCAAAAGACTAAAAGAGTCACTTCCTGAACATCTGCTCCCAAGATCAGAGCTCCCTGAGACTATTTTGGTGTTTGCAGTTGCTCAGAGGTTTTGGAGTTCATGCTCCGTGGCGTATTTATTATTTACATAATTCAGATACAGACAGTATTTATTTTCACTTTGTTCCCTCAAATTTCTGTCCTGGCACGTGGTTCCTCTTCCAATGCTGTGTGACACTGGACTTTGAAAGTGGCTTTTTAAGAAATACATGAAGTGATTTTAATGCAATTCGTTGAAGTTAGTCAGACTTTGAAGATAAGTGAGAGACTTGTTAGGATCAGACCAACAGTTGGGTATTAGATGAGAGAAGGAGAGAGAAAGAGAGAGAGAGCACTAGAGAGTGAAGAGGAGTCACAAAGAGGAGCTTTGTTTATGGCCGTCTCTCTTGGCCACACGCAGGGCTTAGCAAGAGAGCATTTCCTGTACTGATTCATTCTCCACTCCATCAATTGTGGAACTCACATCTCTGTTAACAAAAGAAATCAAAGACGTCTGTGGCTGCATGCGTGCATTATTTTTCACTGACATTATCATGTTGCAAGATTAGTGTGGTAGCCTGTCTGGCTGTATGAATCACTAGTACCACACAGCCTCAATCGTCCAGGTTGATAAGCAAGCCTGAGTTACCAGCTGGGTAGAGCAGCCAACTACTGTGGGACCCCAGACCCCCCCAGGGGCCCTACATGACCCAGGTACACATCATGTAATTTGGTTTTAGGAAGGGAAGGAAAAGGGGCCCATGGGTGCTGCTTAAATTAAAAAAAATCTATATAACCTAAAGAGGACTCCTAACTCTGAGTTTTACAACGGTCTTTCTGTTTTAAACATTTTTTAAAGCTACATCCCTGCTCCAAGTGTTTTTATACAAACACATTTTTGTGTGAAGGGGTGGGTACATATCCTGAAAACTGCCAATCCCAATTCTCTTCCCTTAACCTTACCCCTTGGTTTCAAGTGCACTCGCCAGATAGATTCCCCTCAACGACGAATTAGCGATTTTCAAGCATTCATATTCTAACTAAATGCTTACAGATAATAATTCCGACATATTTTGGAATTTTTGCACGCTTATTTGCAAAAATAGTACTACAATCGTGCGATGGCTTTCTCATGGAGGCTGCCATCTTCCTGGAAAACTCGCCTGGCTGGATAGTTTCGCAATGCATCCTGGGAAATTCAATCTTCCCCTCAGTTGAGATGGGTTCGTAAGTGTGCATCGCACAGCCCTTCAAATTAAGTGGGGATTTTAAGGGCTGAGAAGCACTTCCCTAAATTCAAATTAAGTGGGGATTTTAAGGGCTGAGAAGCACTTCCCTAAAGTTTGGGACACCCTAGCTCTTCGTGGGAACGCGAAAAAAAACAAGGGCTAGGGCCAATTTTGAGGGGAAGTCTGAGTATTGGGATGGACCTAGCACAGCTCCTAGGTAGTTAAGCATTAACCTTAACAATAATACAAATTAAAAGTCAATACGACTTGAGACTTATCGACATTAGGGGCAATCTCACACAGGGATGACACAATCTAATTTACATACATACAAAACACACATTGCTGTGCACATGGGTTTGGTGCTGGCTGGTAACAGTAGTGTCACCTTCAGTAGTACTGGTCCTGCATGTTCAACATATCCTCTTACAACGGTTTGTCTGATACCGAACAAATTATCTTGACGTTGTAAACTTAACGCAAAGTTACAGAGGTTAGGTTTAGGAAAGTAAAGTAAAATCATCCCCCCTGTGGACTAAAATGGTCACTACGTACCTTAAAATAATTCAATGCTCACTTGGTTTTTACACAAAACGTGAACACTGGTTACCTGTATTGTTTGACCCGTCCACCAGACCCAACCTAATCCTTACATGCACTTCCAGTTTTTATACTTCCTTCTAATTGTAACATTTACTTCCCATGCAGTGCACAGACATACCTGCATGGAAGTGACAGCATTCTTTATTTCACATATTGTTAAGCCAAACTCTGATAAAGTGGACTGGTCATGTGATCGCAGCCTTCCAGATTATATGGGATATACACAAATTACTGGGTCATAATCACATGGGTTACGTGTGAATTGTGGTGCATTACTTTTTGCAGGTAAACGTACAAACAGTGCATGAGAGCAGCCTGGTGTGTTAGCTAATACTGAGGCCCTGTTCTTTAAAAGGGCCCTGTGTCGAAATGTCATTTTGAGAGCTTTATTGTCTTATCTCAGTTAACATTGTGATTACACAGTATGTATTTCTAAACCTAGCTGCGTTTAATCAATTTACAGAGCTCCAACACAGAGGTACTGTTTGATCTGTGTGTGTCTGGGCATATGATGAGGATAGAACGTGTGGTCTGCCGTTTGCACTGTTCTTAAGGGGAACCTGGGGGCGACAGTGCACCCAGCAGCTGGTACGTAGGGGGTTAATAAAAGCCCCTGCAGTAGTATGTTTCCCGAGGCCCCTAAAGTTGATCATTTGGCCATGTTGAGAGCTACACCTTTTGCTGAACAGTTCTGAAAAATGAAATGTGAATGTGTGTTAGTTTTATGAGGTAATTTAGAAGATGACAGAGATTCAGCATTCTGACCTCCTCAAAAAAGGTTGATCCTGAGACCCAGTGGCTTTTAATATAGAATGAAAAGCATCAAAGCACCCAGACAATATCTTTTTGCCATTTTAAAAGTATTACTTTTACTCATTTTAATGGGCTCCTCAGCTAAAGATCTATTTTCATGAAGACAGACAGCTTTTTATGGCTTTGACAGATTATATTGCTAGTTACAAATCCCCTGCTTGACGCCGTATTGGTGACTATGTTATAATCAGGGGATGCCAGAAAGTTTGATGGACACTGTGGGCAGGATATCCTAGCCCTGAAGCACATTTTGAGGACATGTAAATATGCTCATTTGCAGAGGGTGGAAGAGTAATAAAACATGCGGGCCGTTCCTTCACCAGAGCCTAGTTAAGCTTGGCTCTGCCTCTGTGTTTGGGCCCAGCAGGCAGTGTGTCACAGCAGCCTCTCTGTGTGTGGCCCCCTTGTTTTGTCATCATTTCTTATGTGTTTAGGAATGGTCCGCAACAATCTGACCGCAGCATGTCATCGTGTGAGTTGAATGTGGAGAAAGGGCACACGTGGCCTGGGTGTCCCCTGCTCCGTTTAGCTGTAAACATATGCAAACACACAAATACGAAGATGCATATGTATGTAAACACACACGCGTACGCACATGCACTCTGGGTTGCTGCTTCCTCCGCTGATTTATGAAGGCCATAAAGATATAATTGCTTTGGTTACATATGGAGGATCAAAAGTGCCACATGCAGAGAGTTGTAGCTGGCCCGGTGTCAGCTTCTGCCCTCTGTGTTGCAGTCGTCCTCAAGCAATTGAGGGGAACACCTGAGCCGTTTTCCATATGATGCCAGCATCGGCGAGGGGGGGAGAGGAGAGCACCAGGACATGGGCGGCTGTCTTGCTAATGGGACACTTAGACGTCTGGGCTTATGTCATTCAGTCCCAGCGCGCTGCATCCAATCGCCCCCCTATCGCAGGGATCCAGCTCCGCGACGATCGATCTGCGGCTAGCCTCCTCCACCCCGGCGGTCATGGCTCAGGCAACCGGAGCTGTCAGGGTCCTGAGGCGTCCCTCTCACCGTCTACCTCCCCCAGCCCCAACACACATACACGCACACACACACATATACACGCACACACACACACATACACCCTCACAGTACACTGTCCCACTGCCCCTGCAACTCCTGGCCTGACCTTGATCTGCCTCTGGAGAACCCAGCAGGAGCACTTTGTAGTTGCATTGTGAATACACAGACAGAGGCATAACTACTCTGATGAAAAAAGAAGAGACGAGAGCCTAATATAGCTGATAACAGTACATTACATATTTTACATTTTAAATACAGGTAAAAAGTTAGTTTACCCTCAGTTATATCAGGTTCATTCTTGTGTGACATAAATATTTTGAGTGAAATATCTTTATGACTATTGGATGAAATACCTTGACAGTTTCTATAGAAACTCATGTCCCCCAAAGAACATCCTGTAATGACTTTTACCTTCACATCATCTTCAGGTCAGCAATTGATTTGTCCAATATTGTATATACTGTGGTGCAAAACTAATCACATTTCCATCTGCCCCATCTGTACTTTCTGTTTAGTGCAGATTAGTAAATATTAGCATGCTAACAGGCTAGCTTAAGATGGTGAACATGGTCACCATTTACCTGCTAAACACCAGCATGTTAGCACTGTCATTGTAAGCATGTTGCCATATTTAGCATTCAGTTGAAATCACTGCTGTGCCTAGATAGAGGAGAACGGGGTTGGTTGTCACTTCCTTAGAGGGTGCTGTTAAAAAATGTTGGTGCTAGAATTTTCAGAATTGGGGTCAGAGGTCATCCAAAGAGTTATTTCAGGAGTAAGACACTTCACATTGACTTTAAGTGTTTTTCCATGTCAATATGTAAATATACAGCCCTTGTGTTTTTCTTCTCTAGACTTTTACACAATGGGTTTATAATAAAACAACTATAACAACCAAAAAGTATGAAGGGAGAGCTATAAATTAGATAGTTTATTTCTCAGCTAGGCTACAACATGTGGTTGTTAGTTTACTCCCAAGCAAAACATCCCAGTTGGGGATGTTTGTCACATTCTTCTCAGGGTTGATTGTCACAAGTATTGTTCTTTTAAGTGTTATGTAAAGATAAAAAATATGTACCCATAGGAATGATTTTTTTTTCTTGATGCAGGAGATGTTTGAGGTTGTTGCATATTCATTTCATCATCAAATTCATTTTTGAGATTTCTTCCGTTTTTTTTCTCCACTAAAATAATTAGTCTGTAGCTATCAATCCTACAATAGGAATGGTTGTCACAAATGCACAATATGTATGTGACAGTGCATATATTTTGAAGAGAATTAGCTTAATAAGCTTATGGAAAGTACCTGACACTTAAGGCTTCCATTAAACATTGAAAGGCAATCAATTAATCTTTTATTAATACTGTTTTTGAGGGATTGAAATGAAAGTAAAAGATGCAATAATCATCTCATTCTTCCTTACAGCCTCACGGTGCTGCTAGCATGGCTCTTTTGAGGCAGTTTTATACTTGTCAGCTTTATGCAGAGCCTACGCCATAACCAACATAAGTGGCGTGTGCCGTGTGAGCATTTATACTTGTGCGGTGTTGTGTCTGTGTTGCCCTGCAGTTACACCTCCAGAACACTAGTTGGCAGTGGGATTTCTCTTAAGTATTGTAAAGTTTAGTTGATTCAAAACACACCCAAAACACACATTAAACATGGCTTAATAGTGACAAAACCAAACAGAAGTACACAAATTGGCTTCAATATAAGTCACAGCATTCACAGACAAACACTTGTCTTTTGCTGGACACATTTTCCCACAAATACAACATGCTAATGATTTTAGCACAAGCCTATCGCATTTTACACTGTATAGATTAGATTAGCAACTAATGGACTTTTCCTTTACTCATATGAAGCCAGGGACAACAGCAACATTGTGGGGGCTTTATTGTCTTCACAATTTATTGTTTCTTAGCTGTGATATAAAAGTAAATAAAGTTTCATTTCAACTGAGGGAAATGGTTTCAGCTTACAAAAATAGACAGGAGGTCTGCATCGCTGTGGCGTGTAGTTACATTTCTGGGAAAGTGCACGTCAGGCTACAGCATCGGTTATGGCATAGGCTACGCCGTAAGTATACCTTCGATTTGATGCAGAAGTGTAAATCCTGCTTTAGGCTTGCTACATTTTCTATAAAGTTTGAGTTTTTATCAGCCATGGTGGCCAGCACTTAGCAATTAGCTGCAAGGAATGTGGAGATTAGCCATTAGACTCTGGTGTTAACAAAGAAAATGCAGCAAAATCTGACCCAATTTCCAATTTCAAAAATGTGTTGATATAAGACTAATTGGAGGAAACGTACTGTAATTGCTGCCTGGTTCACTTTTTTCTCAGTTTGGGGAAGTCCGGCATTCTTATACTGCACAGTCATCATAGGGTGAAAGTCAAGGTGGATAATATATGATTTGAAGATTTGGTTCCTTTGTCTCACATGTTGTTAGCTTTGGACGACTAAAACACTCATAAAAAGATTAAAAGTTTGGTTAAACATTGTGTCCAAGCATGCCTCAGTGCTTCAATTCAGTGCTGACTTTTACAATATTTTACCAAGACCACAATATTTTAATTTCAAGAAAGTACCATAATTACTGCGATAAATGTACAGATTGCACAGGTCATCTGTGTTGACTCATACCTTCTCATGTTGCGTGGATCTCATGGCCCTGCTGTGAACAATGTGCCGTGAGGAGGGAGGGAGGGTGGCAGCCTATAGGCTTATGAGTGGCCCTGCACCTTTTCCCATCATTGTCATCTAATATTGATGCTGTATCTTCTTAGCTAAGCTCCGGTAATGAGGGGCTGATTTGGGATCAGGATGCTGATAGAGATGATAATCTGCATATGCTCTCTCATGAAAATGGAGAAGGGCCCCTCTTGAAATAACCCTGTTTGTCTGGCTGCATAAACCTTCAGCATAAACAGACAAGAGGCAGATATCTTAAGTGTTAGTGGAAAAGTGAGGTGATTCCTCAATATAAACCTGACTCAGGGGTTATTTGTCAGTGTCGGAATAATGAAGAGAGAATGATTCTAGAAATAAAATTCTCACCAGTTACATTTTTAGAGTTTTTATCAGTTACAAAACATTAAAATAGGTCCCTCTAAACAATTACAGTTTGAAATCGAAACCTTTTATGTCTCCGTCTTTTTTTTTTTTTTCCTGTTTTCTGTCTCACACCCACACAAACACAGACAGCATTCACAAATCACATTTTGAAATGCAGGATGTGAGAGTCTAGATGTTCTGCAAACCAAAGTTTGTTTTTGTCTGCATGCAATACCAAAAAGCCCATATTCAAAAGAAGAGTTTGCAATGACGTTGTTGTTTATAAAAATGGAAACACGCAGAGAAAGCATGCTGAGTAGCTGGAGGGGGCTTGTTTGCAGTTTGCTTGTATTCTAATATCTCCTTTATGCAAAGCTTTACTGAAACACTGTGTGTGGTCCACTTCGGTCCGGTCTGCCGAGCGGATGGCCGCGGTGGCCGCGTTGTTGTCTTTTTGACTTCATTTTTCAACATTGGCCAGTGTTGCTTATAATAAAACCAGATTATGAAAACATTTTGGAGTCTCGACATGCACTGACAAATTCAAATGTCAACAAGGAGATATGACAAAAAGGGCACCCAAAGCACTCTGCCAATGCTCGTGTAAACACCATTAGTAAATGAATCGAAAGCTATTGTGACATTATTTGTCTATATTTCATCATTCTATTTTCAGGTTTGTTCTATAAACAGCTGGAATTCCAGGGATTAAACCAAGGTGGGGGTTTCCAGGTTATTCTAGTGTCTTCATGCTCCTGTAATGTACATCATCAGCTCTAGATATCTTATAGTTTTACAATTAAGTTTTATCCACAGATCACAGGTAAATTATATAAATAACTGTTTTTGATTCAGTCTTAAAGGGACAGTTCACCTCAAAATCAAAAATGCATATGTTTCCTCTTACCTGGAGTGCTGTTTATTAATCTAAATTGTTTTGGTGTGAGTTGCAGAGTGTTGGAGATATCGGCTGTAGAGATGTCTGCCCTCTCTTCGATACAATGGAACTAAATGGCACTCAGCTTGTGGTCCTCAAAGCAACATCAAAATACATTTGAAAAACTCAACAGCGATGTCTCTTTCCAGAAATCACGACCTTGTTACTCAAGAAAATCCACATACCTTGTTGTGAGCAGTTTCATGTAGGAATTATTTTCCTTCTACCTAACTATACTCACCATTCTTATCACCATGGAGAAGGAGGCATGCATCTAATCATGGACGAGAGGCTTGTGCTTGTGATGTGGCCGGCCCAATAAAAATCAATAGCTAGGATTAAAAACTAAAATATAAACATGAAAGATGTTAAAAAATGAAGGCAACATTAACGCCACCTAGGGTCAAAGGAGCCCTAGGACTCCTAACAAGGCTACACAGGTTGTTATAAAAATCAGGGGTGAGCAAAAAAAAACACACAGCTGAGGGTTCATTACTTAAAATAACCAATAAAAGACAACTATAAGAATAATTGAAATGTCTTAACATGTCTTATTAAACCAGTTCAGTAAAACTCCCTTACCTGGAGTAAGTTACTGTCCTTCGACAGGTGAAACCATCATCCTTTGGTGACAGTGACTGCGTAGACTCACAAGTCAGTCTTTAGACGCTTTGCTTAACTAAAGACTGATGTCTTTCTCCCTGATATTGTGTTTAGATGGGCGGATACAATTTCAGAGTTAAAAAAAACTCCCTACGTTGCAGAACCAATAGTTAATCCGCAGGGCGGTCCTTCAGTGGCTCGCTGAACTCTTGTGCTCGTAAACAAAGTCCGACTGCGTTAAAAGTTTTAAACAAAGTCGCTGTATGTCTTTCATTTCCACAATCTTGTGGACTGAGCACACGTTTGATAAAACGGAGTTAAATCTCTCGGCATCCATTTTCAAGCTCTCTGTGTGTTTGGAGGGTTTCCAGGAGGGCGTGTCCTTTTCAAAAATGCAAGAGGCGTTGCTTTGTTGCCGGCCGTTTTCTCCGGTGTGTTAAACACACTTTAGAAAGGAGTGTCCCCAGACTATCAGAAGGCCGAGATCTCTGATTGTCTGGTGGCGAGACTAGTGACTGCGCTGTCCTCAGCGGCCAGCCACCAGTATGCTGCCAAAACACCAAGATTTGCCACAGTGACAGCATAACATGTGTCGTCCTCCTCAACTGTACTATAACGTTAGCTTGCTAAGTGGTGCCAGGTAAGCTAGCAGTAGATGCAGGCTTCCCTCTGCATGTTGATACGGTTGGTGGGTGTAGTTTGGTAGAAAGAAAGCAGTTCTTAAATGAAACAGCCCACAACAAGGTCTGTGGATTATCTTGAGTAACCAGGTCCTGATTTCGAGACATTGCTATTGAGTTTTTTAAATGTTTTAAATGTTTGTTTTTTGTTGTTGTTTTGAACACCATGAGCCAAGTGCAATCTAGTTCCATTATATTGGAGAGAAATCAGACATTTCTAAGGCCGATATCCTTAACACCAACCAACTTACACTAAAACAATCTAGACTGATAAATAGCACTACAGGTAAGAGGAAAAATATGCATTTGTGATTTGTGGGTGAACTGTCCCTTAAAGGTATAATTTCTTGATTTTGGACAAGAAATGACTAAATTAGATTGAGCTAAGCTTCTTAACTGTGCCGGGTTTTATATTCAGATTTCAACCACCTGTTGGAGGCTGCATCACAACTAAGCACTGCACACACAGTCCGTACTACTTCAGTCCATAGTATGAGCATCCCTCTGTTGGTGGAGTTTGGGCCTCCTCCAGCCCACGACCACCTCTCTGGAAGAATATCACACAGTTGTGGGTGCTAATCATGTTGAGCGGTTTAGTCTTTCATAAACAAAGTGTAAAAATTAGGCCACACTAACAATCTGGTAATTCAGTAGCGGTCGGCGGACGTTGCTGCTATTCCATTTCAGGCTGGATTATGAATCTGTGTGCAAAGCCGTTGCCCTCTTAATGATGGCCCTGTGATATTACAGCTGCTCACAATTAGCCAGGACTCCCCCCTGGCCGCCAGAGCTCCCCTACGTAAATAAACGGTGGGACGGGGGAGGCTGGGCACAGTAAGCGCTGAAACAACATGGCTGATTTGGACATCTGGTGTGGTAATAGAAACGTCTCTTACACACTTTGACGTAATGAATAGGGATCAGAGTCCTGCTTTAAAAGTGACTTGTATGGATAATGGAGACATGGCGTGCTTCATACATCACTGTTTATTCTTATGTTGAGCGTGTGGAGGGGAGGGCTATTCCAGGTCAGAGAGAGAGACAGAGGGAGAGGGGTGAAAAGTTGGGAGGCTTCCCGAGGAAGTGTGTAAGGGCTGGACAAAATAACGGAAACACCACATGATAACGCAATGAATTTAGAGTAAAAATGTGACAAAAAACACAGCATCACCATGACAACTGAGCAAATTTCCTTCACTGATGAAGACCATGAGATATGGTTGAAAGCTCCTGAAATAGCTAGTAAGTGGACCTTGACTTAAATCACAAAAACAGCAACATATTGAGCCATATAAAGCTGAATACTAATTGAGGTGTGTCTATTACCTTAAAAAGATCACTTTGACATTACCAACATTAAAGGGGCATTCTATAAATTATGCATTTCACTTCCAGAGTTGTGGGACTTGCAAAAGAAAGATTAAAACCAAAATGGACAAAATCAGCACTGCAAAGAATGAGATTTTTAATGCCAAAAACACTATGCCTTACATTTTATATTGTTTCACTTTATATAGTTTTAAATGTTTACATCAGCCTACTAAATGAAATATCAGGATTTTCTGACAGTGACAGCATCTCTAACTTGAAAAGAACAAAAGGAAGTGTCAACAAACCAAGAGCAAAACTGTTTCAGAGCCACCATCACTGGCATCTGCTGGCATAACTACAATAAATAAAATCCAGTATTAACACTGACAGGTAATTTAACAGAGTCTATACACAGTTTGTTAGAATCTGGTTTCATAATTAAATTAACTGCTTCAAATACTTTACACAGCAAACGGAGATGATTTTGGTTAATCCAATGATGTGGCTAAAAGGCTAACAGCAGGGGTAACCCCCATGGAATAACAAGTCATGTGACGACTTCATCATTATCTACTGCCACAGAAGATAATATACTGTACAGCTGTTTTCACAAGCTTGATTGCTTTTTTTTTTTTTTTCCTTTTTTGTAAGCTCATCTTTGCACATAAAATCAGTGGAGTGCCCCTCCCTTTAATGTCCTCACTAATCACAATGCAATGTAAATTTGTTTTCTTTGCATATTTTATTTCCTTGGGGCAAAGATAACAAAAATCAGTGTTTTGTTTTTTAACAGGCCCCTGTAATTTTGTTAAATACAGGCATCTACAAAACATTTGAGAGGTCAGTTCATGGTATATGTAAAACTGAAAGAAAAATCAGAATGATATACTATGTACTGTTATTATGCTTGTAATATATTAGTATATCACCAAATATCAATTTGTTACCATGGAATTAGTAGTATTACCAGAACCAGTATTATTCCCATATATGTATTCTAGATATTTACCATTACAACACTTAGAAAACATCCCAGAAAAGGTGAAAAATTACACTGATGTAATTCTTTTCATCAAATAATGGAATAACATTTAATATATGGTATTATCAACAGTGAATAGTTATCCCTTTTTTAATTTCATTAAAAAAAAAATATCTAAAATATATTAGTATAAATATATAGTATACAAATAGTCACTTTTAGTTGCATTAGCATGGCTTTATTAGCTTTACCATAAGACAACAAATGAATCTATGGGTAGGGCTTGTTTTCATCAAATTATTTGACCCTGATTAGACTTTTATTTTTTGTGCTAGGTTACATGATTCTGTTCAGTAAGATCACTCAAATTGTAACATGTCAAAAAGAAAAATGCCTACCCTTGTAGGATGTGAACTTAAAGGGAATACTATTGAAAGACACAGCGACATCTAGTGGACTATTTTTTTAGCATAACATATCTAAACCGAATGGTAGGGATAGCTCAGTCAGGTTGAGTTAAGTTTAACAATGACTCAAAATATGCTCTACCAAACAGCAAGTTTTACAACAGAACAGTAATATCTTAATAGTTACAAAACAATCTGACCAGCGTCACTGGACACAAAGCTCTCTCAACTTTTCTGTCTCTACCTATTTAGCATAGAAGCGGATATGTAACCTAATGATCAACTGGTGTTCATTAGGTCTGATGAGTGCTCGCCTGCATCGTAATGGCTGTATAATGGCAGAGGAGTACAAGTCCATTCTACAGGACCAAGAGCACCCTAGGGTGCAACCAGCGTTTCCTCATGATTTACCCATTTTGCTAGATGATAATGCCCTTACATACTGTGGCATACGCTACAAAAAAAGGATTTAAATGTGATGCTAATACATAGGTGTATACAAGTGTTTTTAAAAGTCTACATTTTAAACACTAAGTGGTCATAACATAATGGTAGGGTATTAAAACTGTACTGTTTTTTTCTTTACTCAAGTCTTTACTGAGGCTTTACTAAAATTATGCTTAAATAATTAAAGAAATATATATGGAATTATTGTTTTAAATATTCTGTCCACCCCTGTTCCACTTTAATCATTAAATTGAGAGCATACAGGCTGCCAATGCTTTTCTTTCTATGTGTTGTCTTCCATTTTCCCTCATTAGTTTCCTCATATTCTGCTGACCGTCACCTGGGTGACTGGAGTTGGAGCAGTTAGCCAGAGCCTCTCTCCTTCAGTCCAGTGATCAGTAATCAATCTGCTTTGATACATAGTTTCGTAACCTTGACTTTCAAGATAAAGTTGCCCCTATCTGTTGGAAAGGTCAGGGGCAGATGTTAATTAACCAAGAGGGAAATGAACTAATGGGGCTTTTCGAGTGGCATTTAACCAGACACCTAATCCCATGGAAAGAACAGTCACAGTATCACGTTTTTTATTCGGTGTACAGTTCCACGTGCGGTAATGGCACACATTCGGCTTTGGAGTTACACACGTAGAGTCACAATATTTATGTGGTATTGTTGTTTTAACAGATTGATGCTGTGTTTACCTCTGGGTTTACTGCATGCACCTTTAGTTTTCTCACCTCTGAGATCACAGTAGATGATATCTTGATCATTAGTGCCTCCTGCTGTGAGGGCTGACTAGTTTTACTGTCTGACAGAAGGTTAAGGTGTGAGCAGTGGTGTTGTGGGGGAAACCTTTTGGCTACAGGTGGCCAGTGAGGCTCAGTCAGTGTGTCTCTGGTAAAGTGACTTTGAAGAGTAGAATACAGCATTTTGTTTTTGATGTTCAATCTCTCATCGTGAGTTTAAGAGTCATGATAATACAGCAAACCAAAGTTCAAGTTTTGTCTTAATAAATGACTAAAATGTTCCAAAATAATTCCTTTATTTTCCCAACCTGTGGCTTGAGTCTATCCCAGCATGCACTAGGAGGAAACTCAGTGAGACACCCTGTCTCTTACAAGGCTAACAAACATAGACCAAACACAAGTTCATATTTATGGAAATTTGGAGTCAACCTGGCTGTAGAGTAAGCTCCGGAGAGCTGAAGGCAAACACATAAACTCCACACAGAAAGCAACAGCAAATCCACATCCTGTTATCTGTGACTTCACTATAATATCAGCAACTGTTAATGTTCCTTACACGGACTTACACTCTCCATTGACTTTAAACGGTGATTGCCACTGTGTGTTTTTGATCACATATCTGCCTGAGTGGCCGTGACTGTCACTGCTGTGCTTTGCATATGTGATCGAATATGCAAGCGTTTACCCCCAGAATAGCCCCAGTGTTTACACACTGTGTGCGCAGGTTTTGAGAGCTAACGTGGCATGCAGGACATTTGTCCCCAACAGGGCGTGCAGGATCCACAGGATGCAATTTTACACCAACCAGTATGATCTGCATCACGCTGCTCCAAACATCACCTGTAGCCTCTTTAGGTTTCTCAAAATGAGGCTTTCCTTTATGTGGTTTGACCCTGCGACACAGGGAGCACGCTTTGTCCCCGATGTATCTTTACTTTCTCCTTTCCTCGTCTTTATCTTGGTCTTTTCTACCCTCCTCCTCGCACTGACCTCCCCCGCAGCTGTACACGCATGACGCCTTGTATCGCCATCTGGTCCACATTGGGGACTGCCACTGTCATCTGCTGATAATTACTGTCACCTGCACATTGCGCAGTGCGATAAACACTTGGCGTTACCAGTGGCGAGCCGCGGCACCGCAACGCTTGTTTAGGCTGCCTAAAGGCTGGTGGGGGAGAGAAGGGAGAGAAAGTCTCAATGCAACACACAAGGGATTAATTGCAGTATGATGTGCCTTTTCACAAATCTCCAGCATCACCAGGTGAAAAGACTTTACCTGTTTTAGGGTTCAGACCAACCATGACTTACAGGATTCAATGCCACGCTAACTTTGCCATATCCCCTGTTTGCCATTAAGGCCATGACTGTCAGATCAAGGCACAGAGGGTTTCCTACTCACATGTTTATACGTCTAATTCACTGACCTTTGCTTGCACAGGAAATCCATCTGTGCTGATATACAGTATCTTAGTGATAAATACTTCCCTTCAAATATTTATAATAGGATCAGGAAACCACAAGAACATAATAGTTTAAATTAGGCCCCTCAAATGCAAGTGGCTTGTTAGACAACATCAAATTTTTGAAGTTCAGGACACTCTTTTCACACGCTGTGGTGGGTAAGAAAAAAAAAGAGAGAGACAGAAAAAAGAAGAAAAGAAAAAAGAAAAACCTCAGGAGTCAAGGGTTGCAATCATAATGATTTAATGATGGGCTTATCCTCGCTGCAGTACAGTGTAAATCCTACCAGCCAGGGAATATAGCTTTGTCCCCTCTGGTGGTTTATCCTCCGGTGCTCCAGCCTCTAAATCTGCCGGTGACACTGACAATTATTTGACCCTTGTGAGGAAGTTGAACACTCAACCGCTAAAAACACAAAGGTTTAGAAGTTTGGATGTAAAGCAATTATGTTTTATGCTTTAAATACATGTGCAGACTTCCTTTAGGTCTAAAAAAAGATTCTGTGTGTAAGGGCATTCTCATTTTGTCAAACAATGACGTGATGTCTGTTATGCCTAACCAAACATGTTATGTTATATTCTTCTGTTTAAACCTTGATGTTTCATTGTTTTACAGCACAGTTTATCTGTAATGTACATGTAATATTTTTTTCTTTATTAAAATAAAAAGAAGTTGAGTGGTACATGTCTTCAAATGGCTGATTTCTATTATTTTTGTGCATTTTTGAGGGGTATTATAGAGCATTACGTCTATTTCCCAAAGAATACATATCAATAATGTTCATTGTTTTTCGTAAGGTCACATTCAAATACACTTTTTTTGTAATTAATGATAATACAGCGGTTGTATGTATTTTTGTATTGCACAAAAATGATGAAAACAGCTTTTGGACACATTTGTGAAAAAAGCATCTAAGCTTCAATTCTTTGGGTGGACTGACATTTGAAAGCCTGCGTTGCTAGGAGACGTACTGTCAACTTCTGTGGTGAGTTATGTACTAGAGCTCGTCATAGCTCAGTAAATATGAATGTTAATACAAAATGTTTTTTCCACTTTTTCATGAAGCCCACGTGGTGTTGGTTATACTGCAATTGACCCTTTGCTAAGTCCCACCCCTGGAACTGAAAATGGCCAATCATAGTGTAGCATCAGCTATATCCGACAAAGGTTCGACAACAACACAGCTGTGCTGCATAGACGTATCGCGCATATCATTTCAGATTTCTTCCATTTTCAGACTAGTCTTGTGGATTTCAAGCTAAACGTTGTGTCTGGAGCATGTGTATTACTGATACTTGTTACCTGGAGAGGTTGGAAGAAGATTTAAGTTTCTTTCCTGTACCAAAACCAAAAAACATTGAAAAGTTTCATTTTTCCAAAAATGTGATAATATCTTCTCAGAGAGTGCAGTTAGCTACGCTGTGAGCTCCATGCTTGCTCGGACAGATTGACGTATGCTACTCAGAAAGTGAAAGCCAGTTAGCCCAGCTTGCTAACATTAGCATCGAATCCTACCAAAGGTTACTTTCTATTCATGTTATTTCAACCCCTGCTGCATCACTGACAGCTCTCACACTGTTGTGTTAATTTTGTATTACACAATGGAGGAAAGCTAGCTAGCATTAGTAGTCTCTATTTTGTGGGTCCAGTTGTGGTGACAACAGGCTGTTCTCATGCACTGTTTGTATGTATACCTGCGAAAAGTAATGCACCAAAATTTGTAAAAATCCCATATAATTATGAGGCAGGTTGGGGTGGTGGATGGGTCACAAAACACAGGACTTTCCCCCAGGAGACCAGTGATGGAGAACAAGTGAAACCAAGTGAACTTTGACTCATTTTTAAGGTGCAATGTTGTTTCCTAAACCTAACCTACAAAGCTCTACATTAGTTGCCTCACCTTACGTTAAGTAGGTCTATGTTACATCATCCATGAGATGCTATACAAACTGTATGAGGCTACGCTGCAAATAACCAGCCTGTGAAATAGGTTCAAATCAAGAGGGATCAAATCACAAATGGGATCAAACAATGGCTGACCAAGTAGATTACTGCCCTCCGTAGGCCTTTTTGATCATTGAAACTGAAGTGATATTAAAAAACATATTTTTATCTAATGAAATCCCATTTAATCAAATTGCCAGGACATTGTTAGTCAGAACCAGAAGTTCACACACATTAATGTAGGTGACACTATCTTGGTAGAAAACAAATTAAACCATTCTTCTTTTTGTGTATTACAAATTTGACCAAATAAGTACACATGTTGAAGCAAACACCAAGAATATTACTTTTAGGCAAACATTTCAGCTGGACTTTTAATGCAGGTGTTTGGAAATAAAGGCTTTCCAGTGATACCTGTTGTTTTGTCTCCTTAAGGTGTGTGTCATCACCTTAATGCTGCAAGGTTACATCATATTTCACACACTTGACTGCTTCCAAGAGTGATGAACTCTCTGACATTGCGTGTATAAAAATATTCCAAAGCAGCACCGGGTGCGACTCGACCTGTCTACTCTTACAGAATTACATTAATGCTTTTTCCATGACAATTGAAGAGCGGGAAGAAAATGTCCCTGATTGGAGTTCTAAACTGTCCCCAGTGGCCTGAGAGCAGCTGATAATTGTGAGCGGGATAGATGTGTATATCAAATAGTTTACAAAATGAAGCCAGCTGTGTTTCCCCTGCATACTGTGGCTTCCTGACACGCACCATTAAACCTTATTAGCTACTTCCTTTAACTGAGATCCTCCTCACCCCATCTTCCACCCCTCATATTAACGTTTTTCTGTTCCTCCAACTGGAAATTATTTGCTTTATTGTAGAGTGTCAACCTCTCACTGTAGTTTTCTGACGCGACATAATTGGCACTTTAGAATATAATCATGGATGAGAGCTGTGTGATTGTGGTCTTTTATGCACAAATTTCAGCAGATTGTTGATCACTTTGTTCTGTCGTCGCCCCCTTTGGTCTCGCTGTGTACACGACTCATCTCTGATCCCTCTGTCAGTCTGGGTACCTTCTCCCAAAGGTCCTCTCTTCACCGCGCCACTCACAAGCCATTAGCTTTGAAATGACTCATAAAGAATCAATTGAAAATGATCACAATAGAAAGTGAATATCGGAGGGGAACGTTGCGTGGCTCATGAACAGATGTCGGACTAGACGCTGCATGTCAGACACATTATTGCTTTATACAGACATTACCAGCGCAGCCAAATGGGAGAGATAATTACAGCGATGTTTAGATATGACAATAATTTCTTGGAATGCGAGAGAGGAAAAAGAGTGAGCTGAAGTCACTCCAAATACATGGACAGGTTGGTTGTTAAGTACAGCTAAGGAAGGGACACACTACAAGTCAAGTCTGCCAATCATACATAATCAGTACATCCTGGTCACATAGAAATATGTGAAATGACAACAACCTTTTAACAATACATTATGAACTGGTGGCATGTAATGTGTTGAAATTAAAATTACATGCCGGAATGGTTGAAGTTTAAAACACGTGTGGTTATGTTTAAGATTTAGGAAGTAAGTATGTAACATCATGTAAATACAGTTTGTCATGTTTCATGCCACAAGTAGGTAAAATTTGTAAGTACATACACTCTAAATGAGACAACATTGGTTTTGGTTTCACACAGGACACAAAAGGATAAAAGTCCTGTGTTTGTTTGGCCCATCCAACACCACAACCTCCTCCTTATGTGGATTTTGTTGCTCTTTTTACTACCTATGGGGTTGTAACATTAACCACCATCCGCTGCGTAACGTTGTTGAACCAGGGCATTTGTGTGTCCACCATGACAAAAGATCCTTATTTATTTTCCATTGGCATTGCTTTTGTGGTGCCGTCAGTAGTTGTAACACATTACTTGTTACCACCGCATAACGCGGTCTTGAAGAGGTTGTGCATTTCACTTATTTCTGTGTGAACAAGCTGAACAGAAAATGTAGATAAGTGGATAACATATTATTTGCTGGAGATTACCAAATGACCATACACTGTAAAAACCGTGGATGTAGCTGCTGTGACATCACCAAATGGTTTGTGGCCTTCCATTTTGAAGCCTTGAGTTCAGCATTTCATCAAGAAGAGAAGTGACCATATTTGGACAAAAGGGTGGAGCTGTGGAGGAGCAAGGGGTGGATCTGACTTCTGTGTTGAAACTTCACAGACATAACTTTAAGCCTATTTAAAATGTTAGCAAATGTGTTATATAAAAATTCACTGCCCGTACAGTTGTCATAAGGGGGGAAATTAGCTCCAGTACCAAAACCATTTTTTGTACCAGGCTGTAAACATGTTTATTTCTGCTGTAAAGTTAGACATTTTAACACAGGGGTCTCTGGGGACTAACTACCTTCTAGAGCCAGCCTCAAGTGGCCATTAGAGGAACTGCAGTTTTTGGCACCCCTGTGTTGGCTTCATTTTTCAGCCCCGGAGGTTGCATATGACGCTCAGGCTTTAATAAGCCAGCTATGAAGATGATGTATAGCCGGGGGTTAAGAGTGTTGCTGTAACCCAAAGATGTTGAAGTAATTACCTCTTGTACCTGGGTGGTCCCTGTGAGAATAGAGTGCCTGATCTGTGTGTGTGTGTGTGTGTGTGTGTGTGTGTGTGTGTGTGTGTGTGTGTGTGTGTGTGTGTGTGTGTGTGTGTGCTTGCATTGGTATGTGTAGGGTTGTTACTGGCCGTTTACAATTGATAGCTTCCTATGTGGACAGATATAGTAACAGCAAAGGCAGTGCAGTTGTCTGATAATATAAAATTAGAGCAGTTAACCCCTGCAGCGCTGAGTGGATTAATGGAAGCCTCCTACAATGGGGCCCTTATGCAAGGCAGGAAGTTGTGTTGATGATTGTGAGAACCAGGGATGAAAAGTCAAACACACTAAGTGATTATTTATTGTGACATTAGTTGTTTGTATTTCCCTGTAGCATGTTTATACATCACAAAGTGACTTGATTTACATTAAGGTTATTATTTCTGTTATTATTGCAATCTAAGTATGATATTAGTTGCTTTTGTCATTATTTGTGTACACAATGATGGAGAGTGTTTAAAGCCATTATGTGTAAAATATTTCAGAAGAGTGTGCTGCATTGTTATCAAGGTTTGCAACAGTCATTATGGTATTATTTGATCACCACAAACTCTGATACATCATGGCATATCATTGCCGCCTCCCTCCATAATCAGGGGTTATATTAGGTGGCAACAGAGATAGAGGTGCAGCTTAGTCTCACAGAAATACATAAAATGACCACGACCTCTTAACACTGCCTTACGTGGTAGTGCATGCAATGTGCTACTCAACAGTGTCCCTCAATAGGTAGTATAAAGAGTGAGAAAGTCCACGTGGGGAGCAGACTGGGTAATGGATGGGTCAAACAAGCACACGACTTTCACCAAGGAGACTGCTGTTTATGTCCTGTGTGAAACTAAATGTCAACATTGCGTTATTTCAACTTAATGTACTTACATAGTTTACATAGTTGCATCACAAAGCATCACATAATTATGTGATATTATGTGATGTAACAACGTCACATTACAATGTTCTTATGTCCCGTACAGAACAAACCTAGCCAAGTTTTTTTCCCTAAACCGAATTGAACTGTGACTGTTTCACAGCATTGCCCTTGTGTTTTAAACTCCAAAACATAGTAACTGACATTCCATTGGCATTGTTTTTGCTGGTGCTGGCATGTAATCTTAACAAATCAAGTGCCACCACCACTTAATGCTGTGTTAAAAGGCTGTGGTCATTTCACATATTTCTATGAGATCAGGTTGGGGAGGTGATGTAGCAAGGCACCCATTCAAGTCTTAATTTGGGACTGCAGCTACACACACCCCTGACACCTCCACTCTTTTTGTTTTTCCGCTGTTTTTGAGGGCTTTCTAGTATAGTGGAGGCATAAACCTCTGAGTTTCTGCATGACATAAAAACTTTACCTACTGCAGATGAAGCAAAAGCAGGGACGATTTGAATTTAAAAAAAAACACCCTTTATTGCGTCTTTTCTTTTTTGATATGCCGAATATTTCACTTCAGCCAAATTGAAAAAATGGTGCAATTTTGTTTAATTGGATTTGGGAGTTGCCAAAGTCAGAAACTTTCAATTCATGCACCTAGTGTCTGTTATCTGTTTGAAACTTATTTTACAGGTTGGTTCAGAACTGACACTGTAAAATCGCATGTGATTGGTTCTCTTCACTAAACTACATCCCGTATTCACTACACTTTTTACCATTTGTACTGGCAAGCCACCACTCTCACTGGAAGAGAGCCTTATAAATCACTAGAAAGTAACATGAGATTGATATGACTGACACACATAAGGTAAAATAAATATGTTGCACATGTACAGTAAACATATTTAATATAATCATGCCATAAACTAACATCTTCTCAGGTGCCACATTGATATTTTCATTTAACAAACCTGTCATTTATCACCAACATTTTAATGAAACATATGTAGCATTACAAATATTGTTATGACTTATTAAACTTTCATCCACATGCTCTGCAGTGCATCTTTCTGCTTAACATAGGGCAGCCAGATTAATGCGTAACTTGACGATATTGAGGGCCAGAAACAGATATTTCTTCCCCTTTTCTCTTAGAGGAGTCCCGCATGTCCTTGAAGCTTTGCAAAGTGTGATTTGTAAATGAGATAGGCGAGTATTACAGACCCTTGGTATTTCTCTTGGCGCCCTGCGATCAATTAAAGCGCGACAATAATAAATGTATACATTTAGAGGGATTTCGCTGCGGTGACAAATGATTTTACCCTTGAGCTATTGACATTGTCTGGGAATAAGCTGTGTCTGTCCCTGTTGTGTATTCTGTCTGAGGGTCCCTTCCTCTGCTCGGGGAGTCTGAGGACATGGCAGACACATATTCATCATTAACATGTGAGCATGGATGCACACAGGCACACACAGAAGCACGTTTTCTCATGCATGCGAGTATCTTAATGGGTGTAAAGTCTTTGCGTTGTTATACATTTCTTGGCTCACAAGTCAAAAGAAAAGTTAGATTTAATCATTGTTCTTACTTATAATGGGATTTAGAAAGAAATATTTGTGTGGTTCGGTTGCTCGCTGATACCATCTTTAGATCGAGGTAATTGGATCCCCTGTAGTCAACTGAGTGATGATTGTGAGCTCTCGTATTAAGTGGGAAGAGAAAATTGAAGACTGGATGTGTTCTTTGTTGCACAGGTGACATTTTCTTTGCTCATTAATTTCACAACTCCTCTTTTCAAATGTTTGTCCCATTTCTCTCTCTCTCCATGGTGAGAAGATTTACTCCTGAGCGCTTCATCTCACCCACTTTTCATACTTTTTTTTGTATTTGACATGAAAATTGGAAAATATATCTTCTAATCCCCTTTTGATTTTATTCATGGCTTTGATATGTTACCTAGTTCATATGATTGATTGGTTGAGGGGGGTGATGGAATCGTAGTAATAGAAGTCATTAAGCTGGTGGGGATCTAATATTACCAATCTGCTAGCCCCTGAAAGATCCATCAATAGGTGAGATATTTTCTCGCGGAGAGGGGGGTGACACATTTAACATATTTCAATAACGTAATTTTCATGTGGGGCAGGTCAGGCTCTGAGTACAAAGGGCAATAGTGTTGGAGTGTGTGAGTTGAATCGGGGCGTATGCTAAGCAAATCAATAAAACATTAAAGGCAGCATGCAGAGAGCAGCCCATTTGGTACCTGTCTGCCAAGGGCAATGGTCTAGCCACTCAGAAAAGAGAGAAGGATTGGAGTTGCTGGGCTTGAGGAATGCTCTGGCACTAACATAATTGGAAGGTAGTTGCCTTATGACTGCAAATTGGGTTTTTGCGCTTCATCAATAGGCATTTTGACAAGCAGCGTCCATCACGGCGCATCTCACTCTTGCCACGCCGAGCAGAGAAAGAAGTGTCTCAATAATTACATTAAATCTCTCCCTCTCACCCACCCCCAGCAACCTTCCTTATTGTTGGACAAGAAAAGCAATATGGTATAATTAGGTTTGATTGGGATGGTGGTGGTGGAAAAGAGAGGGGGGGTTAAATACGTTTCCGGTGAGATTTGCAGATGAATGAAGTTACCATAGCGACGTGCATCTGTATCCACTAGCGCGTAAAGCATAAAGCAAGGCACGTGGGCACGTAGGACAACACATAACATCTGTTAACTGAAAGCATGCTGGGCGTATTGACACTGACCCGCTGTGATAGATGAACTAATGGCGTCTGAATGCAGATGTGTTCCAGTGAGAGATGACCTGCTGGACAGATTACGTACAGTGTTTCACCTGTGACACGTTGGGTAAAAGTATGGCAGCACAAAGGTCTGTGTTTGTTGGGTTTAACCCTTTCCCAGGTGCGCTGATGAGCTGGGGTCTGGCTGATCTAATAAAGGTTTATTAAGAAACTATTTATTGGATTTTATTTAGCAGTTGTTTTGACTGAACATACAACCGCATGGGTTTAGTTTCACATGGTGGCGGAAACACAGTGACATCACAGGTTCTTAAATCAGTCTAGCAAATAGCCAGTGGTTATCAGGCTAAAAATTAAATTTGGAGAAAATCATAACGCGCATGCATCTTTACTTAAAAGATGACAACCTTTGATTAGTGTGCAATTCAAGCATATTTGTAGCAAAATGTTACCATTTATTTATCCAGAAACATGCATAGGAGGTGGAAGTCCTGTATTTGCCCTGAGTCTTGCATCTGTTTTCCTCGCAGCCCAAACAACTGCCAATAAGAAGATAGGGCAGCCTGTATTTTGCTTGAGAGACAAAACCCAGGGCAAAAATTTCCCCTTAAAATTACCCACTGCTGTCCATAAACTTACAACTGTGAGGTCACAGTAATTGCTAAAGACCTCTTACATGAGCTTATCGATATTTTTCATCAACTTCTCCTCCTTTAAAGTGAAACTGTAAAGTGAAAAGTAAACAGACTGGTGAGTCTATTTTGATTTTAATCAGCGTTGATGTTGTGGCGTAAATTTGCTTTATGTGTGGACAGAGATATGTCAAATGTTGGCGTTATGCTCCACCGTTGGTTTGCAATTTGCTGTTTAAAAAGAGAATGAAGAAGAAGAAGGGACGGAAAAAACAAAAAGCTGGTGTCCCTTCTTGTAAGTGCAAAACAGCAGTGTGCAATTTGAGACAACATTACCCTGTTGAAATTAGTGCACCAAGCAAGAAGTATGTAGTGTACATAGTGTACTACATTGAAGTGTACTAATGGAAGTATGTGATTTGAGACACACTCATGGTCTTTTCATAAAACTGGGCAGTAAACAGATGCATATACAAATCAATGCTACATAACCAGAGAAAACAGAGAAAAAGGACTATGGCAATCACTTTTATCTCAAGAGGTAGAAAACCTACAGTTACCAGGATGCACAGCATTGCTCCCACTGGTAGGTGACGTACTGTGAACTTGTCTGTTTGGCACAATGGCAGCCAGCTAGTAACAAACAATCTCGTATTTAACGGTAAGCTAAAACATGTTTCTGAAAACATCTGAGGTGAGACACAGGCAACTCAGTAACCGAATCTTGGTTCATATTTGATCAGCACTGCCTTGTTATACTGTTTTTCAGCTTCTGTTTTTAATATGCAGGAAACAGTATGGTGCCCACTTCTTGTTCACAAACTCGGCACTGCCTAGTTTTTGTCGTTTGATCAAAGTTTGGTTTGAGTTTTAGAGAGAGAGAGAGAGAGAGAGAGAGAGAGAGAGAGAGAGAGAGAGAGAGAGAGAGAGAGAGGGGTGGATCTGTCTCTCCCACTTCTGTACTCTGAGTCCGTGGTGAGCAATTTGAAAATGCGGAAGTACAGCCTGTACAGCCTGAGGTCTAGGCACTGGTTTGGTGGAGTGAAGTTTACCACAGATCATCTACACACATTACCCATATTCGTGAGTGCTAATATCGTAGGCAACTGGACTTGCTTGTGTTTCTTGCTTACGATATTAGCACTTACGATTACCATGACCTGGATGACTGAGAATCTTCACCGACATTACCCATATTGTTATGATACAAAGTTGGTTGAAAATCAGCTAAGTTTCCCTGTAAAGTCAGTGAAGATTCTCAGTCATCCAGGTCACGGTAATCGTAAGTGCTATATCGTAGGCAACTGGACTTGCTCACGTTTCTTGAAGACGTTTCGCCTCTCATCCAAGAAGCTTCTTCAGCATCCCTTTAAAGAATACCCACTTTTGTCACCATGATCTCCACTGGAAAACCCCTGACATCTCATTAAGAAATATTCGCTTTTGTTGCCACAAACACCCGCTTTTGTTGTTTGTTGATCGGCCGCTTGGTCATCAAATGCAGATGTTTTGTCTCGCCCCTCAGCGTGATATCGACACTAAAGGCACCCCTTAACGTCTTTCTGAGATGCACCAGGCTTTAAAGTAACTCAGATGTAAACCCATCTCCCAGTACTTATGTATTTAAGTCACGTTACAATACTGTCACATAGCAAATGTCCTTATTTCAACTCAAAACATGATGGTTTTTCTAAATCTAACCAAGTACCTTGGTGCCTAATCTTAACCATGACTGTTTCAAAACATTCATCACGTGTTATATTGTGTTTCAGCTGTGTGTCACATAGAGATGCTGAGGATGGTGACAAAAGGTACGTATTTGATGAACTGGGAATGAGGAATGGGTTAGTCTCACCTAGGCGTCCATCATCTCCCCTCCTCCTGACGGAAAACTCAGCTCATATACATGTAATTTGAACATCACCTTGGGAACCTTGTGTGCCATGAGTACAGTATGAAACTTCTTCTCAAAGGTGCAGCTGTTTTGACCATATTCATCGCAGTGGTACATTTTCTTTCCCAACAATGTAAATTATTTCACGCCTATCTTTTATACAGTACAAGTTGTTGATGAGACAGTACATCCAAAATCTTCCCTTTGTTTGTTGTAGCATTAAATGAGGGTTGCACATCCCTTATTAGAGGACTAACCACTGATCCCCATCATGCAACAATTAAAACTGAATAATAACTGCAATTAAGAGCCGGTTGACAATTCTGACGTCCTGGAGCATCACGTCAGCCTCTCCTGAGTCATTGCTCCAAACCATAATCTTCCACAACACTTCATGGTTCGCCTTTCTTTGTCATGACAATGAGTAAGAGCTTAGTCACAGTGAGAACGGAGACAAATAATGAGGATTTATGTTGGTATTATTTAGGAGGCTAAGTGACGAATGATTAGAGCACATTACATTTTTTGGCACCAGTGATGCCCTCTTCATCTTTTCATGGTTAAACGACTGAATCTTCGGCACGTTTTTCTTTCTTGTATGATGTATAGTTTGAGAAGATACTGGCTAAGAGTGCCACCAGTATGTGCAGAGAATGCTTTTGTGTTCTTAACCCCATTTTTCTCTTGCTTACACTTCCCTTGTAAAGTGACAGGCTTATTAAGAATAAGTTTCTCCCACACCTCCCAATAAGCCATTTGTAAGGCTTGAGGTGAAGTTTATCAACGGCCTGTAATAAGAGGCATGTAGCCTAGGTCCACTGTGGCTTTGTCTTCATTTACCTGCCTGTACATGTGTTGTATTCAGGATTAATTTGCTGCTTTGATGTATTAAAAAGAGCCAGAGGATTTCCAGTGGCATGCTCCCCAAGGTGGACGGCTTTAAAAGGAGCTTTTTCTTCATTCCTGCACTTAGGTTTATTACAGATCCCCAGACTGTCCAATTTTAAAGAAATATGCCTCCAAAATAGCAGGATAATTGTTTTTAGGTTTTTTCCAGGCAATTGCTGCAATGGAAAATCGCACATGGCAACCAAGCAGTGGCGATGAATGATGAGAAGAGGATAGAAGTAGTTTTTCCTGTTCTTTTAGTTAACAAATGAGGTCTAATTTTAGAAAGGATTTAATGATTCAACAGCACAAATCACGCTCAGTTGTCCCATCTGAACTGCCGTCATTGTCTAACACTGCGCATCAACATCCCAAATACTCCAGTCTGTGTAGCTCCAGCATGAAAATGATATTTGCAATTATTGCCTGTCATTATAACTGCAATAACAGACACACGGATGACTAAACAAGCAGCAATCCAAACATCCACTCATCTGTGTACATCTCTTGCAAAAAAGTTTACACAATTTCAAAACAAAAACAAGAGCAGAAACATCCATAAACCGAATGTGATGACACATCAAACCGTACACCAAACAGAGCTGTTCTGTCATATACTTCCTGTTGTTTTATTTGTCCCGCTCTGTGTTTATAAGAAACAGACACAAAGACGAGGGGCTTTCGCAGCACTCCAGACAATATGTGGACAACGCATCAACAAGAGATCCATGTTAAGAGTTCCATCCATCCTCATATTAGTCCTGCTAAACAGAGGCACCTTAAATCCTTCGCCCCCCTGTGGGCAGTTAAGTTGAAATGCTCCCACTTGCTAATGCAGTACCCTGTCCTCCACCTCCCACAGGAACAGACAATTGTGCAAGACTTTAGAGCTGATTTTCTCCTCTTTAAAGCTTCCGTGTGAACATATGTTAGTGAGCACATACTTTTAGGTTTCTGCTAACACGTGACATCAACAGTGGCCTTTAAAAAACAGATACTGGCCATTCAGGTGTTGTTTAGAGGATTATATTTATTAGACGTGACTGTGAACCACCCTCTGATCCTCTATCACAGCTGTCAATCTATGTTGTTCAGTGCAGGGGTTACATGTCAGTGTATTATAATTTACTTTGATGAACCCACTTTCCTCACCCTGCTGTGTTAACGTGTTGGGTTCAGCTGTGGGTTTCATGAGTGGGTGCGAGCAGCAATAATGATGATGATAGTGGAGCAACAGTTTTTCCTGTCAACAACCGTGTCCTGTCACTCGCAGAGAATGTACAGTACCGGCTGCATTGCATTCTGGTCTACTGAGGCTGTGGGAACTTGTAATACCTGCTGTCGTATATTTTCCAGCCCAATTGCTAGAATGAAATTTTGGCATTGTACTTTTCTGGTAACCACAAATATTTTACATTTTTAAACATCAAACGTATCATTTTAACATTTCTGAATTGACATGGTTCCAGTTGTATTGGCTGAGTTTATCATCAGGAGCAGGAGGGGATGTTGTGAGACCTATATGAGCTGGCTGCCAAGCAGCAGACAGCAGACCACTGTTCTAGACTAACAAAAGCAGGTATTTTTAGACATTTTCAGCCATGTTTATCATGACAAATACAAGTATTTTTAACAAGAGTTTGGGACATTTCCAGCAGTGTACGTAGCAACAAAAGTGGGAATTTTTTAACAAGAGTTCAGGATATTTCAAGCATGTTAATCACACCATAAGCAGGCATTTTTTAATGAGAGTTGGAGACATTTCCAGCCATGTTTGTAGCGACAAAAGCAGGTATTTTTTAACGATAGTTTGGGACATTTCCAGCTGCATTTGTGTCAACAAAAGCAGGAATTTTTTGACAAGAGTTAGTTACATTTCCAGCTAAGTTTGTAGCAACAACAGTGGGTATATTTTAATGACAATTTAAACCATTTCCAACAGCATTTGTGACAACAAAAGCAGGTATTTTTTAAGCAAGAGTTAAGTACACTTCCAGCCTTGTTTTTGGCAACAAAAGCAGGTATTTTTTTGACAACAGTTAAGTACATTTCCAGCCTTGTTTGTAGCAACAGAAGCAGATATTTTTTGACAAGAGTTTGTTGTATTTCCAGCCTTGTTTGTGGCAACAAAAGCAGGTATTTTTTGACAAGAGTTAGGTACATTTCCAGCCAAGTTTGTAGCAACAATAGTGGGTATTTTTTAACAAAAGTTTGGGACATTTCCACTCGTTTGTAGCAACAAAACTGGGCATTTTTTAATGACAATTTAAGCCATTTCCAACAGCATTTGTCACAATTGCAGGTATCTTTTTTTGGCAAGAGTTAAGTACATTTCCAGCCTTGATTGTAGCAACAAAAGCAGGTATTTTTAACAAGAGTTTGGAACATTTCCAGCAGTGTTTGTAGCAACAGAAGCAAGTATTTTTTTGACAAGAGTTTGTTGGCAACAAAAGTGGGTATTTTTTGACGAGAGTCTGGGACATTTGCAACCTTTTTCACTGCAACAAATGCAAGTTGTGACGGCCCCTCCCTTTACTCTGGAGGTGTGTGGGCTTGCTGGTTGCTGGTTGGTCTGCTTTGTCTTTCAGGAGGGACCGACATCAGCTGATGCGCTGCACCTGGGCCCGGTGAAGCGGTTATATTCTGATACCAGCTGGCTCTCTCGCTCTCACTCGATCCACGCCATACATGAGGGCACCGCGGCGCGGCCGTGCCTTTTCTGTTGCTTTTGTTTTGGCACGCTCACACACACACACATGCATCCACACATGCCTACACTACTGATTACTGACACTGATTCTCACGTATTTCTTAAGTTTATGTTAATAAACGCATTGATTAGTTTGAACCTCATCTTCCCTCCCGTTTTTTTTGTTGCAGCCTAAGAGCCGGGTTGTAACAAAGTGTTTTCAACAAAATTTCAGGATATTTCCAGCCATGTTTGTAGCAACAAAAGCAGGTATTATTTAACGAAAGTTCAGGACATTTCCAGTTGTGTTTGTAGCTACAGCACTGGGTATTTTAGCTTTTGCTCACCTAATCCAGACCCTTTACATTCCTAACCAAGTATTTTTTTTTTTTTTTTTGCCTAAACCTAACCCCACGTTTACCACAGCATTGTCACAACATAAAAATAAAAACTCAAAAATATCCACTACATATAAAACATATATGTAACATACAAATGTGACTTGTGGTTTGAAAAAATGGACAATGCCAACATTTATTCTGGCGATTGAGTTGCCCTGATAGAGACTTCTATATAGTTACAAAAGGTGAATTAACACTGAAATGGACTATGAGAGCAATCTAATGGGTTTCATATAAATATTTGTCTTACAGTTATAATATTTGCACCTAATTTTATGGGACAGGGTTCTCGCATGAAGTATTTTAGTTTGCAGCTCTGTGTCATTATTGACACCGCTGTGGAACTGAGGTGACATTCTATTCCCTGCAGGGCTAGGGGGACAGTATAATCCCCCAGAGATGACTTCCTTTTGATAGCGAGCTCTGAAAGCTTCCTGTCACTTAGTGCGGTTTGACAGCATCATCACAGCGACCATTGATCCGTTTGCTTGACTCTGCATTATTAAGATGACAATTGTGTGCGTGGGCGTGCGCTGTGTGTCTCCTGACTGTAATGCATGTCTCAGATCCATTATAACCCGATTAGATTCCCCCTCTCCTGGAAGTGCTGCTCTGTGACAGAGAGCATAATCTTTAATGGAATTTGTGTGAAATTAAATTATACGAGCATCAATAAACATAACATAATTCAGAAGAGTAAATGGGCTTAATTTATTGGATGGGCAGGCGTAATGGCACCGGTGTGTATAGAATGAAGATGTCAGGGAGACAGG
>NC_065511.1:13061762-13069061 GCF_006386435.1 Epinephelus moara | reverse complement strand
TCTTCCCACTTTAACCTGAATAACAAACTGGAGCTAGCTGGGAGCGGCTAGTGGAGCGTTAGCTGCAACATGACTGGAGGGAAGCACAGCCAGTTAGCCTCCGCTAGTCTCTGAGCTAGCCCCAGCTCTCCATTAGAATCCAACCGGAGCACCGATCCCTGGTTTGTTATTCAGGTTAAAGTGGGAAGAAGCAGCAGGTTTATCGGGCAGCTGAGTGAAGTGGAGCCTGCGAAGGAAGCACCGGGACCGTCTGGATGTAATAGTCCGTGGAGGTGCTGCGGTGCTCGGCTGCACAGATAGGAAACCCCTCGGCTGTCAGGATGTACCACTCTCTCACTCCGCTCTCTCTCATGCAGGTGCAGAACGTACGTGCCACTTGGCCATCGGATGTAGTCCGTGTAGTGTGTTCAAATGCAACTGACACAGGGCGACGTGAGGCGACATAGACGACGCAAGAGTTGGCTTTCGTCGCCGCTAGTTCTTTAATGTCGGTTTGGTGTGTCCGCACCTTCAAACAAACCTTGGACCTCGTGTTTGAACCAGCTGGGAACCACTGCTTTACACCACTTCAGCTGAGACAAATATTTGGGACTGGGTGACATTAAAGTTAGCTGAAAGCCCAATGTGTCTCATACAGATGCTAAAGGGTGCCTTTGGCGTCAATATCACACACAGTGGGGCGTGACAAAGCCTTGGTATTTGACGGCCTGGGGAAAAAATAAAGGCTGAGATGACTCGCCTTCTTCCACATTTTCTTGTTGTTAATGCCCTGCTGTTATTACAATCAGTCTCTCTGCCATTTAAGGAAAGGAATTCTGCCAAATGTAAGAAAATCAGTGAATGTACTGAAAGCTCATGTGTAACTCTAGGGCAAGGGAGGGAGAGCAATGTGTGTTTGATATCATATTGAAAGAGAAACTGGATTTTAAAAGATCCATTTTTGAACCACAACATCTCTTTTTGACAGTAGGAAGTCAAAATATCTTGGCATCACACAACAACTTGAGTGCATTCATCTCTACTTGTAGCAGGTTAAGTGTTTTTCTCAAGGGTGCTCCCCAATTCTTTGACCTGTCTATTAACACTTCTCAACCTGTGGCAGGCTGCCAACATAAGACTAAAATACAAGGGAAAAGACAGCAAAAGAAAAGATCCACAAGTATTAGATAAGTGTCACTGCTCAGGAACCAAACACAACTTTTCAAATTGATATCATTTTTCATGGAGACAGGAAATGAAAAGACCTGACTGGCAGGTTCCGACCAGTCTCAAGTGTATGATGGGAAAACCCAACCTGCAGGCGACTCACACACTCAGCAGCTTTAAACACATACACACACCCGACACCAGGTTTTTAAATATACATTACTTACACACATGCATGCTCAGTTGCCTCTCGGCTTTTTAAAGACTTCACTCATTCACAAATCTGTGTGATGAATCGCTTCCCACACCACTTCTCACCTCACACAATGACACATACTGTAAATACAATGCAGTCATAAAGATAGCTAAGCTTTGTGTCTGTTTTGGGCTGAAAGGTTTAGTGATGATAGAGGCCTTCAAAATCATTAATCAATTATGTTGCGAAAATAAAGATCACTCATCATGGTTACTATTCTCGTCAGACAGTGGACTGCAGTTTATTTTGTGCACATCAAAGCTAGACTTCGCTTAATAATTCACAAATGTTTGATTTTTTTTCAGCCAAGAAGAAACTGGAATTTCAATTACCCTTAGCGGACAATCAAGCTAGCCAAAAATAACCATTTAATTGGCCGGCTGAACATGGCCACGGCTATATTTAGGGGTTATTTTAAGCCTTGTGGGGCATAGGACGGGGCCTTGCAGGACACACAGCGGGGAGAAATATGGATTCCAGCCGCGGCTGTGCACCCTCAGCAGTCCACCCTACATGATCAGGGCAATCCCCCACTCAGGCCGCCCAGCAACATCAGCTGCTAGCACAAACTGCATTAGAGGACAGTGGGAAGACAGCCAGGCCTTTACCGTCCAGCCGGCTACAATTCAGAGCAGGCAATGAGACAGCAGTGAGTAACATTAGAAAGAGCAGCCTGACTGATTGACTTTAATTGTATTTAACTCATTTGGAAAAATATTAAACCCATTTATCACATCTAGCCTGATATTTATGCTAAAGTTGTTGCAGTTTTTTAAGTCATAAAATTGCTATATCAAATATCTTACTATTAAGACATTATTATCTTACCACTGTAACCTGTAGACATTAATATAGTATGATTAACAAATGAGACTGGTGTTTTTTTATTTGTTTTTTTACGATGTCTGCTGTCAGATGAGACATTTCTACCACAAACCTAGCTAAAGCCTTCAGAGCTGAGCAAGACTAATAATTTACGTAGTGGTTCCCAACTGGTCCAGCCACGAGGTCCAGATCTCTCCTTAGTCATTAGTTCAAGGTCCACGCAGTTTAATACATTCAGCGTCATACCTCTGTTTGGACATGTCGTTGAACAAGTTTGCTGTCTCTGTCAAGTAGCTGTCAGTTAGTCACTCTCTCTCCAGCTGGAAATGGCACTTCAAAATAAAAACTTCTGTGCCAGAAATTCACTGTACTTAAAATTAAAGTGTTTTTTACAAACTTGACCTGTTTGTGAGTCTCTTACGGTCCATTCAGAATGGATCCGCTACCCACTTTTGGAACCCGACCAACCAGGTGGGAACCACTGATCTACAGTGTGCTAGGCTAGCTAAGCCATGCTAGCAGGTTAAGTGAGGCTGTACTGTGCACAGAAGTACTTTGAGGTCAATGCCACATTAGCATTGCTAGAGTAACATGCTCTCAATGACAGTGCTAACATGCTGAAGTTTAGTATAATGTTGACCATGTTCATCATTTTAGTTTAATGTCTTAGCATGCTAACATTTGCTAATTAGCACTAATCACAAAGTACAGCTGAGGCTGATGGGAAGTTCTTGGTGATAAAAAATAATTAAGTATTGGACAAATCCAAATTTTGACCTGATGATGGCACTTGAAGAAAAGTCAGGGGATCACCAACAGGAATGTCTGTACAAAACTTCTGGGCATCCATCCAATAGTTGTCGAGACATTTCACTCTAAACAACAAATTTCAACCTCATGGTGGTACTAGAAGAAAAGTCCAGGGATCATCAAGGTCGTGGCAATCCATCCAGTAGTTTTTCAGATATTTCAGTGCAGACTAATCTGGTGGAACAACCAACCAACCGACCGACATTAGTTGGGGATCCATCCAGCTCAAATTTAAACAGCATTTTCATTAAAACTGCCTAAGAAAATGTGAATACATGCGCTTTTCCATCCACAACAGTTATGCAAATATTGGCAGTTGGTTCATCGATTCTCCAGGCACACTAATTCTACAGGCAAATGCCACTGCAAAAGAAGAGGGTGTAACGAGGTGACGCAGTTAAAAGACCACCAGTCAAACCTCAAATGAAGGAAAACAATGGATTTATAATAACAGAGATTACACTGGACAAATAGAGTTTTGAACAAATTGAGCAAAGCGTCAGTTCAGGCAGGACAAGATGTCAAGCTCAGCTCACATCCCAGGTACACCAGCTGATCTCAAACAGCCCAATCAACTGATGGATAAGGTGACTGATGGAAGGGAGCCAGCTGACAGATCGCATGATTCCTTTCTATGCAACCAATTGGCGAATCTCATTCAGAGAGCCCTATTTAAACTGTTCTGGCCTGCCTACTGTTGCTGCTTCCTCTGTAAGACACTTTGCAACCTGCTTCCGCCCCAGCTCCTCCTTTTCATTTTGTGTCTCATTTATCAATGTCATCTCTGTTTGTCATTAATGCTGGCTCTGTTCTGTTCACGGGGAGGTTTGTTCTTTCTGTCTCAGCCTTTCCTTGTTTGCACGTGGAGGGACGGAGAGGTGTGGTCTTTCTGCCCAAAGGCTTTCCACGCAGGCGCATGGAAGGGCGGAGAGGTGTGCTCTTTCTGCCTAAAGGCTTTGCATGTAGGCGCATGGAAAAGGCTTCCAGTGTAGGCCTGAGGAAAGGCAGAGAGGCTCCAAAACAGAGCATTTCCACCAAATATAATGCTGCAAATGGAAATAAAGTTTTCTTTGACTAAAGTGTTCCTGACAAAACTAAGTATGTTAAAAGCCTTCAGAGATGTTAAAAACAGAGCTCGAGGTGGCCTATGCAATGACGGTACATCATGACTGTGCGTCATTATTTATTCACTGAATCTGTCTCTGTTGCACTTGGTCGAAATTGCCTATAATCAATAGACCAACTTTTCTACCTCTCAGAAGCATAAATCTTCTTAGCGATATTTAAGGATTTTCGCAAATTGAAAATGAAAATTGAAAAGCCATGCTGCTACCATGTCTAAAAACTGAAACAAAAAACACTGTTATCTATTGTTATTGTTTCAATGAAACAAAGAGATGGAAACACACAATGACATCACAGAGGAACCAATGGCACTGAACGGAAATATAGATAAACCAATAATGCCAATGGGAGGACAGTCACTTTCCCTGCACGTTAGAATAGGCTGACAGCACCCTGATAGGCAAACGTCCACACCTGGAAGTCCTGTGCTGTATCTACAAGGCATCAGTGATTACATAGGCAAATGATTTCTTTGCATGGCATCACATTGAAGATACTGGGCCAGCTTTCTAAAGTCCAGTAAAGGTTTTACATAATATCAGCCTGTAGCTGTAGCCTGTCGAGTGGCTGTAGCCATCTGTAGGCATCAACGTAAGTGTTCATTATAAAATCAATTGCTGCGGTCCTCACACTGCAAGGAATATTCTGAGCCAGTATGTAGGACATGTTTCTTCAACAAATCTCTTGTTGGTTAAAATAATGAACTGATCGGCCTCAGTCTGTCTTTGCTTCAGGATAAAACCAGGGCAGTGTACGGAGAATATGGACAAGGACAAGTATTTAGGACAGTGTGGTTACATTCTGCAAGGCTAAACATGAGTGCCTTGAGAATGTTACGAACTAAATACTTTCCATTATGAAGCATCAGTAGATATATTAACATACACACAACCTATATAAGCACGCTGCATGCATCAATTACGTGCACTGAGTCCTGTGAGAACAAGGATAATGGGTTTACAGGTCTTCCTACTGTGTTCCATGTTTATAGAAATGAAGCTGATTTAGAGGGATTCTGCAGTATCAACCGGTGTTTTTAAAAATGAAAGAGAGACAAAGTCAAAGACAGCTCTCTGATTGGCTGTGTCATCAGTGTGCCTTAATAAGGAGAGCAGAACCTCAGTGGAGCACAGTCGCTGTCGAGGAAGGAACACAGAAGCACGTCTGGAATATAAACACCTGCCACAGAGCCAGCTCCTGCTTCCCATTACCTCCTGGTACAGAAACAGCACTACAAACACAGAGATCTGAAACACACTCAGAGACAGGACCATGCAAGCTTCTGACAAATGCAATCTGATGTTTTATCACTGAATAATTTGATCACATTTACTACATGCGCGGTTGCTAATACCTCTAGACATGTTGGAAGTCAGTTTCTTGTCGGTCTTCCACTCTTTCAACAATATGACTGCCAAAAGCCTTAAAACCTTTAGCAATATTTGCGCTTGATAACAGCAACTTCCTCCTGCTTTATGTCACAGGGCAATCTACCCTTTGTCCTTTGAGTTTACTATGAAATCCAACCCAGTGACACACAATGCAAAGTTCAGTAGAGGCTGCCTTTTGGCAATAGCGCTGTTTGTTTACAGTAATAAAACCGACATCTAAAATCGATGTACTCATGATCTACTGATGTTCAACCCTTTGCAGCATTTATTTTAAAAAAAAAAGAAAGAAAAGAGAGAGAGAGATGTCCACACAAATAGACCTGCTGAGGAAGACAAACATGCAAACATGCTGATACACAGAAAAAAGCGACAGTGATTCAGCACAAGCCCAGTTGGATTTTCACAACAAGAGCAGGGGGAAAAAAACTGGGGCAATATTTATAGAGGAGCTCTCCCTCTTCCTGATGATCTGTTGGAACGGAACGGATGAAACATGCAGGAGGGAAAACATCTAACGGGGGTAAAAGTGAGAGAATATTAACACATGAGGTACGGACATGAAATGAAGCCTACACAAAACTTTGAAATGAAAGCACCTGGGGGATGCTGCTGGCAAAGTGAAAGGCGTAACTGGGTAAAGAGAGAGATGTGTTGTGGATAAATTGGCTCTGCTGCGGATGTGGATTTTGTTTCACCTGTCAGAACTCCGTCCTTTACATCGCCATCTTTCTCTGATTAATTCCCGCACCGTATGAAGATTTCCAAAAAAAGTAAAGTATGTCAGATAATCCAGCGAAGGCATGCTGAGCTGCACACTTGAGCAGATAAAGGGATAAAGGGATAAAACGAGATGAATATTTGAGAAGAAAAGCACGAGCTCCCTGCTCTGTATTAATGAATTTCTCTATTGCTCAGCAGCACCTGTTAACGTCCTGTGTTGTGACTGGATCCAGGATAACAATCAGCAGAGCACTCGGACTTAAACTAAACCCCTCTCTTAGTCTCATCGAGGTCAGAGGTCAGCCGAGCGGGGTTTGTTGCTACGGTCACATATCAAAGTGAAGCACTCCTGTAAATCCAGCCGGACTCTCGTGGCAGAGAGGCAGCGTGGAAGAGTGACAGCCAGCATGTGCCCCAATCAATAAAACACTCAGCAGTCAGAGATGCAGCGTGCACGGCTGCTGTTCGTTTCCACACCCCCACACACACACACACACAGAAGCCGGTATGATCAAAGGCACGTCAAGGTGCATATTCAAACAGTCATGTGCTTGCACCTGGGCAGAGTCAATAACACCATAAATAGACAAATGAATGAAGCCCTCCCTCTATAAACATGCAAAGACACCTCATCCATCATCATATGTAGTCGTGCTGTAGCTGTCAGCGCTGTAATGTGAGTGTAGACTTCCCACCTTTATACTTCTCTCTGACGTTTTCATAAGCCTGGATGAAGTCCTGCTCCTCGGCGTTCGGAGGCAGGTAGGCGGGTTCGTACATGGCCATGCTGGCTGGCACCCTCTTCTTCTCCTCCTCCTCCTCTTCTCGGCTTCTTCCTCTTCCTTTTAGGTCAGCTCTCTGTCTCTGTGCGTCTGGATGTGTGTGAGGCAGCCTGCCTGTGCTGTCCTCTGTCTGCTCCCTCAGCTGTGTGTGAACCCGCCACAGCTCCCAACTTCATTCCAAAGCCCGACGTCCCCCCCCCCCCCCCCCCCCCCCCCCCCCCCCCCCCCCCCCCCCCCCCCCCCC
>NC_065511.1:13059731-13061650 GCF_006386435.1 Epinephelus moara | reverse complement strand
CCCCCCCAAACTCCCCTCCTCTCCTCCATACCCTCCCATAGCCTGGCTCAGACACACTAATATAAATGTCAGGCCCCTCCTCTTAAAGATACACAGACTTGGACCGGCAGGCACCACACACACACAGCTCGCTGCTTGCCAAGCACAAGCACAGCAGCAAGAGAGCAGAGCAGCAGCATAAGGCTCTCTAGTAACACTACAACTGAATTAGACCGTGATGGATGGCAAGCGGATTGTACAAGACCACCGAAGTAGGGATACACTTCTCTTACTGCCAGAGCAATGTTGCAAATTCAATTCTCCTGCGTGTGACTCCTTCAAAACTCAAGGCTGAAATCTATTGTACATTGTGTTAGTTATATCAACCTCTGATCACAAAAACATGTATGCCAGGTACAATGACAGCAGCTCAGCATCCACGTATGGGAGCAGCCACTACACTACAGGCACTTCACACGTTAATCAAGCTCTATGATCAATGCTTTGCTAATCAGGTTAACTACACTGAAGCAGGTGAGCAGTGTATCTTTCATGATCCTGTGTGTCTGATGAATAATCAGTCAGTCCTGTATTGCCACAATTTCTGGTGAGTGAAGTTTTGCCTGCACTTCAACAGCAGTCATCTACTACTGGATTTTGCATTAATTTAACAGTGTAATCTGCCATTTATCTTGGGTCTGATAGATTTCCCTTTCCACCTTCAAATCCCATCTGAAAACAAACGCTGGCATATTCGGCCTGATTTATTCGGTCTCATCAAGATTTGCATTGATGATGACTTTATGATGATGATTTGATACCTAGCTTTAATAACTATGATTTCTGTATAGTGATTTTATTAATTGGTACACAGTAGGATTTTCACACGAGTCAGCCTCTGTGCTTTTAACTTGTACAGACACACAGCAGGTATTTCTTTCATGCTAAAGCAATTTTTTTAAAGCTAACGTTACATGTCTGAGGGCTTCTGCGCTTTTAACCTGTGCTGGGGTTTGGGACAATTCATTTCTCACTTCATGAAAAACAAGACAAACGCCTTTAGAAAATGTGGCTTGTGGCAGAAATGTTTTGAAAATGTTGCCACATGCAATATTACCTCTGAACAGAATTATTGTACATTTGTATCTCTCATTAGTTACCAGCTGTGACAACTGGCATTATTTTCACCTAATGAGTCTTTGTGTGTGTGTGTGTGTGTGTGTGTGTGTGTGTGTTTGTGTGTCATCATGGCAAAATGTGGTCTTGGTTATGCCAATTGTTGCAGGAACTACCACAGAAGCTGTTTTCAGTATTTTACCTGGTGTTAATATGTCTGTCTGTCTGTGGATAGATTTCTCATCCCAATAACACAAAGTGTCACGAAACTTCACAGATATTTAGCTGGGATCAAAATAAAATGGCCGAGTTCAAAGCCAGGTGTGGTCCAGGCATGAGGGCTGGAAGTAGGGTGGTAGGAAGTAGGGAAGGAGCCATTGCTCCCCTATGTTACGCTTCTGGCTCATAGAAATTTTATAGGTATGTACCATAAAACTTGGTGTATAAGTCGCACTTTTTTTCCCTTTTTTTCATCTAAAAAGTTGGGTGCGGATTATAGACCGGTGCGACCTATAGACCAAGGTATATGCTGACATAGGTAATTTGACCCACAAGATGTCAAAACGTCCTCTTTTGCCCGGACATGTCCACTTTTCACGTCCCGTCCGGGGCGTCCGGGGGTCTTTTATAAACTGATGATAATATCCAGTTTTCCGTGTGTTTGTTTGTGTGTGTGTGTGTGTGTGTGTGTGTGTGTGTTAGAGTGCGGCACAGGCAGCATATTTCTGTCTGAACCCGAACCGAGCCCGACATTATTTAATGACCAAAGCACTGAGTTTGTGTCACACAGTTGTTACGGTTAAAGGCTATTTAACAGGCCGGGC
>NC_065511.1:13059241-13059640 GCF_006386435.1 Epinephelus moara | reverse complement strand
ATTTTATTTATTTTTACACTATATTTTCACTGAAAGCTGACCGATGTTGTAATACCATAATTTTATTTCCTGAAGAGGTTGTTTGGAAGATTGCAATCTGAAAAGTAATCAAAGCTGCTTAAGAGGTTATTGTGTTTTGAATGTGTTTCAAATTAAAAATAAAAGGAAACAGTGTAGGAATAACTTGTATAACGTTTTTATTAACAAATAGTAATATAAAATCTTGTTTTCCCTGTTTGAGACCTTAAAAAATAGACTGCGACTTATATGCCAGTGCGACTTATATTCCGAGTTTTACGGTAGTTGTAGTTGAGTTGAGTTGAGATCACAATGAAGTCCCCCCCCCCCCCCCCCCCCCCCCCCCACCCCCCCCCCCCCCCCCCCCCCCACCACCCACAC
>NC_065511.1:13029893-13059204 GCF_006386435.1 Epinephelus moara | reverse complement strand
CCCACACACACACACACGCACACACACTTTATACATTTACTTTATACCATGAATTGCTGTATTGCGGCAGAGGTGATGCCATTGCACGACAGGCTCTAGTTTTTATTTTAATTTTGTTTTTATTTTTTGTTTTCAATTCAGTTTTACTTTCAGTTAGTTTGCAGAGTAGGTTTGCCCCTTTAAGTTTTGTTTTTATTGTTTAAAAAAGTTTAGTTTTACTTCAGTTGTTATTAGTTTCAGTATGAGTCGTCAGGAGCAAAATTTAAGAAGTTCAGAATAGATCTTACAATACAAACACATTTTCTGACATCCCAGTCTCAATAAATATTTGTTGTGTTGACAGATTTGACCAAATGGACAAAGACTGAAACTAAAGACATTGCCTGTATATTTTTATTTTATATTAGTTAATTTTCTAAGTACACTATATGGTTGCAGTTATTATTTGTTTCTTTCTAAAGTCTGGTTTTTATTTTTATTTCAGTTACCTCAAAAGTTTTTTACACCTAGTTTTAGTTTTTAGTTTAGTTTTAGTCAATTACAATAACCTTGCCTCTAAACAAGCATTTTACTACATTCCGGCAAGTTGCTTCATTTATAAAAATAAAAAAAAGGTGGCTAGGTCCACATGTAAGCCATCATGACATTGTGGGAACAAGTTCTTCTTGGCCTGGGCATCCTCAGCTGTTTGTAACTGGGAAATCTGTCTATTATTCCATTTATCCTTCCATTTCCCCATTAGAGGTACATTTGGAGGGTTTGTTTTCCTTATCTTTAGTGAGGATCTTAGGACAGAGGATGTCATATGCTGTACATATTGTAAAGCACCTTGAGGCAAATATGTGATTTGTGGAACTGGGCTGTAGAAATACAACCGACATGACTATTATTTCATCAACATTAATTAAAAACCACCACATTGTTTCTGTCAAAATAATACCACCGAAGTAGCTGCAGAACCTTCATAACTGACATCAGGGTGAACACTTAGTCATTCTTTATTATTTCAAAGATGCAAAGGCCTTATGAGTTATTGTTCAATAATGCCTTCATTTAATCACATTTAAAAAGGAAGCAGCCGGTCGCTACAGGACATAATCTCATAACAAAGAAGAGGTCCACCCTGTCTGTGCCGCAGTGACACACTCCAGCTGGTAGCTGTTATGTTTCGGCCAGTCACAGAGAAAGCTGTAGCCTGCAGCGCGATGAATACATTCAAGGTGCAGATATGTCCTTGACATCCACCGAGAGCATCAACTGCTGGGGTAGCCACTGAATATTCAACAGATGCCCTGACCAGCCAACCTGATGACAGTCCAGACCAAAATAAATTACGGGTAAAAAAATAATAAAAACAACTATCAGTCAGCTACACATGCCAAGACTTTCTAATTAAATGTACCTGCCTGATTGTTAGATGATACATTTGTGAGGTGCTTTGATTAATATGAAAGTAAGTTGTGGCATTAAAAATGATTAATAACAGCGATGTTGGCAAACAGAAACAGGAGCATGTCAACTAACAGAGACACAGCTAATGGCTGAGGCCAGTTTGGACTCTTAAAAACGATGTCTTGTTAAGGAGATTTATGATGGCACGCATCATAAAAATGATGAGAAAAGTAAAGAGGATATCATCCTGCACTGTTTCCATGCTTCTTTGCGTAGGAGTCTGCTGTAGCACAACAGTGGAGATCTGATGTAGGAAAAAGGAAAATCCCTGCAGCTCAGACCAACTATCAGACATTTCTTTGGCCAAGGCCGAACTGACATCAGCCAGGACTCTTTCCTGAGAGGAAACGCGATAAGTCCACTCCAAACTCTCAGAAGAGAGAGAGAGAGAGAGAGAGAAAGTGTGTGTGTGTGTGTGTGTGTGTGTGTGTGTGTGTGTCTCTCTCTATCTTTAAAATCACTCCAACAGGAAATTTTACTAACAGAGACAGAGTTAGGCACGCACCCCAGCATGTTTTTTTAATAGCAAATTACAAACACAGTTTCGATTACAAAGATAAATAAAAAAAATTTTAAAATTACCGCCTTGTGATTGTATGCCTCCATGCACCAGTCAAGTTGTACTTAAAGTTTACGTCCATGTCTGTACAAACATGGATGCTTCACATACATTGTCCCCAGGCAGCAGAGATCTACACAATCAGCGCAGTCTCAAGGTGGACACACAAGATTAGAGTCACCAAGTCAGTATGTGACCAAATGTCTCCCTTCTGTTCTGGAGTTTTGACATTGAGTAATGGCCAGAGAAGTGTTTTTGCTGAACATTATGATGTCAAACTGTAGTTGAACTTTGACCTTTTGGATATAAAATGTCATCACTTCATTTTTTTATCCTATTAGACAGTATTAGACATTCTTGAGTTATGGCTAAAAAAAACATGATTTTGTGAGGTCACAGTGACCTTGACCTTTGACCACAAAAATGTAATCACTTCATTGCTTAGTCCAAGTGGAAGTTTTTGCCAAATTTGAAAAGAAAAAGAAAAAAAAAAATAATAATTCCTTGGTGTTCTTGAGTTATCGCGTTCACAAGAATGAGACAGACAAGGTCACAGTGACCTTGACCTTTGACCACAATAATCTTATCACTTCATTGCTGAGTTAAAGTGGAAGTTTTGCCAAAACATAATGCCTACAGCCACGACTATCGCCGGCACAGACACACTTTATTTCCCAGACCTTACTACATTGATTTGATTACAATAATATGGTAGTTATTTTGCTTTCTTGCACACATTGAGCATAGCGTTAGTTCAGGCAGAATACGCTTTCAAGCTCAGCTCACATCCCAGCTACATCAGCTGATCTCAAACAGCCCAATCAGCTGATTGATGGAAGGGAGTCAGCTGATAAATCGCATGATTACTTTCTATGCAACCAATTGGTGAATCTCATTCAGGGCACCTTATTTAAACTGCTTTGGCTTGCCTACTGTTGCCGCATCCTCTATGAGTTGCTTTGCAACCCGCCTCCACCCCAGCTCCTCCTTTTCATGTTGTATCTGACATATAAATGTCATCTCTGTTTGTCATTGATGCTGCTCTGTTCTGCTCCTGGAGGGTCTTTGCTGCTGCTCTCACTGCCTTACGGCCGGGCTCCATCGGCTGCAAACGTAAGCGTCACGTCAGCGTAGCGTCGCGGCATATTCATTTGGGCTCCACTGACTGCGTACGGAAGCGACACGTAGAGAAGCCAGCGGGGTTGTGCCGAGAGGCTGCATGTAGGCTGCATGAAATGTTAAAGCATTTTCCACCTAAGTTATTACATATATTTGAGTTATCTACAAGTTTACTGTACTGTTTGTCATCTACTCCCTTTCAAATGTCCGCCACGGACATTTACACAATGCCACGGATAAACATGGGTAAATGCATGAAAAAAAATTATCACATATCACCTCTGATAATGGTTTATTCATTTAAAAACACATTGTGCTCGTTTAGCACACTATTTCATGTAGCTGTGCTGGAGGGTCGCGTAGGGGAGCGTAGCGCGACAAAAATAGAAGAGTCGCGTAAAATAGAGAGTTGTCGTGCGACAGATGGGAGTTGTCATGCCGCTCCCGTTGCTGGTGGAGCCGCTGTAATTGATTAACAGGGGGGCAAGCTGCTATGGGACTCGCGCTGCAGACGTGTCGTGCCGCTGACGTGCCCGGTGGAGCCCGGCCGTTAGGCTTTCCATGTAAGTGCATGGAAGGGCAGGGAGGTTTGTTCACTCTGCCTCTGGCTTTCCTCATTTGCGCATGGAAGGGCAGAGAGGCGTGCGCTCTCTGCCTTTAGGCTCTCCCCCTAAGTGGATGGAAGGGTGGAGAGGTGTGCGCTCTCCGCCTTGGGCTTTCTGCGTAGGCCTATAAGAGGCAGAGAGGCCCCAGAACAGAACCATACCCCCAAATATAATACTGCAAATGGAAAGAAAGTTTTCTTTGACTGAAGTGTTCCTGACTGAACTACATTTTGTAGATGTGCTTTTTAATAAGCATACCTGATACAAGACCTGTGGACTAAGGAACAGCGTTAGACAGATTAAACATTCATATGCAAATTATTGACCATATGAGCAATTGTGCAGCACTACTTGTTCACATTATTACGTATAAAGACACAGTGCATGTCCACCATAAATCACTGGGGCTTCACAAAAGGACAACATTTAAAAAGAGTGGGTGGCTGCACAAATAAGAATCCTTTAAAAGCCCAGGGCACAGTTAACATAACCTCCTCTTGAGGCTGCTTCAACCAGCTTAATGCTTACGTATCCCTTGAAATAGGGAGAGGCACGACAGAAGAATGACATCACCATGCGGCCTCCAGCTTCTGACAGATAAAACTGCACAGAACTGTAAGGAGAGGTCAGTAGCAAGCAAAGAGAATGAACTCTTCATCTATCATAAACTGTAACCAAAACATGATTAAGTGTAATGTCTAGCATGACATCAGGCCAAACTCACATCTCCAAGTGTCCAAGTATTGTGACATCAGTGTTAAACTTCTGGCCAACACATGTGGACGCTAAGTGAAGGCATTTAAAACTAAACATTTAGCTCTTCGCCCGCTATTAACACTTGCTGACAGTGGATCTCATATGTTCCTCAACACACACAGTGGTGACACTTAAGAGATACTTAAATTTCTTACAGGGTGCTTAGTGGATCATTGTAGCTTGGTGTCCACTCCCAAATAGCTGGACAACCAAATCTGGTTTCAGGACATATGTCTATTTAGTTACCGTAAGCTGTGACTTTAAAAGGTTTGTAATCTAAAAAGGTATGTGAAAATGTGTGTGTGTGTGTGTGTGTGTGTGTGTGTGTGTGTGTGTGTGTGTGTGTGTAGCTGAGGGTATGGTTCCCATATCTCATTCAACAATAGTTGACAGGTGCATGGAGGGGCCCGAGGTCCTGGCAAGTATTATGTAGCTTGCTTGTACAAGCTTTCCACATTAGAAGATCTGAATGTGTGGGCACAAATCTCCATGTATAAACCCCTTAACATGTGTGTATGCGCACCCTTTCCTCATGTATGAATACAGTCATGTAGGCTATGTGTGTCTATGCATTTGCACTTCATTTGATACTTTCTCTGTGAATTGTCCCAGGCGATGAAACGAACACAACAACCACAGCTGTAAAATTATTATTATTATTATTATTATTATTATTATGCATTTGGTAGACTAGTCACTAACAAGTTAACATTGTATCAACCTTGTCATAAAGTCGACTTTGTCTAGTATACCTTTAAGGATCATGTAATTCAATGTAATCATAATAATAGCTACAACATACAATAAGTTATAAATTATGAATCTATAATTTTTCTGGATAACATTTAAAAGATATTATTACAATCTCTAATCACAGCCAATTCTCAACATTATGTCTATTATTGCATTCCCCGGTGGTTAAAGGTCCAGTGTGTAAGACTTAGGGGGATTTAGTGGCATCTAGTGGTGAGGATTGCAGATTGCAACAAGGTGAAACTTCTCCCAGTTTGTATTAGCCACAGAAGCCTTTCCTCTCCAAAACAAACGGTGATTAAAAATGGTTAAAACAACACTAAGTACAGCAGTTTTACATTATATATCCTCCTACACTGTTTGGCACATTGCAGAAGGCCTGCTTGTCCAGCACCTAGAAATGTATGCTCACCTATTTAATAACTTAATATGTGCTCATCTTGTTTCTGATCAGGCCATTCAGGAGGTTTTTACGGTGAGCTGAATTTTCCTCAGAGGGCTCCTCTTCTCCCAGACAAACAACTCCAGGTGATTTAAAGTGGTAAAAACACTGAATAAAGCAGCTTCACGTTACAAATCAGTCTTTCTCCCACGCTGCTTGGGCAGCTGGCCCAGCACCTGCTAATGTGTGTTTTTCTCTGATAACTTCAGATCCAGACATTCAGGAGGCCTCTTCCTCTCCACAACAAATGGAGTCAGTGATTTTAAATCAGCACAAACATTGATAAAGCAGTTACACGTTTAAACAATCTCATCATGGAGGGGCTGCTACTGATGGTGGCCGACGCAAAAGCACAAAAAGAAATGGCACTACCTAGAGCCAGTGTTTGGTTTGTCCATTCTGAGCTACTGTAGAAACAAGGCAGAGCAACAACAGCTCATTTTAAGGTAACAAAAACACAATGCTTCTTATTTTCAAGTGATTATACTCTACAGTAAAAAATAGGCATGGGAATCACCAGGGGCTCTACAATACAATGTTATCATGATACTTTAGTCACGTTACAATATTATTTCGATTTTAAACACGTTGCAATATGCTGAGTATTGCAATAAAATATACTGAGATTCATTACCTGTTTTTAGCTGCAAGTTATGTTCCCAAAGGAAAACTTTGTCAACATCTGTTTTATCTAATAAGATAAAGATTTCAGTCTGTTTATTTAACTTTTCATTTGTCATTTTTTGGGGGCAAAATGTATGTAGTGAACTGAAAAAGCAACTGATTATATTATTAAAGTCGGCTACCTTAAGTTTAATTTGTATTTGTCAAATTAATAATTTATATATAATAAAGAAATAGATATTGCCACACAAAAATATCGCAAAACTATGCCGTATCAATATTTTCCCCCACCCCTATTATACGTACCATATTATATTCAATTTCTTCCAATATACACACTGGACCTTTAAAGAAGCTGGCCAGTAAATAGTCTGTCTCTATTTTTATCCAGGTGAGTCTCCATCTCTTTGATATTCTAGTGGGGCCGACTCACAAGACAAAAGAAGATCAATATTAATGTTTTTTTTTCACACCACTCCGTTCCGAGAATAAGATGCCAGTCTCCACAAATCAGACCACGTCTTTTATACTCAAGCGTCCAGGGGGATTACCAAAGCACAGCTCACCGTTGATGGAAAAAGCCATGGGGGAAACAAACAAAACCTTGTGTACACACACATGTAAGCACACACACACCGGCAGGAGTTTAATACTGGCCAACAGCTAGACTGATAGTCTGGCTTCACAAGATGACAAACCTCTCAACAAAAGTGTGACGGTTGTTACTGTGGGAGAATTTATGGCTGGCTTGAACTAAAACAGGACTTATCATCTGCTGGATTTTGATGGAGGGGAAATTATTTTGTCAGTGAAGACGTGGTTTGAAAGTCAAGAGAATCTCTCTGTTTTTCCTTCCTTGTACTTTCAGCTCTCCCTGCTATAAATTAGGTTTATTATTACCTAAACTGAATCTATGCCATTGTAAATAGCAGACATTGGACTATGATTGATGGCATTTGACATATAATTGCTGCTTGTGAGCAGTGTTTCAGCATTTAAAGGAGCTAATTAAAGACATCTCCTCACATCCCTCTTTCTTCTGTGTCACTGTATCAACTCATCATCACCAGTCTGACGGCATGACGCAGTCCACTGTCAATCAGCCAGGGCTGGGGCTGTTCTAGCATAGTGCAATAATGTTGCAACGTTGCTGTAATAACAGTAAAGTAACTGTGGGACAAGCACAGAAACAGACCTGGCTCCCTCTTCTGGATATCCCAAACAGTGTCTGACTGAAACACTGATGCACTGCAGCAGCAAGTATGTTTTTCCACTTTCCTGCCTGGATCTGTCCATTTCACTGTGGCTCATTTATCGGATTTCAAACTGATGGTGAAGTTCAGCATTCCTCCCTGACACTGCGTGTAATGGGGAAGGCCCAAAGGTCAGATCTGTAAAAAAGGGAAAATAAAGCTGCTCTGTATGACAGACTCATTCAGTGAGCATGAAACTTGCTGTCTGCTGAAATGAGGCAGAGCACCGTAACGCAAAGGGGCACAAGGAATACACTATGTAGTCCATGCTATTTGAAACGGGTGTGGGTAATGAGGCACATTTTCCAGAAGCTGAGATGACTCTCCAGGAACACTTTCAGGCTACGGCCTCTTTGATAGAATGTGCCACCTAGTGGGCTATTGAGTTATTGCTGTCTGAAGTGTGTTCGCCTATCAGTATAGAGCTTGATCTATGGTAAGTTGACATTTAATAAGCTATTGTAGCTAAACTGCAGCTGAGATCCAAGAATAGGTACAGGCCAATGCTGATAAAGAAAACAGCATCACAAACCCAGCATTTAGTTCACACAAGACATTTTTCAAATCTGAGGAATATGATTTGAAATACAAAGAGGCTTTCATAATGTAAGTGCATCACATTAGCAGAGCAAAAATATGAAGCATAATATGATAAAATGCCAAAGTATCCAGCTCTAATGCTTCCATTAAATGTGTTTTATTGCACTATTATGGAACCCGCCTGAGGATAAGAGGCCATGTTCGTGTCTATGGAGTAACTGTCAGTGGTGCTACCACTGCATTTGTGTAGATGAAGATTTACAGCTGTGAAGGGGCATCTTTTCTCTGTCCTGTAAATGCGTACACTGAGAACATGAGAAACACACAGTCAGGGACTCACATAATTCCTCCATACTGCCTGTAATATACAAGCTACATAGTCCTGCTCACATACTTGGGGCTCTGTTCATCTACACTGATTATTTCCACAGTAAATCTCCACCACTTGGGCCACAGTATGGAGAGTCTCTGTGTGGCAGCATCTCAGTGGCAGATCATAGCCTCCTCATAATGAATAATTGAGGGGTACTTTGCAGGGATGTTGGGATTAAGTACAGCTCAAGGCCAACACTGGAGCAACCACGACTGCAAGCGAAGCCAACATTAATGAAATAAAATTAAATTAGTGTCAACAAACTTCATCTCCTGAAATTAATATCACAATAAACCCAGAAGAAATATGAGATTTTACCTTTTTAATTTAACAACTGCTAATGCAACATGATGACTGCAATGATGACAAAATAATCACCTATTACACGTTTTTATTAATTCATCAGACTGTAACACATTGTGCACAATGCAGACTATAAGTCCATCAGAACTACAGGCACTCGTTCTTTAGTACTTCCTGACAGTTCTTTTAATATAGCCACCTGACAAACAGAAATGTGTTGAGATTAAAGGGGAACTGCCCCGATTACAAGAGTCTGTTTACTGCGTATGTGAAAAGGTTGCATGAATCATTTTGTGGCTGCAAAGCTGCAGTGGAGTCTGATAAATTTCCTTAAGTGACATCATTTGAGTCATCGTCGGGTAAGGGCTTTAGAAAGACAAAGCTCAAAACACACGGCATATTATGTGGCGCATGTCAAGTGCCGCCCCTAGCACACACCGGAGGCATCACACTGCAGCTCATTAAAAGACAACCACACAAAGCTATAACTTCTGTTACTGAAAGATCTGTACCTCTTCAACCCCTGCGTTAGCTTAAAATCTCAACCTAAAGAGACGATCTCCAGGGCTATGACTCGCCAGGCAATATCTTTTTGGCCATTGTCTTTAAATGACTGGACAGTGGGTCGTTTAGCTCGGGATATTTCGGCACCTCAACAACAAGTCTCTCATCATCCAGTCTTTGTCACACATGAGACAACAACAGTCACAGAGTTCTCTTTGTACATTAATGGTGAGGAGAGGAGTAGAGCTGCCAGGGGAGCAGAAAAAAGGAGCTACTTTATAGGAGCTGGTATGGACAAGCAGAGAGCAAGTGGGTGGGGGGGTGGGTGATGCATTTTAATCTGGGGGCTGCGAGGCTGGAAACAGGACAGTGGCGTAAAGTGCCTGGTAACCGCTGTGGGGTTGCACATTGAAAATAATAGAGGCGTATTTTTTGACAACCAGCGTCTACCACCAGGGTGTTTTGGCCTTGACTCAAGTCATAAACTGCATTTTTCTGGGCTGCATTCTACTGTGTGTCACACACACTCTCCTGTCTATTATTCATGAAACTGAGGTTTTTATTCAGCATTGATTGATATGCTGCTGTGGTACTTGTATTACTTCATTAATTGTGACCCACTGTGAAAGGTAACGGAACCGATCATAAATTCCCATATCCTACACAATATGATTACCACTAGGAGGGTGGTTATAAATGTTATTTTTTTTCTACAGAACTTCCACTAATTACATAATCTGATCATTTCAGAGGTGATATTTTCAATGAGTTCATGCTATTTCAAATAATGTTACCACTACAAGCATCAGTCAATACGTAATTTGATACTGGAAGCAGGCAATTCTAAACTAAGCAGCGCACCTCAACTGAAGAAAATGAGGCCATGGATCAGATCAAAATAACCTGTTAAAACGGACAATAAACAGATTGAAATAAAAATGCTTTAAAACATAAAACACATATGAGGTGCAACTGTTTTCACGCAAGCCGTACATGTTTTTGGCGTCCGATGGTATCCAGCCATGCAGAGAGTTACAGCTTTATTTACTGTGCTGTGGTGAAATAAAAAAAACCTCCATTGAATTTTGGTGGTGGCAGAAGCCTCAGTGGTGGAGCTCTCAAAACCAAGATAAATAATAAAGATAATATCCTGCAATCTTCATCTCATACTCCAGCCGCAATGCAGAGATTCACGACCAAAAGCAAATAAAGTGGCCGCCTTCCCTACCCCCTTCCTTCTGGCCCCCTTGCTTGGACCATCTTCGAACCGCCCATTTGTCACATTTCTACCGTACCCCTCAAGTGAAGGTCAATCAGTTATATCAACGGTCAACCAAAAGTTTGGCAGGGTTGAGTGTCTGACCTTATACTGAGTTATGTTGCAGAGCTTGGTGCCAGTCCTTGAGTACTGCTGTCATGAACTACACTATACATCAGAGATGACCCCAGCAGCCATACTGTGGACAGTAAATCCTCCCTGTCACCAGTCTGACAGCTGACTGACTGCAGAACTTTCAACTCAATCATTCATTCATTTGCACACTAGGAGGCCACATGATTTCAGCAGCAAATAACACATACAGATATAGAAATACAGCTAAGTAAAATATTTATTAATATAATGAAATCTGGGCAACAAATATAATGCAACTGAACCATTTTGCATCATCTATACTGTCTTAAAGGAATACTTCACCCACAAAATGACGATTTCCTATATCACACGAGTTTTGTAAGAGTTTGTAAGCGAATGTTTTGATCTAGTTTTGCTGTTGTAAATCACGGCCGAAGGTTTAAATTAATTCATGAAGAATGTTAGCCATTTTTGGATTCTTTGTTCACCTTTGAGGCATGCAAGAAAAACAAAGTTTTCTCCACAAATTCAACGTAACACGGGGTGAGAAAATTATATACAAAGGGTCATTTTGTGGGAGAAGTATTCCTTGAGGAGAGAAGGCAGGAATTGTTATTAAAAATAATCAATGGAGTAGTGAGTGCTTCACGAAACAGACTTTAATGGTTACATTGGAGGGGCCTATCAAGTCCTCGTGTCAATCCCAAAGGAGCCCCCTCATTCCTATTTACAACTTCCTAATGTCACTGCTGGGTAATAAGATCCGATGGTATGTATTCACTTAACACCAGGTCTTAACAAGCTCGCACTCTCATTTTTCGAGGCCTGTTCCCACAGGTGATTAGGGACACATCTAGGCTGCTTTAACTGGTAATTAGAAAGATAGATGTAATTTATAAACTAATTTAATGATCTGCAAAGTTGAGACAAGTCGTGTCCTTCAAAGACAGCTGAGAAGACATAAAAGAATACCTGTCCAGTGCACCCTGAGCTAAACTTTTCCAATTTTGACCGCTTCACAAAAGGTACAAAAACCAAAGTATAACAAGACCAGTTCAGAGGGGGCTATTTTGGCCAAGCATAATGTCTTCCTTGAGTGTCTGCTGGTTGAAGTCTGAGGTCACTATGCCCTAAGATTATCTATTTATTTATTTATTTATTTATATATTTTTATGTTGATGTCCATGTCCACTTTAGCATTTATCCATTTGGTTCTAACACTGTTTGATAAATCAAACAACTGTAAGGTTTCTCTGCCGACACAGGAGGATGTGAAGCTTCTAAGGAACCAGATAAACAGTACAGTGCTGCCTCAGCCTTACAGCAGGTTATCAATAATGAGAACTGTGCACAGGCCACTTCTGATAACCCTCTAGCACATGCTCATCTATATACAGTCAGGGATTCTGCTACAGCCAGTTTGTCAGTCAGCAGAGCCCACAACAAAAGCTCAGCCTCACCCATGGGTGCTGACACAGCCTGACCTGGCCTTCTGATGGATAGAGGAAGAGCTGCACAGGATGTGAACGCAGGCCTATTGTAGGTGCTAAAGTTATCCAAACTTCCTCTTACCCGGCAGGAGCACAGCATTCCAAAACAAACTTCATCAAAGACTTATTGTGCTAATATTGTACTGTATATCAGTACTTTCTGCACTACAATGATAAATAAGTCATAAAAAATAAACATGTTTCAAGGCATGTTTTACTGTTTGTATCAATGACTGACGATGTCCATAATTTTCCAGTCATCTCTTCATAGTTTCAGTGTAGATATGGGCCTGCTCTGCCTTTGGATACTGCCTATTGAGTCTGTAACACCAGTCTGAAATGACTTCAATATTGAAATTTATGTGATGCAATTTCTTTTGGCATATCTGCCAACGCTGATACTAACATATCTGTGAAATGCCAAAATTGCCTGCTAATATCAGCCTGTTGAGTTGAGCTCTACTGTGTTGGAGGCACTGCATTGCAATGTGATGAGGTACAGGTTAGTTAATTGCATTGACACCATGATAACAGTTCTTTCACTCAGTGGTGATGTCATATATCAAATTACTTGTGTACTATTGCATTATTGACACAAGTCACATCATGTTATAGAAGTGGTACTCATAATTACATATAATGAGTAATGATTATGACTTGGCATTTCTAATAAACTGATTAATTTGCTGCAGTCAGTTTTACATGGGGTTCACACTGACAATGAACTGGGTCAATGTATGTAACACTTGGCCTCAGGCAATCAGCACATCACAGCAGTGGCACTGCTAACCCGTAGTGTAAATAAATACTGTGTTTCCAGCATCCCTACAGTTGAACTGGACAGGATCCCAGCCTATTGTTTAAGTAAGAAGAACCACACCTCACACTTGGAAAACTACTGTCTCTTGCCACTGTCCCTGCCTCAATGTATAAAATGCGCAGTGTATCCTGTTCAGCTGGCAAAGCCCATTACCAGTCTGCAGGGGAAACAAATACCTTACATATGTTCAGTGGTGTTTCCTTTTTGCTTACTGTATCACTTGTTAATTGTTCCTTAGTGAGCTGGCATATAAAGTTGCACTAGACAGGTCAAGGCTGCTTAAAATGCATAGCAGGGCTACAGCAGAAAAGAGCATGCTACCACACTGTTAACCCAACAGTGTATGATCCTGTTCTCAACCCCTACCACCATCAGACAAAGATGTCACAGAAATTAAGGACTCATTACTTTTAATACTTCAAGGCAATTTTTCAACACTAAGGTCCACAAAATTGAGGTACTTCTCACTGCTACTTCACCAAAACAATATGCACACACTAGTACGAATTTGTCACCTGTGGTATTTAGTTGTCAGTATCTGAAACTGAGCTCTCAGCCAAGTGATGTCACGCTGTCTGACAAGTTCTACCCAGAACACAAACAAGGACTTTCCCACAAAGGACAATGGCCCTGAAGAATGAATTTTCAATTGCTTTTCATAAGTCAACATTATAAATAACTTTCTTCTTCAGTCTGGTTTCCACTACAGACACCACCCTGATGCAGGTGTGAAACAACTTTTAAAATACACTCCACACTATTTCCCTTTTCCTTCTGTCCCTGTGTGGAATATTTTCTCTTTAAAGAAGTAAAAGTACCACCTCACGGTTGTATGCCTCCACGAACCAGTCAAGTTGTAGTTACAGTTTGCATTCATGTCTGGTTCAGACTCACATGTAGCCATGACAGTAGACGATGCTTCAAATGTGGATGTTGCTGCAAAGAAGCTGCAAGTTCTAAAATGTTGATGCTTTACCCATCTTCAATCCATCAGTACAGAAAATCAGCACAGTTTCAAGGTGGACACCCAAGATTAGTGTCACCAACCAAGTATCCAAGTATCCAACCAAATTTCTCCCCTCCTGTTCCTAACTTATGACCTCGAATAATGGCCAGAAAAAAATATACTGTCACAGTAAAGTTGACCTTTGACTTCTCTGATATAAAATGTCATCACTTCATCATTTTATTCCATTAGACATTTGTGGGAAATTGTGTCATAATTAGTGTATGAATTCTTTAGTTATGGTCACAGTGAGGTCACAGTGACTTTTAACCTATTACCACCAAAACCTATTTGGTGTATCATCAAGTCCAAGTGGACGTTTGTGCCAAATTTGAGGAATTTCCTCAAGGTTTTCTTGAGATATTGCATTCACAAGAATAAGATGGACAAGGTCACAGTGACCATGACCTTTGACCACCAAAATCTAATCAGTCCATCTTAAGTCCAAGTGGATATTTGTGCCAAATTTGAAGGAAAATTTCCTTAGGGTATTCTTGGGATATGAGGTTTGCAAGAATGGGATGGATGGACATACTGACAGAGAACCTGAAAACGCAACACCTACATGCGACCACATACAGCAGGAACATGCAAATTCTAACCTTTGATGGATGACATTTGTAGTTTGTTAGCTGTACTGCACCATCCACTTTTTTTTTAAATTGTCCTCTGTCAGAATATTAACTGCTCCTCAAGAGAAGGATGGTTTGGACACAGTTAATAAACAGGAGTTAATGGTACAAATGTATCTTTTGAGTGAAATGTGTGAACTTATTATTTAGTTTGCAATTAATGAGCTTGCTAAATGTCAGCTAGCAGGCTAGCTAGCTCAGACTGCTTTCCCTTTCCCTCATCGGTAACTTTTTATTGAATGACATAGTGTGAATTCCTGAGAACAAAGACTCTGGGGGAGAATAAACAACAACATGTTCCTGGCTTTCCCGTGAGCTACAGGAGTTCATCAACTTGCCCTGTGAATAGTCCCTGTGTCACCAGGCCCCCAGCTTGGACACACGGCTGAATTTGTACACAGGGCCTTAAAGGTGAGTTGAGTACACCTCTGCATCACTGAGAACATGTACGCACTGTATCACGTGTGAGAACAACACCGCAGCCGTTACAGTCAATCCTACCTGCTATACGAATGACAGCCCTCTCTGCTGGATCCAATACGTCCCCTGAGGCTGACTTGGAGCGTTTGACCCTCTGGTGTTTGGACAGGTTCCAGGGCAGGGTGTCTCCAGGACAGGGGACGCTGCTCCTCTCTCCATAGCTTTCCTCCAGTGGGGTTCGATCCCTGTGTCTGTCTTTACGGGTTGCCATCACCTTCCTAGCGGAGAGATTAAAAGTGTGTGAGGAAAGCTGGTGCACTATCTGTCATGCTTGTTGTCCTGGTTATCATGCACAGTGGTTAAAACCCTTCCAATATTTATTTTTAGGTTGTCCAGGGCCTTTGAAACTAGGTTAAATGCTGAACAACTTGAAATTCTGCAGCCAAGTATCCAGCTAATCATTAAATCACTAACTCTTTCATGTATTAGTCGAGAGCTGAGGTGTTAAAGAAAGACACATATCAGCCAGGGTCAGCCTGTGTCGGGCTTTCTCCTGTGTGCTGTGACCTCACTCCTCTAACTAGTTTAACTGGCATTAAAATGTATGGCAAGATAAAACTCAAAACACTTCACGTCAGAGTGCCATAAAATGCAAAATGCAGGGCGAGACACACACTGTACTGTGAAATATTATCGGTGGTGTGTGGAGATGTAAGCAGTTTGAGGCTCCATGACCATGATAAGAGCGCTGTATAGACCTTCACCCGCTCATGCAAAATACAAGATGTAACACAGCACCTCCACAGCTTATTTTGCCCTTCTTATGTGGACTTTGGTCAGAGGATGAGAGATGAGTAAAGTAAAACATTTCTAGAGAGTATTACTCCACTGATTTAGCATTTCACTCCAATAACTCTGTCAGACTTACAATGAACAGTTCTTCAAAAAGGATCAAAATCGATACAGCAGAACCAGAAATACTGTCTGCTTTATTCCATCTATTTTCCCTCATGTCAACACATGGCACCAATATTACACACACTACAACTAGACCACCTACAATTAAGGCAGAGATTAAGGTGTACTATGCTAGTAGCTGCTAATGTATCCTTAAGATGCTAGCTTCAATCAGAGATTAGGAGTGGGCTACAGAGGTCTGCTCAGTTTTTCTAACTTAACATCTCCAGATTCTTTTTTGTCATTTCCAAGCATGTAGGGTTTGGTATTAGGGAAAAAAGAAGTAGTAGTATTAGAGTAAACTAGAATTACCGCAGCTGTATGAAGTTGACCTTTGACCTTTTGGATATAAAATGTCATCACTTTATCATTTTATCCTATTAGACATTAGTTTCAGGTTTTGTCATAGTTAGCGCAATAATCTTTGAGTTATGGCTACAAACATGTTTTGTGAGGTCACAGTGACTTTGACCTTTAGCCACCAAAATTCTAATCAGTGTATTTTTCAGTCCGAGTGGAGGTTCGCGTTCATGACAATGAGACAGACAAGGTCACAGTGACTTTGACCTTTGACCTATGACCACCAAAAGCATATAAATTCATCATCAAATCCAAGTGGACACCTGTGCCTAATTTGAAGAAATTCCTTCAAGGCGTTATTGACATATTGTGTTCATGAGAACGAGATGGATGAGAGGTCATTGTCACCTTGGCATTCGACCCTTGACCAGTAAAATCTAATCAGTTCATCCTTGAGTCCAAGTGAATGTTTGTACCAAATTAAAGAAAATCCCTGAAGGCCTTCTTGAGATAATGTGTTTACAACGATGAGACAGACAAGGTCCTGGTGACCTTTACCTTCGATCTATAACTACCAAAAATGAGTCAGTTCATTGTTGAGTCCAAGTGAACATTTGTGCAAAATTCACTCAAGGCTTTCTTGAGATATTGTGTTCACAACAATGGGACGGACAGACAACCTGAAAACATACTGCCTCCGGCCACAACTATTGCCGGCACAGATGCAAAAGAATATGGGTAAAAATATAGGATTTCGAGGGAAAAAAATCATAACAATACCTGAATAAATTCATGTTTTTGAGTAAGAAAAATCATAATAATACAGGAATTTAGAGGTTATAATTTAACGAAATACTATGCTAGCCATACTATTTCACAAAAAAAAAAGTAATTTTACGAGAAAAGTCATAATATTACGTGAATGAACTCAGAAATTTAAGAGACAAAACTTGCAAATTTATGCCAGAGTCAGATGATATAGTATAAAGATTGAAAAGCAACATCTGAGGGGGGGGGGGGTTATTCGAAAAATTGTCGAATAGTTGCCACGATTTTCGAATAGTGTTTTTGCTTGTGCTGCCTATCCCTAATAAATAATAAATTAAAATCGTCTCACACAGGATTTGAAAAAGTCTTCCTCTCGATCAACTAATCAAACACATCTGTCCTGACCTCCCTCACTCTTTACACTAGGTCACCTGACTTTCTGGCATAAACTTTTACCTTTTTTTCTAGTAAATCAATGAGTTTATCCACGTAATATTACAACGTTTTTCTCATAAATTCCGACTTCATTCATGTAATATTGCGTCTTTTTTTCTTGAAATCGTATCACTTGGTTTTATTTTTGAATTAAGTTTTTTTTTTATCCTAAAAAAGCTCTGTATTTTTCATTCCTTTACTTTTTCTTAATGTGGACCTAATACTCTGTTGTGCTTCAGCCCTAACCAGTGCTGGCTGACTCAAGTGACATCACTTGAATCAATTTATCAGCTTCTGGGGCCGGAAAAGGCTCCAGCTTTTATCATATATGCAGTGATACTCCCAACACCTCTGATATGTAGAATTGGTGGAGTTCCCCTTTAAGTTAACACTTTATAATACTGCTATTCACCACTCACTATACAGTAGGTGTAGTGTTGACTATTTGCTCATTCTCTGACCTTTGGCTTAGGATAAATATTTACCAGTAATGCATCCCATCAGTAACTGTATAAATAGTGACAGAGCAGAATGGTTATCCTCTGTGAAATATCACAAGTCTCTACATATGACATCATAGCCATCCTACAGCCCATTAATATTTTGTACAGTACAATGTGTATATTGCTAAAGGGAAATTAATCCATAATAAAGCTGTCCTATTTGCAATTGAAAACCCAACGGCGGTTGTTAGCAAGACAAGTGCCACATAATAGCTTACAATTTATATGACCACGATAACCGTTAAAGGTGTGTGAAAATATGTGCTGAGAGATCAGGAATGACACAGCCCAGGGTAACACACACACCCTCGCTTAGTGAAAGTACAACCATCACAAACCTGAGCTAGTCAACACAGAGTAGTTACATGAGTCATCATAAACACAGTCTGTGTACCTGCCAAATAAAAGTGAAGTGTGGCTTCCTGAAAGGCTCTCTGAGGCGACACCTTCTCACACTTTCTGTCACCTCGTGACACAATCACTTGACCTTATGGCAGAAATATTTAAAGAGAGCTCAGGAAGCATGATTTGGCTTAAAGGATAACTATGGCATATTTCAACCTGGACTCTATTTCAAAGTGTAAATTGGTCTAAGAGACTGATGTGAACAACAGTTTTTGAAATTGCTCCAGTATTGAGGGAGGTGGCAGCAGCCGGCAGCCACAGAATAAGCTGCAATGGAGGCACATGGGGCAATTAAACATAGTCACTGTATGTCCATTGAAAGTGGCTATTTCTGACACAGAGCAGCTCAGATTGTTATCATTCTTTACCTTTTCACTTGATCCAGTCTGTTTGTTATTACCTCCTCAAGCAGAAGTCTCATTCAGAAATATCACAAGCTGTCACTGGTTGCAGGAAAACAACAGTGGAAACGTGTGTGAGTTCTGGAGAGAGTATCATAACAAGAGTATTCTACACTAAACATAGTTTAGTGTTACCTAAAATGTTCAGTGTCATGGATGATTATTTACCCGATCTCAATCATGTGGATGAAGGTTCTGAGTTTGACCGCCGGCAGTATTTATGTGAGCTGGAGTATACGCGTAAAAAGAGGAGGAGGAGAGAGCAAGGCAGCAGAGGGCAGCTGCTGTAAGGACATGAGGCTGGGAGCTGCAGGTTGAAAATGACAACGTTATCCTTTAAAGGCCCAGTGTGTACGATTTAGTGGGATTTAGCAGTGAAGTTACAGAACTGAAACGTCATCCTTATGCCAAGCAAGCATGCAGGAAGACCTCTGATTCTCGAGCAAGTGTTTAATTTGTCCATTCTGGGCTACTGTAGAACAACATGGTGAACTCCTTAAAAGAGTATCCACTTTGCATGTAAACAACCCCTTCTAAGGTAAAACACAACTATTCTCATTTTCAGATGACTATACACTAATGAAAACATAGTAATAAATATTATACAGTATACCTTTAACTACAACAGCGATGACTTGGATATTAAATAATGTGAGTAAACAAATATTTATGTTGCGTGGTTAGGACAGTGACACACCCACTGTGAGATATAACCCTGTTACAGTGGGTGATAGCACCACTGTAACATGTCACAACTGACCTGTGTTCAGAGTTCAGTTATCATGCTGCACATGTAAATGTTTTGCAGCCCAGTAAGCACTGGGTCATGATGTCATTACGAAACAGTAACTAGGTTTTCAAACACTGACAGGCAGCAAATAATGTGTTAATTCATTTGTTTCCATACCCACATAGTATCTGGAGCATACGTTGACACTACTTACATTAAAAAGGAGCCTATTGCCATGCATTATGGTTTTACAGCATTACAGACCACACAATATCGAAACTGAAATGAATGGCTAGTGTTGCAGGATTACAGTAAAAGCCAGACTACTAATTGGCTCATAAATTTTGTTTACATTAAGAAATTGTGAAATTGTCTGTAATTTATGAACTCCAGTAGGAGTGGCAGCCACAGTTTGGTTAGAAAAGGGCAGTAATGCTAATTGGAATATATCATTCAGAACTGTGGTGCAATTAATCCTTGCATGATTGTGCTGGATACTTTAAGAAATCTAGGAACCTGCACTACTGGCCTGATTCACCTGCATAAAACGCACACTATGTATGATGACTCAGTATGACAAGTTAACACTAGACTACTCTTCTGTCTCTACAACACACCAGTTTTTCCTGAAGTGTTCACCCAAACCCATACATGCGCGCGCGCACACACACACACACACACACACACACACACACACACACACACACACACACAGCAGCAGTGAAAATCGTCTTACCTTACTGCTGTGCTGGATCAGTGCGTAAAAAGCCTGTCAAACAACCATGAATGCATGTGGCGGTGCTTCTGTCTGTGTCCTGCTGCAGGTTATCGCCAGCCAAAACAAATAAAGCCGACTGCCCGTGTGTGTGTGACAGCGCATTGCATGTGTGTGCCGGTAATGTTGAAATAGCCACTCCTTTTACAGGAGGCAGGGCTGGAGGAGGCTGGAGAGACGACCCGCTGTGCAGAATCCGCAGTCATCTGTGATGTTTGTCTTTGCTCTGCCCGCTCTTTCTCATCTAATGTCCGACTCTGGCGACACCTCCGAGTTTAATGGTCGGTGCTCATTCATGCAGTCGTTAACTATCATCCCAAAGCTCCGAAATGCTGCTTCTAATCTTCATAATTGCAGAGGTGAGGAGGAAGCGTCCTTGGTCCAGCCACACCGCGGAGCTGCTGTGGAGCTGCTGCACCGATCGAGAGCAATTAACGGTGTTTGGCCACCAGCAGGGTCTCGTGCTGCGGTGCAAAGCTGCATGACTCACTGTTCCATTAGTTTGCCTGGTTGTCCCGGGCCCAGCACTGTTGTGTCTCTGCAAAGCTCTCAGATATTAACAAAATTACGCTTTCAGGTAGTGATGATGTTTGGATGAGGCTCTCCTAATGGGATGGGAGGCGTTTAATTAAATACTCACGTGTTAACAAATATCACGTGACACATATGTTTTGTTAAAAAAAATGCAAACACAGTGTGACCTCATGCTGGGAAACAGCAGCGATGGAAAGTAACCAAGTACATCACGTACACTACTACAGGTGCATCTCAAAAAATATCATGGAAAAGTTCATTTCTTCCCTTAATTTAATTCATTACACATAAAGTGAAATAATTCGAGCCTATTTTTTGTTTTAATTTTGATAATTACAAGTTACAGCTCATGAAAATCAAAAGTTCAATATCTTATAATATAAGCATATCACATAAGACCAATTAAAAAAAAGTGCGGCGTGACATGGAGGCCATCAGCCTGTGGCACTGCTGAGGTGTTATGGAAGCCCACGTTGCTTTGATAGCGGCATTCAGCTCATCTGCATTAATAATAATAATAATTATGATAATAGATTGGGCGGCGCGGTGGTGTGGTGGTTAGCACTGTCGCCTCACAGCAAGAGGGTTCCTGGTTTGATCCCGGGTGTGGGAGCCCTTCTGTGCGGAGTTCTGTGTTCTCCCCGTGTCACCATAGGTTTTCTCCGGGTACTCCAGCTTCCTCCCACAGTCCAAAGACATGCAGGTTGGGGACAGGTTAACTGGTGACTCTAAATTGGCCATAGGTGTGAATGTGAGTGTGACTGGTTGTCTGTCTCTATGTATCGGGAGTAGGAGGTGATGAAGGCGTGGATGAGGGTCTCTGCAGCTGAGGAGGAGAGGGATGGACGGAGGCAGGCGATGTTCTTAAGGTGAAAGAAGGATGTTGGGTGTGGTGTTTCTCATCTTCCTCTTGACAATACCCCATAGATTCTAGATGGGGTTCAGGTCAGACAAGTTAGCTGGTCAGTCAAGCACAGTAACACTGTGTTCAGCAAACTACTTACTAGTCGTTTTGGCACTGTGGGCAGGTGCCCAGTCCTGCTGGAAAAGGAAATCAGCATCTCCATAAAGCTCGTCAGCAGACAGATGCATGAAGTGCTCTAAAGTTTCCTGGTAGACAGCTGCATTGACTTTGGACTTGATGAAACACAGCAGACCAACACCAGCAGATGACATGGCACCCCAAATCATCACTGGACTTCAAGCAACTTGGATTCTGTGCCTCAACGCTCTTCCTCCAGTCTCTGGGATCTTGATTTCCAAATGAAATTCAAAAGGTACTTTCATCTCAAAAGAGGACTTTGGACCATTGAGACCAATGTGAACAGACAGCCCTTTCAGCAGTGACCTTCTGTGGCTTACCTTCCTTGCGGCTTCCCCATGATGTAGTTGTGTGAACCAGACTGAGAGATTAAAGGCCCAGGAAACCTTTTGCAGGTGTTTTGAGTTAATTAGCTGGTTAGAGCTCTTCTCAGGACTGTGTGAGTCCAGAACGTATACAGTTTTCACTTTCTGAAATAACACCTGTATACTTAAAGTACAATTTTGAGTTACTTGTACTTTATTTTAAGGGTAATTTTGGTATTTTTTTACCTGGATCCTATTTCCCCACATCTTTGTGTCTAAGTGACTAATGGGAATAACAGTTTTTGAAACTGGTCCAGTAATGACCAAGACCGCTGCAACCCGCAGCTGCAAACAGGCTACAGTGTCACCACTTGGGGCAATTGAGCACTGTCAATTTACGTCCAATAAAATGTATTGTTTTTGCCACTGACAGGCTCAGATTGGTATTCTCAGTGTCTGACAACATTATGGAAAAGATCCCTACAGAGATAACCCTGTTTGTAAGAGAGTAAGATCCTGTTTGTTTAACCAGAAACAGCCCCAAAATTATCACCACCAAACCAAACCGGACTCCATTTAAATTAACAGTAATTTTAGCATTTATAGAGCTAGCATACTTACTCATCTAACTGGGTGAATCAAGGGTTTATTTCAACCAAACCAGAGTTGCTGACTTTTGAAACTGTGGAAAAGACACACAAGATGGGTTAACGTGAGTTTTGTGAATTTTATTTTGTTTCTGTGGACTTTAAATGAAGCGTGTTTTAGGATGATGAAAATACAGTTGTTTTTTTTAAATGGAGTCTGGCCGGTTTGATGATAGCAATTTTGGGGTTGTTTCTGGTTAAACAAAAAGGATCTTACTCCTAAACAAAAAGGTCCCTCTCTTTGGTGATCATTGCCATATGTTGTCAGACAGTTAGTTTTTTTGAGGCTGTTAGTGACCAAAACAAGCACATTTAGTGGATGTAAATTAATGGTGCACAATTGCCCCAAGTGACTACATTGCAGACTGTTTAGCCACCACCGTCTGCAGCAGTCTTACTCATTACTGGATCAATTGCAAAACTTGTTGTTCCCATTAGTCACTTAGACACAACGACATGGGAAAATAGGGTCTGGGTTGAAAAATACTGAAGTTGCCCTTTAAGTATTTTCATTTTCTGCTACTTTTTACTTCTGCGTCTCTACATTTCAGAGGCAAATGTATCATCTTTAACCCACCAGGCCTAATTACTTCATATATTTAGTTATTAGCCTACTTTGTGTAGTAGGTCAATTATGATGTAATAGGTAATTATAGATTAAAATGAGATTTTATTGATTCATGGGGATAAATTTACATCAAAAGCTACCCAGCAGATTATACAATCAAAAAATTAAATCAGCTCTTCCTTTGCCAGCTTCAACAATAAAGTCATGAACACATCAATGCATCAATAATTGTAATGTAATAATATTATATATATTCTTTCGAAAATGTGCTATTTGCAGGTCATTTTATATTTTGATGCTTATACTTTTACTAAAGTAAAAATTTGAACGCATGGCTTTTACTTGTAACAGAGTATTTCAAAACGGTGTTATCGCTCCTCTTAACTTAATTACATGATCTGAGTTCTTCAACCACTGGGATCCAGTCACTGTCACTCTTCACGATTACTGTACATTGGGCAATATTTGTTTAGTGCAACCAATACAGACACACAATGTGTTAATCTTTGAAGCAAAAGATGACTAGAAAATACAGAATTTGAGATTTTATGTAGTAGTTACGTCCTCAAGGACCCACCACAAGGACAGCATGTGTTATGAACAGCCCTGAGTCAGCATTTGTTCCTGCTTTATGCTGTGTAATGTTCAGCCAATTGCAAATTCTTTATGCAAACTTGTTAGAGATTGCTTAACAGGTTGTACAACCTTATATACATTCAAGGTGGTGTGAAAACTTGTCAGAAAATGTCAAAGTAATTTGCAGTGTCAGTGATTCCCAAGATTAGTTTGGCTTCTTAATGTATATGCTTGAACATCTTCAAGCTTCTGCAAACCCTTCAAGAAACAGTCAGAGGAGGAATAACCTGGGACAAATGATCACAGCAGACATTCATTTTAAAGAGTCAAAGGCCAAAAATGTTGGGAACCACTGATCTGACACAGTGGGGGCTGCATCAAGAAATATGCTCATTCAGCTATGAATATGTTTCAGTCAACCACCATTTGAGTAGTTCTGTTGTGGGTATCTATATAATATTAATTTTTACTAATAAAATATTGTATTGTATCATTGGCAGGTTCTTTGCAAAAATAGGGTTATACTTTTTACTTCGTTTTTTTTGTAGTGACTGTGAATCTAGCCGCTTATAGTGCTGCAATTACTGAACATCATTAGCACATAAAACCACACTGCAGGACAAGGACCATTAGTGCAGCATAATGGCAAAAAGCACTGAGAAGACGTCTAGACATACTCAAACCTCTGTGCAGAGGTTAGGTAATACATCCACTCAGGTTTTTTTTTTTTTTTTTTTTTAAACACAGACCCTAAGTGTAGATACCACAAATGCTTTCAGTAAATGCCTGCATTACAAAATGTTCAGTCCCAAAAATACATCGCCAAGATAAACTGTTAAATCTTTGCAAATCCACCAAACATTCCTCCCTTAACACACAAAGTTAAACCTTAAAGTGGATATTGTGCCTTACTGCGGACTTGCAGTATTTTCAGTTGCAGATAGCACTGCAGTCAAGGGTGGAATACATGACGATATAAACACAGTGAGACAAACATTTGTCCACCGTCACAGATTTTGCCCAACATAATACTGATAGCATTCGTGAGGCACTTGCAAACTTATGTTTGTGTGAAGGTCCTCAGCTAATAACGATCACTGACTCCAAAAAAAAAGGAGCACTTCACTACACTTCAGCGGAAAACATAGTGCTTTTTTTTATTTTGTTACATTTATTTGATAGCTTTTCAGATTAAGATTTTACATACAGTAAATTCACACATGATAAACTTGTGAATTCCATTTGTAAATATTAAACCAGTGGTCCCCAACCTTTTTGGCTTGTGACCCCAAATAAGAAACAGTGTCTAGTTGGGGTCCCTTATCACATTTCATATGTCAATGAATTCTTAGCAGTTCCACCAAACAGATATTCCTTCTCGAAACTTCTCACACTGTTTCATGTAAATAACAGTTTAAAGCCCCAAAAGGTTAAATTGTCCAATATATAACAAAAAAGCAAAGATTCAACCCAAAAAAACAAAATATGAGCACCAGAACTAATGATCATTTGAGGCAGCCACCCAACTGTAAAACTAGCAATTTATCAACCAGCTAACTGCTTACACATTGATGTATCAGTAGGTAACAATCCAATAATGAGTATAATAACGATCACTCACAGGGGACATTCTTTTGTAGTAGTTCAGTCAGGAACACTTAAGTCAAAGAGAGTGCACACCTGTCTGCCCTTCCATGCACAGACAAGGAAAGCCAGAGGCAGAGAGTGCAAACCTCCTTGCCCTTCCATGCGCCTACATGGAAAGCCTAAGGCAGGGAGAGCAGCAGCAAAGACCCCCGGAAACAGAACAGAGCCAGCATCAAAGACAAACAGAAATGACAGTGATAAGTCAGACACAGCGTGAAAAGGAGGAGGCTAGTTGCAAAGCGGCTTGCAGGGGAAGCTGCAACGGCAGGCCAAAGCAATTTAAATAGGGCACTCTGAATGAGATTTGCCAATTGGTTGCATAGAAAGGAATTGTGTGATGTATCAGCTGACTCCCTTTCATCAATCAGCTGCTCCATCAGTTGATTGGCTGTTTGAGATCAGCTGATGTACCTGGGATGTGAGCTGAGGTTGGCATCATATCCTGCCTGAACTAACCCTATGCTCAGTTAGTGTGCTTTTGATTTTTAAGTACATTTGCTGATAATACTTATGCACTTTTTCTTAAGTAGCCTAGGATTTTGGATGCAGGGTTTTTTACTTGTAATGAAATATTTAAAAATTGTTGTATTGGACCTTTACTTGAGTAAAGGATCTGATTACTCCTTCCCCCACTGATGCTCTCAGGACGTGTCATCAGTGTACCCGCTCACCTCTGCTTGCCAAGGAGAACTCAATTATCTTGTCAGTGACAAATGTCTCACTGTTCCCTCGCAGCCAGATGTGTACCGCGTAGTGCAGTACATCTAGCAGACAGTCAGTGACCTGGAAAGGGCATGGGTGTTATTTTAAATGACACTAGAGAAGGGATAAATGAAATGAATGTGCACAATCAACTGTCCTGATATTTAAAACTGCATTTACATATGGGAAAATTTTAACTTGATCTTTGATGTGTCTAGAGAGCTTTTTAAAGGCCATGCACAGGACCAGAATTTTATAAATCTAGAAACAGAAGTGTCACAGATCTGGCGACAAACAGAATACTGTAAGATTGTTATTAATTATGATAATAAGGAGAGGATTAAGGCAGACATTACACACTTTATAAGTAGATAATTGAGAGATGAAAAGATGTTTCATGTCTTCAAAAGATGACCTTGACTTGCTTACAGCACACAGGCTCACTAAAAACCTTTTGCTACAGTTCTTATCTCAAAGACTACAGTGCCAAAGACGCCTGAGACATTCCTGTTGTTATACAAAGAATTATCTTGCTTGACAAGCTGAAAATTGTCTGGTTCTGCCAGTGTAACAGTTGAATAATGAAATGAGATAATGGCCTATTTTCTTATGCAGTACCTGCACAGAATACCTACTGTAAAAGTCTAAGTGTTGCAAGCTGACACCCTGTGTGAGGCTAACACTGGCGGCATCAAGGTGGAACCTATTTTAAGGATACATGTCTTGTTAGCTGCAGATACACAGCTGGCCACATTGAAAAGAAGACTTTTTTAACAAACTTAATAAACTTAAATTTGTGAAATATTAATAAGAACTTGTACTACTGTAATGAAAGTGCAACACAGCAAATACATGTAAATACAATACTAATACAAGCAATATTGCGCTTTTTTAGGGCTGTCAAAATTACACATTACATTTTTGTACTATTGGAGAACTTCAAACCTGAAATACCACCTCAGCATGAAGCATTTAGCAGGGAACCCGGAAAGCCGAGCTAGCACAGCCTCTGGTGCTAGCGCTAGCAACCAGCCTCGTCAAGCCACACTCCGTTCAAACGTAAACTGCAAATCTGTGACTGACTCACTAACTTACTTATAAAATGGACTGCAATGGACTGCAGACCAGTTTCGGTGGTAGAGGACGGGGACAACTGTGTCCCGAATCCAGCAGCTTCACTACAACACATCTGCCAAAATTCATTTTAATTGAAATGTTTTAAATACATTTACAGCAAAAATTGATCGATGCAATTAATGTGGATTAATCACACAGCATGAAAATGTTTTTTTTTTAATCCCCTGACAGCTCTAGTTCTTATTTTTATGTTATTTGACTATTTCACTACTTATTAATTTGAGTGTGAGGCACGAAGAACTGATTTTGTGTAACTGTCATGAAGAGCAAAGGATACAAACACTACAGTCACTGAAAAACTTGAATGTCATATCGATATTAAAGGGGCTCCATGCAAAATTCAGAGCATATGATTCGTCTGCACTTGGTTCTCAACATGGTGGCTGTGCCAGCAGCTAGCAGCTAATGGCGCTAACCCCATAAACAGCACTAAACAACTATAACAGTTCTGACAGAGCTAATGGTGTTGACCAGGGGTTAGATTGAGGGAGGGCGGTACGCTTCCACGATGATGCCACTCCGATATCAGCTGTAACCGCCATAAAAGTATATTTCCACAGGATCCATCATTTCCACGCTTCCCATTCACTGTCTATATATACAGTCATGTAATGCATTCTAGTAGCGCTGCGTTGGGTTTCAAAACATGCGGTTCTGCTCCTCATTTGCATAAAGTTGAATCTAGGTTACTTTATGCAAATCAGGGCAGAATTGCCGACTCTAAAAACTCCTGAAAAACTAACCATTGTCAATCCAAAATGAAGACAGCAAGTGCATGGCTTATTTGCCTCAAATGAAGAAACACATGTAAGTGAATTATTTTTGTGATATGAGAAAGTAGCCAAACCAGCACGTTGGTCCGGTTTGAAATCCGGGAGCAGACAGCCCAGTTAATTAGTGGCATGCCCATTAAGCACCGGGAAGCAGCAGGACCCCTCCAGTGTTGGGTAAGGGTTACTTTAAAAGTAATCAAAGTACGTTACTGCGTTACTTTTAAAAAAAAGTAACCAGTTACTTTACTGCGTTACTCCCTGAGTAAAGTAACTCAATTACTTTAAAAGTACTTCCAACGTTACTCCCTGAGAAAAGTAACTCAAGCACTTTTAAAGTACTTTTGAGTATTCTACATTTCCTATTGGGCAATGGACCACAGGGCGCTAAACCTATTTGTTTGTCTCCAGAATTAAAGTTATGGACCACTTGCCCTTCACTGAGATCCAATTCTCCCATCACAGCCGTCACTTTGACCAGTAGAAACACACAACGATCTGCTGCCGTAGACAACTGTATGACAACAACACCCCAGCATTTTTAATACTTCCTCTAGGGATGTTACCACACAGAGTAAAAGGGGGAAATGATGGTGTGAAACAGCAGAGGCACTTTGTCAACCCGGGGCCTGTATCACGAAGCGAGATCAACCTTTCTTGGGTTACCCAGACCTATCCTGGGTTGACTAACCCTAACAATGGCAATCAGGATAATCGGGGAAATCGAGGAAACATGCGTGGCAACGCATAACGGGATGAATAATGTTTAGTTTTAGTTTAGATTAGTTTATTTGCGCATAATGTTAAAAATTAAATTTTTAAAGATTGAAAAAAGAAAAGTGCCGGAGAGGTTAGAAGCCACTAAAAGCTTATCAAAGAAATTCCCCTGTCAAAACATCAATGAAATCACATAATAGAGAAGAAAAAAAAACGAGTAAGGAAAGAAGAAGGAGAGGAGGAGAGAGGGAAAAATCAAGACAAAACAAGGTAGCAAATAAAATTATGTGTAGGTTAAATTATTCATCACTGGTTCAAGTAGCTACAGTACCTGTACCTGTACATCTGACACTGATCACACCCTTGAATCCCATGAAATCAATGCTG
>NC_065511.1:13020066-13029442 GCF_006386435.1 Epinephelus moara | reverse complement strand
TAAAGTTAACATATCGCACCGTCATTTCAAACTCAACACTTGTTTCAAATTAAAAGCCCCTTATAAACTCAGCTAGAGAATTCCTCCATTTTCTAAATAGGATTTTATTCTGAAACTTTTGTCAGAACTTCCTGTGGAAGATACAGTAGCTTGACAGTTTACTTATGGCGCTTCAAATGTAGCAACATGTCGGCTGGCACATGAACAGACACAGTGACTCAAATAATAGTCAAAGTAATAAAAATAGGATAAGAATAACCCGATGACATCACACACTCCGTGAAAGACGACCGGGGATAATTGGTGAGTACCAGCGTGTAGCGTGTACCAGGCATAACGCAAGTCCTGAGTCTGAAATATGTCTGTCAGCGAGTCCTACTCCACCTATTTAGACTCCACCGTAGACAACGGCAGCATTTCTCCGACCATTTAGCGAGCCACAAGCTCCGTGGCTTCTTTCAGACTGATAGGTTTAACGTTATCTCCGTTATTAGAACCAAACGACAGCCGTTGCTGTTTCGGAGCTGAAGGACCAGCGTTCTAAAAGTAACTGAAGTAACTGATGTCTTGTTTGAAAACGTACTTAAGTATTTGATTACTCAAACAGCAAACTAACGCATTAGGTTACTCGTTACTGCAAAAACTTTGTAATGCGTTATACCCAACTTTGGACCCCTCACATCTAAAACCTACTGTCACGCAGTTTCAACGAGCATCCAAAACTGAGCCGACCTGAATGCCAAAACCACAAGCAAAAGCTATGCAAAATATCTCCATACTATCCCTTAACAACAGCATCATGGAAGACTGTCCCAGCCACCACTCACTTTGGCTTTGACTTTTGTTTGTGACCTATGTGTGACTCTCTAGGATAGTAATGCTCACAAATACTTTGAGTAGAAGTTTACTTAAAATTCCTCCCCAACACCACAGCATTACTTAGTTGCCATAAAATAACAGAATTAGCACCTGTTAGATTAAAAATACTTACAGGTTAAATTCTTTCCCATTCTTTTTCAGTTATGATAAACTTTAGTAATGTCCCCTGTAAGGAATCTCCCAGTCTCTCCCAGTAATCCATTAACATTTCTCACTCTCCTGTTTGGGGTCTCCTAGCTACCTCTCAGATCCCCTCACTCATTCTGCCCAGTCTCAAGTCTTTATTTGGTCTGTAACTTTCACTTCTTGCCAAAAAACAACAGAACTATTAGGATTTGCCTCCTACTAGTTTACTGTTTGTGTCTCTGCATTAATCAGTCTTGTATTTACCGTTCTGTGTCTGTGTGGACAAAAGTTGGCCAGCAAAGGATTTAAAGGCTGACGCCATTCACAGACCAGAGCTTCTGATAATATTTACACATGCTTTTTTCACAATTTGTTATCTTTATTGTCAAATAAACTGCATTATTTCAGGGCTGGACTACATTTTCAATGTTTCTTTTCCTTTGTTTTTGTCTATTTCTTTGCCACTTGTAATAAATGGATATAACATTTGTAACCTTCAAAGATACAAAATTACATCAATTCAAACTTCCATACTTAAATACAGAAAACATGTGCACAAAGTTTCTAAATGTTGCATCAGCAAGGAAAGTATTCAAAAACATGAGAAAAAAATAAAAAATAAAATTACCTGGAAAACTAGAATTACCACCTCAGGGTTGAATGCCTCTGCAAACCAGTCAAGTTACAGTTACAGTTTATAGCCATGTCTGTCGGACTCATATGTAGCTATGGCAGTTGGCAATGCTTCAAATATGGATGTAGCTGCAAATATGATATACATTTTAAAAGGTGGATGCTTTAATTGTAATCAGTTCATCCTTGACCGCAGTGGAAGTTTGTGCTAATTTTGAGGTAATACCCTCAAGGACTTCTTGCGATATTGCTAACACGAGAACGAGATTGACGCAAGGTTGCAGTGACTTTGACCTTTGGCCACCAAATCCTAACCAGTTCATTCTTGAACCCAAGTGGACAGTTGTGCCAAATTTGAGGAAATTCCCTCAATGTGTTTTTCAGGTACAAAATGTGTTCACAAGAATAAAAAGGATATGGTCATAGTGACCTTTACCTTGGATTGTTGACCAGCAAAATTTTAACAGTTCATTCTGGAGAAGCTACAAATTCCAAAACATTGTCGCTTACCACATCTTCAATCCGAGAATACAGAAAATCAGCACAGTTTCAAAGTGGATATGAATTCTTGAGTTATGGTCAAAAACATGTTTTGTGAGGCCACAGTGACCTTTAATCTTCGACCACCAAAACCTAATTAGTTCATTGTCGAGTTCAAGTGGACATTTGTGCCGAATCTGAGGAGATTCCATAAAGGCTTTCTTGAGATATTGCATTTACAAGAATGAGACAGACAAGGTCACAGTGACTTTGACCTTTGACCACCAAAACCTGATCATCAGTTCATCTTAAGTCCAAGGAGAGATTTGTTTCAAATTTGAAGACATTCCTGCAAGACATTGAGATATTACCTTCACGAGAGTAGGACGTAGATGGACAGATGTATGAACAGACGGACAACCCAAATAATGCCCCTGGTTACGGCTATCGTGGGCATGGAGGCATAAAAAGTAGAAGAAAAAAAACTAGAAGCAATATAACAATAAGAAAAAAACATGAAGGAAAAAACAGTACAAACCCTACAATAGAAAAAACAAGAAAAGAAAATCTTCAAACATCTTCAAAAATAAAGCCACTATCTAAAGACAAGTCAACTGAACTGATCAAGAAAATGCTGCAAGATATCTGATATACTGATCTCCCCCGTACCAGCTTTCACCACACAAGGTTGAGTCCCCTCAGAATGAATTGTCCTGACCCACACAGCCCCTTTCAAACAAAATGTTTCATGTGAATGCCTAAACCTACTTTTTGTTGTAAACAGTGGAACATTTGGAAGGCCTGAGCGTCGTGTGGGTGCATACTGAGTGGGCTGGAGGAAATAAAAGAGACAGCATCTGTCGACCTCAGTGATGCTGACATTGTCTGTGTTTCCATACACACACCCAAACACACACGCACCTGCAGCAACCATGGATTATTACTAAACCAACACTGCCCTCCAGTGGAAATATTAAAAACATGTCTTCAAATTCTATTAAAAAGTGGGACTGAGTTCAAGGCAGGTCATGAATTATTTGACCGATTCCACATGAGAACAGTCTTATTAAAGCAATTGGAAGAAACTTTGTTTTATCCACAAAGCCTCAGACATAACATTCACCACATCAATAAAGATCATCCTATCCCTCAAGCACTTAACATTCTCCAGGCATCTACTTCCTTACCCAGCGGAAATACCACCTTAGCCACCGTGAGCCTTTTTCTGTTTAAAGCATCATAAGACTCTTATTTTTTTTCGTCTGTTTGTGTGATGGAGGCACATATTTTCAGAGAGCGATCATGCCAATAAAGCCATAAAGTAATGACGGAAATCTGGAAGGCTATGGGAAACGTTATGTTCGCTCTATATGATTTACATAAACAATAAATGGAAAGACTGAACGCTCCTCTCCGCAATGAGTCACATTTGGAGCAGACTGCATCATGGGAGAGTTTGTGCAGGCAATAAGAGGGCAGCAGAGCGCTTTGAGATATGTTTGCAGAAACGTTTGACTGTGTATCAACAATATTAAAGTGGATATATAATGTGATTATTACTAACCGCCAAACACACTCGCGCATACACAGTCACACCACACAGGCATGTAGGATGCAGCACTGGCCAGATGCGCACGCATGATCCACACACATGGCCTACACCCACGAGTCCATACACACACACACACACACACACACGAGCTGAGTGCGAAACCACATATACACACAGGAGCACTCGCTCGCCATAAACCACATTCATACACACACGCACACTCCTGCAGTGCATACCTCCCCACTATTGGTCCAGACCCAGACACCGCATGCCAGTGCACCTCGCTCCCTGAGCCGCAGGCCGCAGGAGTAGAAGAAGAAACAGATGGGTACCAGCTGTTTGGATGAGGGCCTCGGGTACACAGCTACTGTATTGCAACCCACACACACACACACACACACACACACACACACACACACACACACACACGCATGCATGAACAAGAACTCATTCAAGTTGTTTAACTGTGCCCCTGCCTATACTGCTTCTAGTATTTACTCACACAGCATTTACAGGTCATGTATTGTCAGTGCTCTGTTAAACAGGTGTAGATGTGAGGTCATCAACTTGAAATTCACAAGCTATGCTACAGATTTACTGAAGTTAAAATGCTACACAGAGCAACTTTAACAAAGATACACAGTGCAGTCTGTAAGTGTCTGGACAGTGAAATTATTTTGGCTCTCTACCTAAGCAAGCACACTTTATTTAAGACAAGTGAAAAAGGGAGATAGAAGATATAAAGAGGGAAGAAAATGTATATATAAATATGTAAAAGTTACAAAGTCAAGAAAAATCCAAAGAAAGCAAATGGGTTTTAAGATATGCACTGATTTGGCTTCTCTGAGACGAGCACACTGCATTTGAAATGAAAGAATAACTATGAGGTTAAAGTGCTGACTTTGAATGTGTTCACATCCATATTAAACAGTGCAGGAATGGTACAAGGCAACCAAAGAGTTTTTTTAGGCCAAATTGTTGAATGCTCTTGACTGGCCGAGCCATTCACCCCAAAGTGAACATGTGTTTCACTTTCTGAACAAAGGCGGAATGTTAAAAGTCCCCAGAACAACACTGCTGCACGACAGGCCTGGTAGAGAAGATACCAAAGCTCTGCTGATGTCTGTGCTTCGTAGACTTCAGTCAAATATTAAAGCTGCACCAATTGGTATTTTCATATTAACAGCTGGCCAAATGACTACACACAATGTGAAAAGAGTCACTGGTAGTGACAATCCCACAGAGAATTCTCACCTGACTGCAGTTCTCCTCAGCTGGATGAAGAATTTTATCATTTTTCAGCGCATGGTAAGGTTAAGGTATGCTTTTTTACTATTTCCACTGTGAAAAGTTGTGGATGGTACCAATGGAAACATTCCTTACCATCCCCATTTTTGGTCACCCTTCTATTATGGTACCTAGCACACAGATCTGGTACTAAAAGGTGGAGCCGTGAACACTGCAGTCTGTTGATTGGTAAATAGCGAATGGTCACTCTGCTCAGGTGAAGCTCATGTAACCTGTAACTGTAAAATGAAAGGATGTTTTGCTGCCTCTTGCAGCAGCAGCTTTGGTCGAAGAAAAACACACTTAATTCACTGGGCCGTCTGCCAGCGACTTTTAAGGTGGAATGTTAACTTGCTTTGTTACCCAATACATGAGTTGACGACATGAATCCATCAGCACACCTTAAATTTCACTGTGACAACTTTGACCATTACTTAAGTTTTTATATGACATACACTTTTAGTAATGAGTGGATCTTCAAGCATTTATGTATATCAAGTTCGACCAGATTATGTTAACTGCATATATATAAATAAAAAAAAATGTCCTACAGTATGGGCAACACTAAACACCTGAGCTTGCCTGAGAAGGACTAAATGCATAAACCTGCTATTTTTAAATAACCCAAGGAGAGAGGCTCTCACTGCATCCTGTTTTATTTTCAGAAAATGTCAGCGTGCAGTCTCGTCCTGTCGACGATAAACCAGGTGCAGACTTCCCTCTGTGTCACTGGTAATAAGGAAATACAGCGAGTGCTGGACGCAGCAGTGAGTGACAACAACCCCGCCCACATTTAAGAGTACAGTTTGCGGTGGAAATGCTAAGGTTAAGGTACCGTGTCTGAAAGGTTGCTTTTGGTTCCAAAGGTACCATACCGAAAGTCTTTGGTGGAAACGGGCTATTGTTTCGGTTTTACGGTACGCAACCTCACTGTTTTGTTTCACTCTCATCAGCGTAGCTTTCAGCAGCAGCTTTTTTTTTTTAGGCAAAAAGCTCTGACAAACTCACTGTACGCTGCCTGTCCTGCACCAAACAGCAGACAGGCAAAGCTAGCACCTAGCCGGTGAACATATTGGAGCATTAAATATCTACAGAGATTTTTCCTTCATGGGTTGGTGGAGACCAAAACTGTGCTAAAAAGGAAGTTGTCAGATGGAGAAAATTGAATGTTAATGTTGCTTCACAACTACTGGATGTGTAAATACTGTGGGCAACTGTTTGCTAACACATTTACCATCCACTTTATTATGGTGCATTCACATGGATTCAGGGAGAAGGTGGATGGCATTTCGACTCTCTTCATTTTAGTGGACAAGTGCAGGATGGTAGAATTAAGTGAGGCAGGTAGAGACTACAAGCAACAGAAACAGTAGAAGACATTGCATTGAAAGTAAAAACATTTTAACTTCCTCTGCAATGGGACCACATGCTACGTTTACACAAGGAGAAACCACTTATGGCTGGACAATTGCTGGACAGCTCTAGAATAATTACATAAAATAACAGGCAGGGAATCATTTTATTTAATATATTGTATTCCATTTTTTGTAAACAATGTCACCATAGCAAAATATTATCATGCGTGTTTCATTTTGCCAGCATCCTGCCATTCTGCTGTTTGTTTTTTCCCATGCCTTTCAGAAGGTGTTGTCTGTCTGCCGTCTATTGTCTGCTTCAGTCCACATAAATGCAGCATGAGGCCATAATGTGTTTAAACATGGTTTAAATAAGATGATTTCAGTTGTTTGTGTTAACTGTCAAAAACCCATGTTCTACTAAAATTGAGGGTTATGTTTAAAGGAGTCTACAATTCCCCATATAATCAATTTGATGTAAACACCCTAAAACTGAGGCTGAAATTTGGCACTCTAAAGTCTTAGTCATTGTTTCAAGGCAACACCACAAAAAAAAAAAGAAAAGAAAAAGAAGTGTTGCTGTATAACTGCTTACAGACTGTATAATGTAGCGATGTGGTGTAAGACAGCAGGTGTATATGCTGAAAATGCAACACTTTGGAACAATACATACAGAGATTTGAAGTATATTTTTATTTAAAAAATCACAACATTTATATTAAGATTTCTGAATTTATCCTCAGAAGTTTGTTTTCTCCAAAACTGTGACCACCGTTCCCTAAATAGACGTCAGCTTCACCATCTACAGTGAATGCTGTTGATCCTTCAGGATTCTGTTTCTTTTCTTCATGTTTCCTCTCTGAACCCAGCAATTTCTGATCCGACCTCAGCTATCAACTTTCTTCCTATGAGTCAACCGAGGTGGTGACTCCTTCAGCTCATTACAACATGACTTATTGAAACCAAAACTCTCCCTCTAATGCATGAAATGCATGTTTCCTCTGTCTGATGCCATTAGTTACAGCCAGTGGTTGCTCCCTCTTATTACATTCACTTTGAAGACAATCTGTCTCATTAAATAAAAAATGCAGCATTGTGTGAAGTACAGTAAAAGTACGGGCTTAATTCATCAGTATTTGAGGGCTGCTGTGACAGTCCTGCCACTACAAACGTGACATTAAACATCACAGAGCGCCATCTGCGCAGCTTACCGGCATCCTTGAGCAACACTCGCTGCTGTAGCAGCTATTGAACACAGTGCAGGAAAAGACATGACAAATGGAAATGGTATTGTGTGTATGGTTGACCACGGCCGTCCTGTGATTTCCAGCTTCGGCGCTGATGTGGTCTGGCCAGTGTGGGTTTAGAGGGCAGACCGGAGCAACAGTTAGGCTGGTTCGGGATCTTTTTCCTTCTCGAAGCCAACAGGATGTCTTTAATGAACCACAGTGTGTTTGAACTGTCGCATCTCACCATACTGCAGTCCAGCCCTCATCGCTGGCGTGCACAACATGAAAAGGAAGACGCAATGAAATAAGAAACAAACTGAAGATGTATCAAATCCAGGAAACGCCGTCTCCGAGACAAAGACCACAAATCAACTGTTGGCCATAATAGACGGGATCGTCTTCGGGTAACATATTGTAGAGGTCTCAAGTGACTGGGGCAGCCCTGCTCTTGTTGTGTCCAGGCAAGTGTTTTCTAGTTCCCTGCCGCAAACGTCTTCATGTCAGATTTGATGCGACCTCAGAGTCAGATTGCAGCCAATGTTTTAGTGAAGACTGTAGTTGCTTGTTGATTTATTTCTGAGGGGTTTTTCAGGGAAACACTTTTGTTTACCACAGGTTCCACTGTACCGGGATTGACCCTTGCTTGATTTCTAGTTGCTGGTGAATGAGTTTACCTGTTCTGTCCACAAGATGGTGTTGCTGGTGTATCGTATGACTGGCCAGGCTGCGGCGCCAGCTATTGTGTGCAGCAACAAAGAGCAAACAAGCTCGCATCATTATCACGATATCTGCAAACTGTGGTGATGGTTCAGTAACTGTGAGTGTTGATATGCCGCATATTGTTTCAATTACTCCAAACTGTTGTTCCAGACCATGCCATAGGAAAATGCTCAAAATACTCCATGTTTGATCTTGTGGGCTCTTGTGAAACTGGAAATGAATGGTGATTAACTATAATGATGATCATCATGGTGAAAGGTTTTGTGCCACAGGTTATTTGACTGTGTGAGCCAGTCTATGTAGAGTAGGCCTAAAAAAGGAAAGCCCCTTAAAACTATTACAGTTTGTGAAGAATATTGCACGTGGACTTCATGAGTCACATTCTAGTACGTGAAAAAAGACAGCAAATAAACTTGTATTGTATTTAATCGAAAAACAGTAATAGCTCAGACCCAGCTTCCATAAAAGTGTGACAAAGTTGTTTTCCTTTCCACGTTGCGTGGCAGATGGAAACAAATAGACTGCTTAGGTCTAGCTCGGTTTTATTTGTGTGCGTGTGTGTGGTGTTGTAGTGGGAGGCTTTGTAGTGTTGAGTGAGAAAAAAAGGATATGGCTATGATTAAAGTAGGCACTAAAGCAAAGGTGGTAATTGGGATCATAAACACTCACTTTTCCATTTACCCCTCTAATGAAGCGTTCCTGTTTATTCTGAGCAGCCGATTCATCCGAATAACAGCATCCACTCTGAGCTCTTGAGTGTTTGGTAGGCTACCATTCAGATCTGCTTATATTATGGCGGTGGCATGATGAGGGATGTCAACAAATACGGAGTGTACAGGACACAACAAAAACAGGCTTACGGTAAAGTAAAGACGCAACAGACACACTGCTTCTTCAAGGCCTGATACTGTACCAATATTATTGTGCTACGGCCACAGCTAACTGATATTAAAGGCCAGTTTGAATATTATATATATTAAAAACACAAGGGTTTCACAAGGGTGAAATCTCGCGAGCTCTAGATAAAGCCCAGCTGGATACTACTCCAGGTGGAGGTGTCTCGTCCTCAGTCACATCCAGACCTTGAAAATAAGGCTGCAACCGGTCCCATTCCT
>NC_065511.1:13008520-13020053 GCF_006386435.1 Epinephelus moara | reverse complement strand
TTGCAGCCTTAGCTAATAAATGGTGAACAAACATGGCACCACACCGGTAAGGTAAGACAACACGTTTACATGTCATTTTCTATATGTTCTCTGACATTTATCCTAACGATATGAGGCGGTCTTTGTGGAGAAAAAGCTTGTTTAGTGGACTAACTTTGCACTTGATGGTATGCCCGTTCACTTACATTTTAACAGGTCTGACGCTACTATGAGCCCCGGCTGTATCTAGGCTAACGGCTAACATGCTAACTATTATTTTTATGTCACTAGTCACTTGAAACAAATTTAGGACGATAGGAGACAGTTTGAAATAAACCGAAATTTCCCTTTAAGGGAGAGAACAAAAATAAAGTGCAAATCATCAAAAATATGATGTAAATATGTTTTTTATGCATATTTAATATATTCATTTAAGAATGTTTCCTCATCTGTCCACACAGATCTGATGTTTTCATCTCCTGTCGGGGACCAAAAGCTTTAGTGGTCATTTAACTCGCATGTTTTATGAATATCTTGATTTATTTGCTAAGTCTGTTTCCACTGCATAATGTCACATTTTGCTTTTATCAATCCACCAACTGCTCTGCCTGTTTCATTTCTGTTTCTAAATCTGTTTTTTTATGCATGACTTGAAAATTTGCAGAAACAACATAAACAAAACAGGTGGATGGAAACACACTTTAGAGTAACTAAGCCCGGCGGTTTTGGCTGAAGTCCCTCTAACCTGGAAATTCAAGAAATGCCTCTAGTACGTGAAAAAAGTATCAACATGGGCCTGGCTGAGAGGGGGGCTGAGAACGCTGCTTTGCCTTACCCAAGCGGCAACCTCTCCTGCTGAAAAATGAAGACAACGCAAAAGTTCCAAAAACTGCAGTTCCGTGAATGGCCACTTGAGGCTGCTCCAGAAGCTTGTCAATCCTCATAGCACTAATTCTAAAATGTCCACCTTTATAGCAGAAATAAACATGTTTACAGCCTGGTACAAAAACAGTTTTGGTCTCTATAGCTAATTTCCACATTCATGACGACTATACAGGCGATGAATTTGTATATGACTCACTCGTTTAGATTTTCTTCAGGCTTAAAGCATCCCACAGACCTTACAGTAGCTACGTCCACAGTATATGGCCTTGCCTCCAATCCTTCCCCAGTGTCTACTTGCAGTATTGCAGCGAAACAAAAAATCCTCTGCAGCCCAAAAAGCATTTCCCTATAGACTACCATATTAAAAGAGAAGTCTGTAAAACTGTTGACAGGACATCTCCAACTGCAAACAAGGTCACTTATGACTCTTCAGTTATCAATTTTTGATTCATAGAGGTTTTATATTTGTAAAACTGTCCTTGAGCCAAGAAAAGCGATATAAAAATCTGTGATGTCATCACAATGTAAAGTCTATGAGCCAAGTGCAAACTCACGAGTCAGACCAGCAGGGGAAACACTACTGCACATACTCAGTGGGCCACATAGTGTGTAAGTTAACCCTTTTTTTGGGTTTATACGCCAGGCGAGCAGTTCCAAGGGGCTGAATAGGCCACCTTGGGGTCCAGTATCCAGATAATGCATCCATGGCTAAGGCTCCGTTCACATTCCGGGGCTTAATGCTCAACTCTGATTATTTCCCCAGATCCAATCTTTCTGCCTGGACTGTTTACATTCACATTTGAAGTGACCCATACCTGACATAAGTCTGAACAGATCTGTGCTCTGAAATGCCTCACATGCAACCTATAACGTCACACACGTGGGCAGTGGGTCGACAACAAAAAAGGTCACATTTGCAAAACAGACATATAGGAAAAAATGGATGACATAGCAGTGCAAGCTTCATCTCCCAAATGATCGCCATATCATATCTGTGTCACATGAGAGCAAAAAAAAATCAGATTTGGGCCACACTTACTTGTAATGTGAACGTAAATACATCCCCAGTCACACCTTCGTGCTGTGGAGTAGCGGGGAGCATTGTCGTGCAGGTACTTTGTGCTAAAATGTCATGATTGGGACCTGAATCCATCAACACTATCGAATAATACCCATAGACAATGTTTTCCAGCTGAAAAGCTTTCTTTTAAAAAGTGAGGCCGTCTTTCCTTTTCAGTATGGAACATGTAATATGGAGTTTAATGGTGACATGAAATCTGATATGGCGTGAACACAATGTCCACGGCCCTTACGGATCAAGGCTGAAAACGATCGTGACAATTTGCACTGCTCGATGATTAGCAGTGGGGGAAAAATAGATACAGCATAGTATCAATATATTTTGTGTGGCGATATTGTATCGTTACACAGATGCTAAGCATCAATACATTATTAATTTTTGCAAATACACATTTTAATACAACTTTTTGTACTAGAGTAAAAAAATCAATTGCACGTTCGGTCCACTAGATGGTGCTGAGGTTTTGTTTTTTTTCCTGGTGAGGTCAGCAGAGGTCTTAGCCAGCAGCATTTGGCATCAAAACAAAGATGGCGTCGCGTTTAAATCAAATATCTGGACATATTTTGGATTTTTTGGGGGGATTTGACATGTGTGATTTGCAAGCAGTGTTATATGAGAATAAAATACTACGAACATGAGGGCTCACCTCACACTCCACCATCCAGAGATAGTGTTAGCCACTGACGGCTAAGCTAACGCTGAACCCACTCTGCCACACTACTACCATCCAACTCTAAGAGAGCGAAGAAAATAATACAGTCCATCACCTACTTCACGTGCAAAGATCTGCGTCCATACAGTGTTGTCGAAAACGAAGGCTCTTGTTACATGCTAAAGACACTGGAACTCAGGTATGTGACTCCGTCCTGATTTTTTTTTCACCAACACAGCCGTACCTAAGCCCTACAGAGAGGTGATGCATAAAGTTGAGGAATCTTTGAGTACAGCAGGAAGGGTGGCATTAACTTGTGACGTCTGAATTTTAAGGTCAGTGGATTCATATGTGACTATAACAGCACATTATCTCACAGAGAACTGGTGACTGCTCTCTCAGGTGCTCCAAACTAGAGCAGTACATGATAGTCACACTGGAGCAAACAGACCTCCTGCAAAATGCAGCACAAGAATGGGCAATTATGGTTGTAACAGACAGCGCTTTTAACATGGGTGTTGCCATTCAGTTAGCAGGATACCTGCATTTGAAGTGTTTCTCTCACATGTTTAATCTGACCTCTCAGTTGGCATTAAATCTGCCAACAGTTCAGCTTGTCAGGTGTATGCAGCATTTCTGACAGGTTTGGTCAGTCTGTCTGCTTTGCTTTGCATCACATTTTGCCGCAATAAAAATGATTAAAGTCAGATGAACAGACTGAAAATGTTACCCTAAGAGATAAAATTGATGATAACAAAGTTTTCCTTTGGGGAACTAATTTGCAGTTGGAAAGGAATGTAATAAATGGCAATATATTGTATTGCAATACACATCATATTGCAGTATCGTTATAGTATCCTATTGTGAGTCCTCCGGTGATTCCCACCTGTACCAATGATACACAAAAAACCTGTGTGTTTAAGCTCTATTCAGCCATTCTCGGGATTGGCATTCCTCTGGTTCAGAATTGCTTCAGCCTGCCATACCTGCTTCCAGGTCTAGTTTATTTATTTATATTTGTCAGTCTTCAGGTAGTCAGATTTAATTAGGCTATATCAAGTTCCAGAGGACATGATCTCACTGTGTTCATTATAACTACAGCCTCATTGTTAATCCTGGATAAACTTGAAACATATAACACATCTCTCTCAGGAGAGCCCTATCAGTGTTGAACAGCACTGGGCAGAACTGCAAATTCCAATTTGGCGAGTTTACACCTCTGTTGTAGAAAATTGCAATAGAAATGGACATTTAATCACAGGAAAATATTAAGGATAATTACTTTTTGGCAGAGTAAGGTAGGTTTTAATCACAGTTTTTACAGACTGCCACCTCTGAAGCTGTTAAACAAAACAGAGAAAAAGAAATGTCCTCACAAATGAATAGAGACTCTAAACATAACCAGAAAAAAAGAGCATATCTGTTATGTGATACATTGCTTTCAGCCTTAAACACACAAACATGCTCGCAGCCATGTAAAAAGATGTAGTGTCTTTAGTCTTTGGGAAACTGAGATCATAAACCAGAGTATTTTATAGCGGCTAAGATAGAGGAAAGTATAACTTAAGCTTCGGGGGTCAGGACAGGGTGAGACCTAATTCTTGGCTAAACAGCCATTTTTCACCTATTTCTCTGCAATTAATTAACCTTGCAAATGTGACTCTGATTGGTCTCAGGTTGTGTCTTTATAGAGGTACTTATCACTGGAGGACAGAGCTGTCACGCTTGTTTTACTGCTGATCTGGGCTTTGCCAGGCTATCCTCATACCCTGGCAGTGGCTGCCGTAATGCAGAGTGTCAGACAGAAGAGATATTAAGCCAAAGTAACCGGCTGCTCATAATCGTAAATATCAGGAGGGAAATTTCTCTGCTCTATGTGCAGTATCAGAGGACCTAAAACGTCACAGAGCCCAAAAAATTATAAGCAACTCATCAGTTGTGGGTGTATTTTCACTGGTTTGACAGATGCTTTATTACAACTGGAAGTGTTTAACTAAATATTACTCCTGCCCTCTGGCTGCTTAGATTAGGATCTGTTTAACATTCTTCTCTTTCCCTTTAAAACACAAAATATATCTATTAGGCCATCTGCGTTTCCAGTTTAACCCCGCTCTTAAACATGATGCTTTTCGACTTTGCCGCTCACCCAATACAAGGAACGTTAATTTATCGTAATCCTTTGAAGAGAGGACCTGGAGGAAGCTCGCCCAGTCAGTGTGCTCCCTTCGCTTTTCCAAGCCCAAATGCTGTGTGGCATGTTTGACATAGCGAATGAAAGGAATAACGCAGGTTGTCAGGTAGGAAAGAGCCAGGCTGCAAGGCCACAGCAATCAGGAAAACTTGGTCCGGCACTAGGCATGACTTCAATAAAATACCTCCAGTCCTACTTTTAAAAGCATTAGTCCAGGGCAAATTAAAAAGTAGAGTGCAATTAAAAGAAATCACTGTGTAAATGTTAGCATGTGGAAGTTTTTCTTTTCCTTTTCCCTTTCCCCCCCTTCCTCGTAGCTGAACAAAGAATGCCCCAGAGGCAGAGCTGCGCAGCTGCTGAATATTACTACACCCATGTGTTTTAAATAAGACCCCATTATAATCAAAATCATAAAATAGGTAATGTGGCTCTCTTAAACATTTAAATTTAAGTTAACCAATGTAGAGTTCAAGCCTTTGTGAGCATTTTTGTAGTTCCTAATTGAATCTTTGGAAGAAACCGATTAAGCAGCCATTATTTGTAACAAATATATTGCTCTATTGAAAGCATTTAGAGAAATAGTACATGTGATTACAAGTTCTATTCCTGTAAACATTGTGTTTGCCCTTTTGACCAGATGATGCATCCAGGGAAAGGTCTCTGTTATGCAAGGCTGGGAGAACAAGTTTACAGAGCATACAGACTGATATCATCAGCTGTAGCACAGTGAAAAAGTATGCGAGGTAAGTTGTCATCTCCAACAAACTCAAAGCTATATGGGCTCTGCAGATGCACAGTAGTAAGATCAGAATTATGGGATGTCCTGGTGGCCTAGTAGTCTTGTAATAGATTCCTGGGTTCAATACAGCTGACAATCTTTGTTGTGTCGCCCGCCAAACACTCTCCACTGCCTAGTAAAAATGTTTGCAGGCAGTTGGCTGGTGGCAGTAGTTGATTCGAGGGTGGACGAGGGGGGGTTGGCATCCCTGTTGTTTGCAAAATGACTGAGATGCATCCCTCTGGTTAACCTGCCATCCTATCCGGAGCCAGACTTATAACCGATAAGTTATTGAGAATTATTACATTTTGACGTAGCATTTCTGTTGTAGAGTAGGCCTAATATACTTCACCTCCACTGCGTGTTACCTTAAATTTGTGAAGAAAACTTTGGTTTTCTCCAATGCCTCCACAGTGAACGGAGAATCCAAAAAATGTGAACATTCTTCAAACAACAGTAAAACTATATCAAAACATCCATTTAGTGCTTTCCAAACATATGCATTTTTGCTAAAACATTAGGACTTAAAACACATCAGTACAAACAGTCTAATGCACACCTGAGTGGTATGCCTGGTCATTGGTGCATTTTAACTCTGCTCAAGCAGAGCTTACGCAGACACGCGCTGAGGCACGCTTAGGCAGGGGTGGACTGGGACTAAAAAACAGCCCTGGACTTTGACTCGGCCCAGCCCACAACAACCGGTGCGCATACGATATGCGCTTCCTTCTTCTTCAATTTGATTGGCGGCCGGCTGGCTCTTAGATATCTATGGGCCGACTGGCATCCAATTTAAAGGCTGCCATCTAGCGGACTGGACGTGGAACAGTAGATTATCAGGGAGAAAAAAAAACAAACAAAAAAAACAACGGTGATGACTGTGTGGCGGCCACTGGCCGTCCTGGAGTACCGGCCGTTCTGTGATTCTCCAGAACCTCCAGATGGCCAGTCCGCCCCTGCGCTTAGGGCACACTGCTTGTAGGAGGAAGTGTTTGTCTTGTAAAATGTTGGCTTACAATGCATGCGTTTGGGAACAAATGAATAAATGAGACTTTGATTTTAGTCTCTTATAGTATTGCTGTTGGTAAACATGATCCCTAATGGCTTCAATTCATAAATAATGTTTGCCTTTTTTGGACTCTCCGTTCATAGTGGTGACGTGGGAAAAACAAATGCTTCTTCATGAATTCAACATAGCATGGTGAGTAGTTGATACTCAAATGGTCTTTCTGCGGGTGCATTGTTCTTTTAACACCTGCAGCATTGCAACAAAGATGCTCTATGACTGTAGCACTGGGTTAGCGACGAGGAAACTCACAGACCAATTGTATGCATTAAAGGAACAATATGTAAGATAATGACTAATAAATCATAAAATGACCATGATATGTCCTCAGTGATTAAACATGCTAACATGCTAAGGTAAGAATAGGGAGAATGCAGGTTGAGGTTAGGGCTAGCCTACCTTTTCTGTGCTGCACAGACTGTGGAGACATTTGAATAGGGCACTGACTTTCGTTGTGGTGGTGATGTTTAAGTTAAGCACCCACTGCATAGTTGTGTTGTTTATAGCTCACTTTTACCTTTTTACCTCTGGCGATTGCACTTATGCTTCAAAAAAGTGGTGTTCATTTCGAAAGATTATCCCGCTAAACAAAGCATGTGAGTATAAAACTGCTCTGATGGGTCTGATCAGTAGGTCACATTTTGTTGCTCTGATTGGCAGGAAGTCTATTCAGTTGCGTCCAGAGGGATTTTGGTCTGCGCCCTTTGATAATGCCCGCTGTAAATCGAAAATCAACACAGAGGTTCCGCTATGCTACTTGTTTTCTGCAATAATCTGGAAAAACACAATGGCTTTTTGTCGAGGGAACGAGGGCAATGCTAACTTCTGGGTTAGCCTACAAAAGAGGCGTCACCCCTTCCACTCCACTGTTCCTATAAAACATCTTACGTGATGCTACTCAGCCAGATCTGCATTCCAACAAGCATTGTTACTTGAGTGAGTGAGATATTATATACACACAGGATCTGAAATCCAAACTGGGCACACAAAGTTAAATATTTTACATCAATCAATTTAAACCCCCTTTTCCACTGCACAAAAACAGCCAATACCCCCTAACATCTAGCTTTTAAATGCAATAGGAAATATTACAATTGGCATTCACACACATGGATGGAAACACAACACTCAGTGATAGTGCTAATTTTAACTCCTTTACCGGCAGCAAGATATAACGTGATGTCACAAAATACCATCTGTATCTGCCCAAGCAGTGCTCAAACATCGTTCCAAATTAGTCTGCTCCAAGTTGAAAGAGAGACGGGATATAAAAACGAGTAACCAGTGGAACCACCGAGTGAATCAGCAGGTAGTAGACTTTGACTTAATTTACTGTTGTTTGTATGAGATCAGCTGTTACTAGACTTGAAGACCTTCAACATCTATAGAGATAAAAACAAAAAGAATGGATAAAAACAACAGAAAAAAAAATCAAAAATACAAAACAGCTGACTGAGACAACCTGCAGTAGTCAGGAGCTCATACAAAGTGGATCTGAAGTGACTTCATTTTCAAAGAAACCAAAGGACTAAATTGTGGATACATTCTGTGGGGCCTACTGGTCTGCAGAAGTCTGCTATACTCAACCCTTTAGTTAAAAGTCACTGAGGGTGTCGCCTCACACCAGGACAGATGAGTTTCCATGGGAGGAACGGAGATGTCTGGCCAAATCCACTTTTCCCCCTTATTAAAATGGATATTTCCGAGCTGTCAGAGGGTGAAGTCTGGGTTTTCAGAGACTCTCGCTGACTTCTCGCTGACAGTGGGCTTCCTTTCCCCATAGGTTCAATATCTCCTGTGGCTCTCCCTCCCACCATGCGGTATAGCAGGCTCCCTATGGGTCCCAAGCCAGCGCAGCTCTGGCAAGCTGTTCACTTTTCACTTAGCGGCACACACTAATTTACTGAGACTCTACACTGTTTTGGGTCCGCGGTGCATTTCCCACGTTCCAGCTGAGAAAATATATCATTAGTCCCTCATCGTGTAATGCTTGCCACGTTACGTTATAAAAGCTGGGTGTAAAGCGACATGGATAAAACAGGAGCGATTTCCAGTGTGCCTCATTTTGACCGCCTGCTTGGAATAAGTGGTGGGCGTTAAGAATTTGAAAAGGGGACAAGATGCGGTGTTGAAAAGGCCATTTTGCTTACTAAATACTCCTGGGTGGCTGGAAGACTAAGCATTTCCATTGCAAACGTCTCCAACAACGTATCACAGCCATACGAGTGTAAGTCTTTACGAGCCTGCCTTGAAAGTTATATGGATTAATTAACTTTCCAGGCAAATTAAGATGCCATGCTAATTGTAGTCTAGGTACGTTTAATAGGATCTAAACAGAAGATGGGTACAGCACCCCCCCCACACATGTTTACTCTCTGCTGTAATGCTCGATAAAAGAATAAAAAGAAGTTTGTTTACCGCTCAGAAGCAACGACCAAGCGACTTCACAGCCGACTCCACAGAACTGTCGCAGAGTGTGACCTATGTGTTGCTCTGTCATTACGCACCGAGAGTGAGTGAAGACCCTTTTTTGGCACAAGACCACAGTTTTCTGGGTTCTTCACTTCACAAACATTTTTACAGGCGTGACAGGCTGCGACCGAGCGCGCCGCAACAGACAGCTCTGTCACCTCAAAACAACCACCCCGCAGGGCCACACGAGACGGCTAAATATATCACCTCCCAGGAAGCTGAGCAGAAAAAAAAAAACTGTTGAGTCTGACTGGCTGTATCTTGTGGCTTAATTAACTAACACAGGACACAGTCAAAGCAAATTATAGGCCGGTGGAAGCTCTTTGACTGGATGCTTTGCAGGCTCTACCACATGGTGACCACAATGCCAATGGCCCCCTCATATCACTCATCGATGCCATATTGTACACCCAGTCACCCCAGTTTACCCTCTGTTTAGCACTTAACTTAGTGCACCTACCTATCCGGATTACTTATAAACCATCTTCTACACCTCCATCTCTCTATTCCCTTAATCACAAGTGCACAAGCCATTCATGTGGCAGCAATTTGGACCAGCCGACACCCAGTGGTGAATGTGCCTGACCCCCTTTCTTGCCCCCTCTAGCCCTCCTTCCACATCCCCCCCGACACCCTCTAGAAAGCCACATCTATCGCAGGAGCCTTTGGGGCCCTTACTGGCGGCCCCAGCCTAATAAAGCCATCCTGTCAGGCTTGTGTGTGTCTGCGTCTATGAATAAGAGGTACTACAGGTTACAAAATGTTGCTCTGGGCATGTATGTGACTTCACCGATGAGCATGGCAGTCAGCCGTACTGTGTTAAACTCATTTAACAGTTTCAGAAGATCTATAATCCTATTTAAACAGCCTTACTGTTCAGTTTTCATAAAGGTTTCAAGCAGCAAACAGTGCTTCGTCCGTGCGTTTTAATAAAAGTCATAAGCATCTACGTTACCTAATTAAAACCAGTGTGCCTTTGCAGTGGTATGTTATTTATATCTTTCATCAGGATTTGTGGAAGAGGATAAAAAGAGCTTAAATTAAAGCAAAATCCATTGATGCATTTATTACATCCTCATATTAGGAAACAGAGGAGCAGTTTAGCTTATTCCGGCGTCCACAGTAGCAGAACGCAGGTTTTGTTAGTGCAAGGGCTCCTGTTAAATTGTTTCATTGCCACAGAAAAGCACTGCCCTTTGACTCCGTGCAGAAGACATCATCCGCTTACAAGCTCTCACAATAAAACCCATGCGCACCGTAATAAGCCCCGCTTTGTTTCGAATACATCCAAGTGAAAACATTTATTGGACTAATTACAATGCTCTCCCGTTGGATTTTCTTCTGTGTTACACATGCTTTGGCAAAGTTCCCAGTATTGTGTCTTAACGTCTCTCTCTCTAGTCATGACTGTGGTACTAACTGGCATGCATGGGGCGGCAAGGAAAGTGGAGAGAGCACAATGAAAGCAAAGTAGGAATAGTGGATTAACACTGTGGCTGTCGTGTGCTGTTGATGGTCAGATGCCATAATCGATTCTCATCTTTGTCTTTACACACTGTTTCGTTCATGGCTTAGGTCTGAGGAAAGATGTAAAGATCAAGGGGCACCAGTACCTCAGGCAGCCCAGGTAGATTATCCATGATACCTAGGGTTGTGGTGTGAGAAGTGCTGGGAACATGGGGGTTGCTTTACGTGGTGGGTTTGGTAGCATTTAGGCTCTAGACCCAGGTAGAGAGGTATTTTGATCAGCCTGAAGAGGTGACTCTGTCCGTTGTGCTTGTGCCAGCAGTAGCTTTATTTTGGCCAGAATATTGGTTGCTGTTAATGAGACAAACATTCAGGAGCACACAGGCCAAAACAGGTAAGCTTGGAAAATCCAAGCCTGCACTGCAAATATTTTTAAGCTCTTTTTTTTCAATCATTAATGAAACATCGTGGATGTAACCAGGGTTTCGTCACACACCTAAAGCTTCACTGGCGGCAAATAAGCACAACGAGGTCTTAACAAATGATGAAGTGATGAGTTTTGGTTACTGCAACAGACAAGACTGAGGTCTGTGAAATGTGTCTCTGAATTTACCAGAATGATGCTCAAAATACAGATAAAATTGGACATTTGATCTGTATTTCTGCTACACTACTACTGTTATATTTTATGTCGACTACATTAAATCATAATCAATAATGGACAAAGTATTGCACAACAAAAACAGCTCTTGTCTTCTTTTCTGTTGCTCTCAGAGGATTCATTTGTTTGAACTGCAGGTTCCTGTGTAATATGCATAAAGTCAAATTGTTGAAAACTGTTCTATTTGATAACTTGTAATTGCATCCTTTACACTGAGCAGATGTTCAACATGGACTCCTATTTGGCAGAGTCTTCTTCATAGGTAAAAAAAAAAAAAAGCAGCCCAGTTATCCATGAATAA